>NW_027187372.1:33188697-33206363 GCF_028583685.1 Petaurus breviceps papuanus | reverse complement strand
AAGCTATTTCTTAGGAAGCAAAGTGGTAAAAAATTACACGTGTGTGGTCAAGATCTCTTCTAAGATAGAAGTATCTGCATTCACTAGCTCTGTAGCTGCTAGCTTCCTTTCATCTTAAAGACAGAAAAAAGTCCAAATTTTCAAATCTATTATTTTGTAAATAGCGTGTATGAATTTTTTTGTATGTTGTCTCCTCCATTAGAATAAGAGTTCTTTGAGGGCAGGGGGGATTTTTTTTTACTTTCTTTGTGTCTCCAGAGCTTAGCACAGTGCCTGGTACATAGTAAGTTCTTAGTAAATCCTTTTTAACTGACTGATACCATAGGGTAGTGGTATCAAACTCAGATAGAAATGGGGCCACAGGCTAGGTGGCACAGCTGATAGAGTGCCAGGTTTGAAGTCAGGAAGTCCTGAGCTCAAATCTAGCTTCAGACAGTTACTAGCTGTGTGACCCTGGACAAGTCACTTAAACTTGTTTGCCTCAGTTTCTTCATCTGTAAAATGAGCTGGAGAAGGAAATGGCAAACTACTCCAGTATCTTTGCTAAGTAAACCCCAAACAGGGTCACAAAGAGTCAGACACAACTGAAACAACTGAAGAACAATCATTCAAGTATCTATGAATACCTACAATGTTTTATTATTAAGAGGACTAGAAATATGGGGGAGAGGAGGGGAGGAGGCAGCTTATAAAGGTCTTTGAACATCAAACAATAGATTTTTTTTAATCCTGGAGGGGATAGGAAGCCACTGGTGTTTGCTGAGCTGGGGGGAAGGTAGGAAAGGGGAATTAGTTACATGACATAGTCAGACATGCACTTTAGGAAGATCATTTTGATCCCTGAGTGGAGGATGGCCTGGGGTAGGGAGAAATTTGTGTCAGGCAGACCCACCAGAGGCTATTACATTAGTCCAGAAGTAGAGTAATAAAGGCCTGCACCGTGGTGGTGGCAGTGTCAGAGAAGGGGGTGTATTGAAGGGATGTTACAAAAGTAAATGATAAACCTTGGCAATAGATTGGATGTGTGGGGTGAGAGAAAGGAGTTGAGGACATCACTTATGTTTCAAACCTGGGTTTCTAGGAAGATGGTGGTAACCCAATAGTAATAGAGAAATTTAGAAGGCGGGAAGGAGAATCTTGGGTGCCTCAATGGATATTAGTCTTTATGGTTCACTTTGCCCCCCACCAGCACTTCTCCTGGGACATTAGAATTAGACTTGTCTCTCTAAGGGTTTTTAATCTTTCCAATTAGTACTTAAGATAATGAGACATTGGAGGGCTATGGAGGAAAAAATAGGAGCATGAATGCATTCTTGGTAGAGCTGTGAACTAATAACCATTCTGGACAGAAATTTGAAACTATTCCCCAAAAGTTATTAAAATGTGCATACGCAGGATGGTGAGGGGTTTTGAGGCCATTTGGGGATCTATTACAGGACCTGAATATGGTTAAGAAATGGAAAGGAAATACCAAGTAATGTCACTACTAGCTTTATACTCCAAAGAGATTTTTTAAAAAGGACCCATTTGTGCAAAAATATTTATAACAGCTTTTTGGGGTTAGGGAGCAAGGAATTGGAAATTGAGAGGATGACTATCAATTAAAGAATGGCTAAACAAATTATGGTATATTAATATGATGGAATACTAATGTGGTATAAGAAATAACAAAGGGGATGGTTTCAGAGAAACCTGAGAAGACACATCAACTGATGCAAAGTGAAGTGAGCAGAACCAGAAGAACAATTTATACAATAACAACAATATTGTAAAGATGATAAACTTTGAAAGACTTAGCCACTCTGATCAACAAATGATCAACCTCAATTCCAAAAAACTCCTGACAAACATGCTATCTATCTCCCTATAGAAAGCTGATAAACTCAGAATACAAATTGAAGCACATTCTTTTCTTTCTTTTTCTGTTTTTGGAAGGAATGGTGTATAGTTAATGCAGGAATTTGTTTTGCATGATTAAAAATATTTATAATGGTTTTTGTCTTTCCTTCTCAATAGGTGGAGGAAGGCGAAGAAGGAGGGAGAGAATTTGGAACTGAAAATAAAATTGAATTTTTAAAAAGATAATGAGGCATTAGGTATAGAATAAGTTTTATTTAATCCCCTGAACAGTCAGGAAATTCTTTATTTTCACAGAATCTTTGAGTTGGAAAGAACTTCAATAAGCAACTGTATCAGCAAGCACCCCAGCGTCCCCAGGGTTTGCTGCCAATGCAGGTTCTTGGATCTGCTTTGTTAAAGGAAAGCAACTCAAAATGGGTTAACAAACTTACTTTAATCAGTCAAATATGTATTTTCAGGGGAAAAAGGTCAGCAACCCGAACTTCAGAGTATACAGACAGAATCATCAAGACAGAGAAACAGATCAAGTAGACAGTTTCCAAACTGTCCAACCATTACATTCATACCAAATCAACATCTGGGTTTCAACATCTGGGTTTTTCAAAGCCGAGGGGGAGCTCTCAACAACAGCTTCCCAGAATCCAGATCAAATCACAGAACACTTCTCAAAGTGAGCCCCCAAAACAAAGCTACACATCAGGGCTTATATAGCCTTCTCCTGGCTCAGAGAACTTAACAACCTTATTGACTCACTGGCTAATTAAGAAGTATCTACTGAAAAACCAGCCTCCCACCCCAGGCTCCAGGTATACTTTAGCCTAGGGGCAGGGAAGATCTTTAAAATTTACATTCCCATTACAGCAACTAGTTTAACTAATAAAGAATCACCCCTCCAATGGGCCCAGTGTAGTCATTCTGCCTCTGTTTGAAGACCTCCAAAGAAAGGGCAATTAGCTACTTTCTGACAGCTCTTGCTGTTAGGAAATGTTTCCCAATATCAAGACTAAATTGTCCTCTTTACAATAGGGATAAATGCCAATTCTTACATTCCAGTTAAAAAAATCAACTTCACACTTACAGAATAGGGGAGGTAGAATTAGATATCAATATGTTTGTAAAAGATCTGGGGGTGGAATAACTGTAAATTCAATATGAGTAAGCAGTTTGATGTGGCCACCAAAAAAAACTAATTCAATCTTCGGTTGCTTTGAGAGGTTTAGTTTCCAGGAATAAGAAATTGATAGTCCTTCTGTACTCTGCTCTAGTCATACAGCATCAAGAGAAGTGAGTTAAATTCTGGGCATTTAAGAATAACATTTATGAACCAAGGTAAACTGGATGTGGTCACACAGAAAATAGATCAAACGTTGACATCTTGCATGTTAGTGAATTTAAATGGGTGGGAAAGGGTGATTTAATTCAGATGATCACCACATATACTACTGTGGGCAAGAATCCCTTAGAAGAAATGGAGTAGCCCTCATAGTCAATAAAAGGGTGAGAAAAGCAGTACTGGGGTATAATCTCAAAAATGACAGAATGATATCTGTTTGAATCCAAGGCAAACCATTCAACATCACAGTAAGGCAAGTCTATGCCCCAACAACTGATGTCAAAGAGTCCAAAGTCAATCAGATCTAGAAATAACACCAAAAAGAGAGGGGGGGGGGTCACATTCACCATAGAGAATTGGGATGCTAAAGTAGAAAAGCAAAAGATAATTGGAATAACAGGCAAGTTTGGTCTTAGAGTGCAAAATCAAGCAAGACAGAGGCTAATAGAGTTTTGTGAAGATAATTCATTGGTCATAGCAAATACTCCTTTTCAACAACCCAAGAAACAATTCTACACATGAACATCACCAGATGGTCAATATCAAAATCAGATTGATCATACACTTTGCAGCCAAAAGTGGAAAAGTTTGATATAGTCATTTAAAACAAGACCTGGCGCTGACTATGATTTAGATCATGAGCTTCCTATTGCAAAATTCAGACTTAAATTGAAGAAAGTAGGGAAAACCATCAGATTATATAGGTATAACCTAAATAACATCCCGTATGAATTTAAAGTGGAAGTGATGAATAGATTTAAGGGATTAGTTCTGGTAGACAGCGCCTAAAGAATTATAGACAGAGGTTCACAATATCATACAAGAAGCAGCAACAAAAAACATTCCAAAGAAAAAGGAGAGTGAGAAAGCAAAATGGCTGTCTGAGGAGGCTTTACAAATAGCTGAGAAAGAAGGAAAGTAAAAGAGAAAGGAGAAAGGGAAAGATACACCCAGCTGAATGTAGAATTCCAGAGAATAGTAAGGAGAAATAAGAAGGTTTTCTTAAATAAGCAATGCAAAGAAATAGAAAAAAAAAACACAATAGAATGGGAAAAAACAAGAGATTTCTTCAAGAAAATTAGATATTAAAGAAACATTTCATGTAAAAAATGGGCATGATAAAAGACAAAAATGGCAAGAAATTAACAGTAGTAGAAGTGATTAAGAAAAGGTGGCAAGAATACACAAAATAACTGTACAAGAAATATCTTAACATCATCCATAACCACAGTGGTGTGGTTACTGATCTAGAGCCAGACATCCTGGAGAAGAAAGTCAAGTGAGCCTTAGGAAGCATTGCTAACAGTAAGGCTAGTGGAGGTGATAGAATTACAGTTTAGTTATTTAAAATCCTAAAATGTGATCCTGTTAAAGTGCTGCACTCTATATGCCAACAAATTTGGAAAACTCAACAGTGACCTCCAAAATAACAGGTAAGGATGATAGATTTACAACTAGAAGAGAATTTATAACTCATCTAATCCAGCACCCTCATTTTACATAAAAGGGAACTGAGGCCCAAAGTGGAAGAAAATGTGTTAGAAAAACAAAACTGAAAAAAACCACAGAGCATCACTTCACTGATGCATGCAGGGCCACAAAGTCCCTCACTCCCATTACCTATTGGGCATTCCCTTTTGAATGCATACTTTCTAGAAAGCTCTAATCCATTAACATTTAAAGTTCATTATAATTTTTTTAACTGAAAAGAATTCAGGATAGCAGCAACAAAATGAAAAGATACTTCTTAATTTAAATAAAAACTATATGTCTTCTTTTTATATTCATTCTACCATCATGTCAAGGAATTTAAATTTATTATTAAAAATATGCCCTGGAAATGTCTGCTGAAACCATTTGAAGCATAAGAAAAACAGGTTTGCAAAGTAAATGCAGAATTTCACAATAACCATTATCAGATCATAGAATCCATTTTCAGTAGCAAAGTGGTACCAGAGTAGTCTTAGTGCTATTTCCCTGTTTCACATTATCTTCACACTGCTTAGAACCTGGGTTTTCAGGCTACCGAAATGAGCAAAAATGTGCAAAGTTCTAGCAACAAAGAGTTTAGGTGGCTAAACTATTTAAATCCTGTATCCTCATCTCATTCTCACCTAGTCAAAAGCGAAAGAGCTGTCACTTGGGCATCTGGCTATACCTAAATCCACCCAGGAGCGGCTGCCAAAAATTGAGGACTCTGTAAGAGAGAGACAGCTCATAACACTCCTAATGATCACTGTGATACAAAAATATCAGTACTAGAAACTCCAAGTGACCGATGACACCAAGTGCTTAAACTGTTTTTAGGAGGCAACTGGGTAGCTCAGAGCACTGAGACTAGAGACACTGTGTTCAAATCCAGACACTTACTTGCTGCGTGACCCTGAGGAAGTCACTTAACTTGTATGCCTCAGTTTCTTCAACTGTAAAATGGAGGTAATGATAGTACCTATTTCCCAGGGTTGTTGTGAGGATGAAATGAGATGTTTAGGGTTAAAATGAATGCTTGATTCCTTCCCTTTCCCTTTTAGGATCTGACCATGCAACTAGGTTTAAACTAAAATTTAGGTTTAACTTGCAACTAACCTAATAATTAAACCTAAATTAAACACTTAAATTACTTAACCACTCAGTTACCACCAAGAAATTATAAGTTGCAATTGTATTGATGATTTAAGGCTTTTCCTGGCTTTGCCAGCTCCTGGTGTCTTGTTCTCCAAGATTACACTGGATCTGCTTTATATGTGTTTTGTATGTAACCTGTACACCTACTTTATATGCAACTGTATAATGAATGTAATCAGCGGAGTAACGCAGTCTGAACTCATTCCACTTGAGTGCAGAGCTAGAACTTCTTGGTGGGAAGAGGGTACTTTCTGCCCCTAATTCCATCTCTAACTTTAATTCTATTTCTAACTCTGTTATAGGAATGTAAATTTTTAAGATCTTCCCTGCCCCTAGGCTTAAGTGCACCTGGAGCCTATGGTGGGAGGCTTGTTTCTCAGGAGATACTTTGTGATTTGGGCAGTAGGTCAAGAAGGTTGTTACATTCTCTGAGCCAGGAGAAGGCTATATGATCCTTGATGTGAGGTTTTGTTTTGGGGCCCACTTTGAGAAGTGTGTGATTTGACCAGATGATACCCTGGGTAGCCATTGAAAGCCCCCCAGCTTTGAAAAACCCAGATGTTGATGCTTCCCTCTTTGGTAACTGTGATTTGGTATGGATGTAATGATTGGACAGCTTGGAGGCCTGTCTGCTTGATAAGTTTTTCTGTTTTCTTGTAACTTCTGTCTGTATACTCTGAAGTTCAGGGTGCTGACTTTTTCCCCTGAAGTAGGTAAATGATATATGTTTGATTGATCAAAGTAAGCTTGTTAACCCATTTTGAGTTGCCTTCCTTTAGAAAAGCAGATCTAAGAACATGTGTTGGCAGCCACCTTGGGGATGCTGGGGTGCTTGCTGCTACAAACTCACATACTACCTAACCTCAGAATTAGGTTTAGATGTCTTATGGGTTAAAAATGGAATTAGGGCTGAGGTAGAAATAAAATTAGGGTTAGAGTCATGGGATTTACATTCTGGGGCCTTCATCTGAGATATATTTGGTGAACTCTATTCAGTTGTAGAGACTCACTGCAGAAAATTTAGTATGATTGTTTTTAAACTCTTGTTTTTAAACTGATTGAATATTTCAATTTCTGATGTGTTCCCTTTACAAATCAGACCAGTTCCTGAGTGATGATTTTTGCATGGATGTAGCTGAAGTACTGATCTCTGTTGTATTACTGTGCTCCTTGGGTGTAGTAATTGTTATGAGCAATTTCAATGTTGTATATCCCAGGACAAATACTGGTGCCTAGCAATGGGTCTGGAACACACTATGGGTGCTCATCTTCATTCAATTCTTTTAAAAAGCATACCTAAACTGCTTCCCTTAGTGTGATACAAGTCGGGACAATTTGTCAGGTATTTATGGATTACAGATTGGTAGGATAAAATTTATCTGATTGCCTAGAAGCCTGGAAAATTCTATTCCAAAAGTTTAAACTCTTCTGGGGAACCCTAAGCCTTTTTGAAGCCCGAGTTTGTTTGACTTTTTTAAGCTGGTATGCTTATCCTAGCAGGGTATAACTTTGGGCCTCCCCATTGGGAATGTCAAATGTATTGCAGGGATCCATTCACTGGAGAAATTTCAGTCACCCTTTGTATTACAATGATGTTGTTTTAGTTGATTAGTCAAGTCTGACTCTGTGACCCCATTTGGGGTTTTCTTGGCAAAGATACTAAAGTAGTTTGCCATTTCCTTCTCCAGTTCATTTTTTACAGATGAGGAACTGAGGCAAACAGGGTTAAGTGACTTGCCTAGGGTCACACAGTTAATGTCTGAGGTAGGATTTGAACTCAAGTCCTCCTAACTCCAGGCCCAGAGCTCTATCTACTGTGCCACCCAGTTGTCATTACAATGATACATTGGATGAATTTGTGTCTAAACCTCGAATGGGAATGTTCTATGTAACAGCAGGAATCAGAGAAATTTGGGGCACCCAATATGTTGCAGGAACCCAGCGAAGTTTTTTGGCTTCTCACCTGAAAGTGAGGAAGTAATTCAGTCAATCCCAGGTCTTCTTTCCCTTTTGGGAGCCAGACTTTCCTGGGGTGGAAGTTAGTTGTATTGGTGAGGGTTTTTTTTTTTAACTTTTCTTTTTGAATTTCCTTTAGATTGGGGCAGGCCTTTGCAAGTGATATTCTATGAGAATTTTAATAAAATGTTTTGTGTTTAAATTTGTGCAACTACATATTTGGAGATACATAAAATCTCTAGGACCACTAGTTATGATACCTATGGTAGGTCTGCATCTTCAGAAAGTGGGATTGTCTAAGAACTGTGCTGAATAGATTGCTGATATGCTTTCTGGGGCATCCAGGAGGAGATTAAGAACTGTGCCCAATGGACTTTGTTGAGATTCTTTAGTACAAGGCCCTGGGGAACAATAGTTGATAGTACAATGCTTTGAGGTCCCCAGCTAACTTTCTAAAACTGGAGATGTGGACAAATGTAGAAATTATACCCCAGTTAATTTTCTGGGAATAGCAAACATATAACTAAAGGGAAAGTTTTATGGGGGGAGGGTGGTAATGAAGAGGCCCCTGACCTACTGGACTGGAACCTGCAGGAACCATTCAATGGGTCATGTATATATATGGACTTGAGATATGGACCAATTTTAGAGAAAAAAACCTCAGGTCAGTGCGGAAGGACTTGCTCCAGGACCTGAGTGTGAACATGTACTTTGGGATGATACAGTCATCCTTTATTGGTGTTCATTACAAGGTTGGGGAAGTACGATGTAAAATAGCATTTGTCACTGAGTCAATGTAAGTCCTCTTCCCCCCTTCACCCCATCTCTCTGACTCTTTGTCTCTCTCCTTCCCTTCTCTTTCTCCCCCTCCACTGCATTAGGACTCTTTGAGCTCCTCTTCAAACTTCCAACAAGTAATAAGAGAATCTCCCTCCCTTCTTCCTTGAGAGCTAAACTCTGATGGCTATGAGCACATGACATTGAGTACAGCTGCTTGCCTAGGTGAGCATTCAGCTGGAGCTTAAGTCTCCACTTTCATCTTTCATTTTGTGCCTAGTCAACACCAGCTCCCTCAAGAGGTCCAGAGTCATTGAAACACTGAGCAGGTTGTCTCTGGCAACTGAGAAAAGAGCCAGTTATGGAAGAAGGAGCCTGCTCTTGAGAAAGAATTCTTCTTTACCTCTCCCTGGTATCTCTTTCAAGGTCTACTGGCAGGGACAGACATGGCTATCTCTCTCCTCCCTTCTAAATCAATAATGGCATCTTGTGGTGGAACAATTTTTCCAGTATCAGATATAAACTCCCAGCATAACATAAACCCTAAGAGTAGAATTCCAGAGTTGAGCTGCAGAGAAAAATAGGCCCAGGAACCAGATGACATTCCCAGCAAAGATGCTGAGAAACACAATGACACCACCAGGTCCCTACAACACCAGAAGGGTGAGTTGGCTCAGCCAGATGATCCCTATATGTATCTCTACTAACAGACATTGTGTCATATACACTTATCCCACTAGGACTGTGGATATTTGTGGAAGAGTGAGTCCCAGGTTCATGGCAGGGATGTTTTGTTCCAGCTGTTCAAGCTAATCCATTTCAGTAAAAGCTTTTGTTTTGAGTTAACTATCAATGGTGAATAAACAGGTGGGGGCTCATGGATTAGAGTTTGAGGAGTGTGGTCCCACAGAGTACCCTGGGTCAGTGGTGGTAGCCTCCAAGGGGTCCCACCAAGCATGACCTGAAGGGTAGGAAACACCAGAGTAGGAGCTCTCAAGGAAAGAAACACAAGGAAGAGGACAGAGCGTGGGACTTCATTCAGTCTCAAACTCACCTTGGTTACATGGACTCATTGCCAAATACTCATAGTCACCATAATTGCCATGTGAGAGGACAGAAAGTCTCCATTCCTCTTACTGGAAATCTGAGGAAGAGTGTAAAGAGTCCAGGAGAAAAAAATAAAAGACAGAGGGAGTGCAATTAAAGCCTAGTGAGTGGGCTCTCTGGTTTAGTGGCCAGTCCTCTTTGGCACACACACCCTCCAACCCATCACAGAATCAAGGAACAGCAAGAAGTTACTTGTACTTATCCCGAAGTGGAAATCCTTCCATGCTGACCCTGAGCCTTCTATCCAGAAATGTCCCAAGTTGTGTTCCTAGACAATCCCCATGAAATGACCTGTTGGCCATTAGGGGTCTCCTCTGATAACCCTATTACAGCTATCCATCCATCTATCTATGTATATGTACACACACACACACACACACACACACACACACACACACACACACTGTCTTCCCCATTATAATGTAAGTTTCTTGAGGGGAGGGGCTATTTTGCTTTCCTTGTATCTCTAGTGCCTAGCATATAGTAGGCACTTAATAAAGGTTAGATGGACTAATTGATTGATTGAGTTGCCTCATTTGGGAGTTTCCTCCAATAAAATCACAGATCCAGACCCCACCCCACCTCCCCAAAAAAGTTAGCTTAAACTATGGCCATAAGATAGCCTCTTAGCATTGGCTTTGAATGTCTTACTTAACAAACAGTTTAGTTGTTTTTTTTATTTTTTAATTAAACCCTTGCTTTGATCTATAGGATAAAGCAACATGGCAAGTAGTTCCCTTTCTCTTGGACATTTTCTATTACACTGAGCACCAGAAGTTGCTTAAGGCACCTTGGAAATTAAGGGGAAAAGATTCACCACTAGTAATGAAAATATCTGAAAAGAGTATATTAGGTGTTAGAGCACCTTGGACTTCAAGTCCTACATTGATGTATGGGGCTAGCCACATCAAATTAAGCAGCCTCTTAAAACTTAAAGCCAATGTTACAGTATATTCTGTATTAAGGTGGTTTTCCATTTAAATGACTAGAAAAATTTATATCAGTGACTCCAGTGCTTGAGATCTTCAGAGCTGGATTCCCCATCAGTTCACTGGGCATCTATAGGATGATTTCACTTTGAATTAAGGGGGGTCATTTTCATTCTTTTTAACTGGTCAGTTAGTATCCTCAAAAATTGTGCTTCAACTTGCTCTGTTAACTGGGTCTGAAGGCTTAAAGATATTTGCATTTTTCTGGAAGCATAATATCCCCTCAGGGCTTTTGTTCAGAACATTCCATAAAACTGAAATGTTTTTTCCACCTCTGACCATTTGCTTGAAATTAAAAAAAAAAATCCTGGCATTTTAGCAGACTCCAGGTCCAATGACTCACATGATACAACTTGGCAGCTTAAAAAAGGGGGGAGGGGCATCTAGAGCACCAGCCCTGGAGTCAGGAGGACCTGAATTCAAATCTCACCTCAGTCATTTAACACTTACTAGCTGTGTGATCTTGGGCAAGTCACTTAACCCCAATTTTCCTGCTTTCTCCCTCCAAAAAACAGACTCCCCCCAAAAAAAGAAGCTGATGGAAACTTAGGCTTCCTTGAGAGGCACAGCATTCAAAACAGGCAGGATGACTATCCCCTGGATTCTACCCTAATCAGGCCACACGCCAAGAATTCTGTCTTCAGTGATGGGCATCATTGTTTAGAAAGGTCATCAATCAGCTGGAGTATATACAGTGGAGAATGGCCATGATGCTTTATGGAGCACCTATAGACCATACCTTGTGGGGAAGGAATTCAATATCTGGACTAGAGTAGGCTTGAAGGGAATATGCTAGCTGTCTTCTGGTTCTAGTAAGGCTGTCCTGTGGAAGCAGTGTTAACTTTGTTCTGCTTATCCTCAGAGAGCCAAACCAGGATCCATGAAGGAAGCTGCAAAGAAGTAGATTTGGGTTTAACTGTAAAGGGGGGAAAAAAATCAATGAGTAAAACAGACTGCCTGTGGAGGTACGCAAGTGGATTCTTCTCTGGAAATCTTCAAGGGAAAACTAGATGGCTGTTTGTGGGGAATGTTATAGACAGAATTCCTGTTCAGGTCTGACCTAGATTAGATGACCTCTAAGCTTCCTGAACACTACTTGGAAATTCTAAAATCTGTTGAAAGCTTAGCCATTTTTCGAGCCCAACCTCCCACCAATGCCACCCAGGAAGGCTTGTCTCATCCTTCTCCTCTCAGTAACTCTCCTTCCCACTTCCAGTCTGGATTAGCACTTATATGAACAGGCACAGGTTGTCCCATGTGATAACTGTATGTGTTTGTGTTGTGTCTGCCTATCAGATTACAGGATCCATGAGGTCAGGGGACTGTGCCCTATTTTAATCTTCATTCCCCTCTACCCACAGTGCTCAGTATGTGTTTAATGATTGTTTTTTCAAGCTTGTGGATAGGGCTTTGGACTCCATTCTCTTGGTATTCAGCAAACTATTTCCTCACTCAGATGACACTATGCAGCAATCTAAGGACTAGAGCTGTTTCTTATTTTATTAATTTAAGAATAAACGTATAACAAAGGGTGAATTTGAAATCACTATTTTGCGGAATGGTAAGATATCAGGCTTTTTGGGAGCAGATTTTAGGAAGCCTGGTCCCTCAGCACCCCCTGTAATCCTGCCTGCAATGGGACTTATTCCCAGATGTGATACTATGTGATACTATCCCAGATGTGATACTCAGCTGGGGCCCAGAAGCTGTAGATATTCATTTACATGTAATTTGCATATCATTTAGTATCAGAAGCACTGGGGAATCCTCTCTTCCAGAGTACTAGAAAAGTTAAGATGAATATCCTGGGCAACACAGGTCATATTCCTTAGGGCCCCTTCCAGCTCTGAAATCTTAAAAGTCTAAGATCATATTGAGAACAAAACCAAAACTGCATGGGGAAAAAAGGTCACCCTAAACAGTTGTGGGAGAGGGAGAATGGGAAAGCAAGGGGGGAAGTCAGTCCCAGTATTTTACTTGCAAATACTTTCTGGGTGGAGGACAGTGCCAGGATAAGGGCAGTGAAGATTTTCCTTGCCCCTTAAAGCAGGAAGGTTATGCAAATGAAGAGATTTGCATTACTACCCTTGCCCCTCAAAATAACTTGCCCCAGGAAGGTTCAGACCTTCCTCTGCACTTCATTTATTTCTGCTAGACTCAAGCTGGTCTCTAGGCTAGACACAGAAAGAAGAAACTTTCTGCGCTGAAGAAATGAATGGAAAAAGCAATTTGTTTGGGAAAGAGCTGAGGTTTTAGTGGCCTGCAAGCTCAATGAGTTAACGGCATGAAAGCGTAGCCAATCAAGACTTAGGCTACATTAAGACAGGCATAGGATCCAAGACCAGGAAGCTGAGAATTCTGCCTTTTCTGCCTTGGCCCACACCTGGAGTATTGTGTTCCATTGCAGGTGCTACATTTTAGAAAAGACATTGGGGAGGCTGAAGAGCATCTAAGGGGGACCAGAAGGCTAGTGAAGGGCCACAAGATCATGCTACCGAAGGGAACAGAGGAAGTTTTGCCTGGGGAAGAGATTTAGGGAACGTCAATGCCTTTACACCTCAGTTTCTTCATCTGGAAAATTAGTCCTCTCATTCCTTCCAGCTCTTATGATTCCACTTTTTGTGGCAAAAATAACCTCCCCTCCAAAGGCATTGAAGAATCCTAGGCAGGAGGAAGAAAGTTTGTGTGTTAAAATTTGTGTGGTGTTAAGTATGAGAGAAATCATGATGCAAACGAGAGGGCACTGGAGTCAAGGGACCTGACTTCAAATCCCATTTCTATTTAATTAGTTGTATGGTTCTCAGCAATTCACTTAACCTCTTTGGGCCTCAGTTTCCCCAGCTGTAAAATAAATAGCTTGACTAAATGACCTCTGTGTCCCATTCCCATTCTAAATCTATCATTTTAATTTCATTCTTAGAATTTTGACCAAGTGATGAGTTTTAAATTTTATTTTTCCATTAACAAAAATCTGCCTTCTTTCTTTCCTACCACAACTCCCATCGAAAAAGAAAGTAAAACAAAATTCTTGCAACAAATATGCATAGTCAAGTAAAACAGCTTCCAGCCTTGACCACTTTGAAAAATTATCTCTCAATCTACACCCAGAATCCATTGCTTGACTCTGCATAATTGTTACAAGGGTTTCATTTTTTTTTTCCAGTGAAGGTGAGAATAGTGGGAGGAATGAAAAATAGTTTTAATTGAAAAAAATTATATTTAAAAATTAGTAAGAAAGGGCTTAAAGTAAAGAAAGATTAAATCATGGCTCAAAGAAAGAGATAAGGAGAAGAGATTAAGGGCGCATAAAAATTAAATAAAAAGAAAGAATAATGGCAGAAAAGTTAGTCAGATATTTCCTAAACTGCACATTCCAGGCAGGTGACCACTAGGTAAAGCTGGTGATTCTCTAGACAAAGGTTTTGATCAGGCATCAAAAGGGATTGGACCAAACAAACATATGGCCTTGCTACTTCTGGGCTCAAAAGAAAATAACTTCATCTTGGACTGGAGGGAGGAAACATAGAGAAACATAGAAGAACAGTTATTTATCTTTTTGTTTTTGCTTTCTGAAGAGGGGAAGGTAGGGCAATTGAGGTTGACTTGCCCAGGGTCACATGGCTAATAAGTGTCAAGTGTCTGAGGTCGGATTTGAACTCAGGTCCTCCTGACTCCAGGGCCAGTGCTCTATTCACTGCACCAGAACAGTTAATTCTTGAGTTCTGATCTCTGGCCTGGAAAGGTAGAGCTGGTTAAATGCTTTAACTATCTGCCTCACCAAGGAATGAGAAACTTGAATTCAAAGTATGCTGGATTTGGAGTTGGGGGACCTATGTTAGTTTCTGAGTTTTGTTACTTAAATTCTCTTTCCACCCCCAGATGAGGGGGTTATAGGAGATGATCAATCTCTGTGATAGTAATGGCAATTAAAGATTCCCCTGTATTGGCTTGGTTTTCAAATTGATTGTGTTAAAACCCAGAGTTTGTTAATCCCACCTGTGGGATGGGCTTGTTGATGTGAAAAGAAAGTCCTGAACTGGGAGGAGCTGGTGATGTAGATTTGGAGAGACACTAGAGAGAGGCGGAAGATCTTTTTGGAAGCAGCACCTCGTAGAGAGAGAGAGACTAAGAGAATTGCTGGTGGCCGCTTTGAATTGCCCTGGACTTTTGAGACCTGCCCCCTGAGCTGCCAAGGACTGAGGAGACATGGCTGTTTTGCTGGTACTTTGTCTGTCTGTTTTGATGTTGTTTTGCCAGATTTGTCCACTGGTGAAAGACAGTCCTTTTGTTGAAGAAGTCCTGGAACCTGGCATTTGGTTAAGAAGCCCTGAGACTGTCCTGCAGACAGAGAGTGAATACTGTCCACTGGTGAGGGACAGTACTGTTGTTGCAGGGGTCTGGAGACTGTCCTGCAGACAGAGTGAATACTGTCCACTGGTGAAGGACAGTGCTGTTGTTGCAGGGGTCTGGGAACCTTTCTGTTGGTTCGGAAGCCCTGAAGAAGGATTTTCTTGTTGGATGTTTACAGAAATCCTGGGAGAGGGCTTTGCTAATGTGTTCAGGGGTTCTAGGACTGTTCTACAGACAGAGGATAAATTCATGAAGGGACTGGCAATGTATCTTATGGCCTTGCTAAGCCTTGTCTCCCCAGGAACTAAGATTGCTGAGAACTTGCCTCGTGTCAAGATGAAGAAAAGACCTCCATTTGGGTATTAAGTGCTGTGTTTAAACTTGATGTTAACTCTGGGGTAGATTCAATTGTGATCCAGGGGTGGGGAACTTTTGACCTTATGTTTGGAAACTAATCTACATTTGAGAAGAGGGGCTTTGTGGTGGACTTAATTAAGGTATAGCCTAGGGGTGGAGAAGTATTTAGAACAGAGACTTTGTAATTGATTGAATGATTGGAAGATCCTGGGGTGGGGTAGTACTTGGAGATTATTTAATCACACTTAGTAAATGCTGTATTTGGAATGATGTCATGTTTTGATCTTCTCTGTTCTTGGTTTGTCACTGAATAAAATAGAGAGCACCTATGCTGGTATTTTGAACCTGGGAAGTTGCCTTTGCTTGGTATTACATTACAATCTCCCAGACCCTTTTTAGCTCTCACTGTCCATGATCTCCCTCAGCAGGATCTAATTTGTAGCCAGCAACTTCCTCACAATAAAGTGAATTTGAAACTATATTTACTAGGTTTCAATGAATTGGGCAGGAGAGGGTGTACCCACAATAGTAGAGAGTGGGGGAAGGCTTCAACCCTGGGGCAGATTCTAATAGAGAAATCTCTACGTGGGGGTGGTGCCAGAAAAATAAATAACTCCTAGCAAAGCCTCACTTTCCCTGGGGAGCCTTGACTTTCTTATTCTTTCTCTCTTAGTTTCTGATCTTCACAACCCTGGATAGAATTCAGAACAGGTATTATTTTGTTTATAGAAGGAGAAACCCAGGGAGGATGAATAGTAATGGCCAAGTAAAATGGACTAGAATTCAGTTCTCTTGGCTCCCAAGACAATTCTATGACCACCTGGCGCTCCCAATCTGCATGCAGGCCATACTTTACCCAGAACTACCTGGTACTGACCTGTTCATTGTGCTTTCTCTCCCTGACTTGTCTCCTCCATAGAACTATAAGCTTTCCTTTAAAGCAGGGAGCTTTTCTGGTATTCTCTAAAGCACTTTGCCTAGGGCTGGGCACATAGGAACTCTGATGCTTAGGCATTATGGGGTGGCAGTGACCCCTCTGTCAGTGGCTGGCAAACTCCAGCAAATCCTATGAACTTGGAAAGGTTCCCAGCATGGGGACTGGACTTGTTCTGAGAGGTTCATCACCAATATTGGCCACAAGCGAATTTTTTGACCAAGGCAATTATGAAAGACCCAAGACAATATGGCTCAGTGAAAGGATACTGAAATAAATATAAGGTCTGAATTCTTTCTTCTAAGAGAAAATATTGATCTTGTATGGACTAGGCCTGAAGACAGTCATAGATGAATTCAACCTTTTGGACCACCACAAGCATCTTAGTATCTATTCTAGACCATGTCTGGACACAATTTGATATTCTCAGTCTTTTTTATTTTTTGCTTTTTGGAGGGGGGAAGGCAGGGCAATTGGGGCTAAGTGACTTGCCCAAGGTCACACGGCTAGTAAGTGTTAAGTGTCTGAGCTCAGGTTCTCTTGACTCCAGGGCAAGTTTTCTATTCCCTGAGCCACCTAGCCATCCCACAATTTGATATTCTTTAGGACCTGGCTTGGGGCAGAGGAATGTTGGGTTCAATTCATACCTGAGACTTTCTTCTTATACCCCCTTAGGCAAGTCACAATCTTCCAGTGCTTCCCTTTCCGGAAGGCAGCACAGAGTAAGGATAACATATGGAATAGGAAGTCAGAAAGATCCAGATTCAAATCCCACCTCAGATACTTACCAGCTCTATGACTGTAGCAAGTAGATAAATCTCTTCCTCAAGTTTCCTCATCTATAAAATGAAGGGACTGGACTTAGTGGCCCTTGATCTCAGAGGGCTCTAAATCTATAATCCTATGAAAAGGCCTACCCTAGGGCCCTCATTCAGAATTTTGTTGACATTCATCAACAACTTTCCCCTGGCCTCACCACTCCACCCCCACTCAGTACCCAAAAAGTATTTCCTTCATAGGCCTAGCTCTATTCTTTTACTCATACACCCCCAGTACTTCCTGCTGCCTACCAATTCAAAGGAAACCCCAAACAATTTACTGTTATTGTTTACCACCTCAACCACCAAATTACCCACAGGGTATGTATGAGAGCAAAAGCTCACACTGGCTCCCAGTGGCAGCAGGGGTTTAGGAGATGAGAGGGCTGGTTCAGGCCTCTTTAGGCCTTCTATGCATTTGGGTAGCCTCCAGATGAAAAGAAAAGAAAAGAAAAGAAAAGAAAAGAAAAGAAAAGAAAAGAAAAGAAAAGAAAAGAAAAGAAAAGAAAAGAAAAGAAAAGAAAAGAAAAGAAAAGAAAAGAAAAGAAAAGAAAAGAAAA
>NW_027187372.1:33117588-33188687 GCF_028583685.1 Petaurus breviceps papuanus | reverse complement strand
AAGAAAAGAAAAGAAAAGAAAAGAAAAGAAAAGAAAAGAAAAGAAAAAGAAAAGATCTCAGGATCGGGAATTGTCAGGCTCTTCAAGGGTCATCTAATGCAGCCCCTCCTTTTACAGATAAGCAGAGGATAGTGAGAGGCAGAGTTCAAGATGAGCACCATTAAGAATGTCCTTATATCCTAGAAAAAAACCGAACTCTGTTCTCTGGGCCTGATTTAGGCAGTGATTGTGAAGAGGGCTTGTTACACCACCTTGCCCTTCAAGGAACAGAGAATTTTGAGGTAAAATGGGACTCTAGAGGTCAAGAAGGTAGCCAAGATTCTAATACAGGGCCTCTGACCCCAAATCCAGTGCTCTACTCCCCAACACCATGTATTGCCTAGTTGTAAAGCCCTTAGTACAGTACCTGGAACATAATAGGAGTTTTAGAAATGCTAATTCCCTTCCCATACTAATAAGCTCCTACTATATAGTGGGAATTTAATAAATGCTAATTCCCTTCCCTTCTCTCCTCCCTCCTCCCCTGAATACTAGGAAGTACACAGAAATAGTAAGATGCCCTGGATGAGTCATTCTATCACTTAGCTATCTGACCATGGCCTTGAATGGTCCCTCCCTCAAGGAGCTAGGGTACAGGTTTTGTCCCTGCCACTTCCTGGCTCTGTCACCTTGGGCAAGTGGTTTCACCTATCTGAACCTCAGTCTCCTCTGTAAAATGGGGATAATCTGTGCACTGCACCTACTTCTCAGGGTTGTTGTGAGGAAAGTACTTTGCAAACTGCAAATCAGTATGTGGCCATGGGCTAGCAAAAACAAACAAGGCTCCCCCACCCCCCCCAAAAAAATCCTCTCTCTTGGCCTGAGTAGCTTTAGGTCTCTGGAGGGCCTGGAACATGGAGAGAGAGGGCTAAGCCTCATAGTCTCTAGGTTCCTCATGTAAGTCCCAAAGCCAGCATCTTCTCCTTTAGGGTATATTCCTGGAAGACTAGGGATGGAGAGACCTCAAAGCAAGAAAAAAAGGGAGCCTGGGAGTCCACAAGAGAAAAGCCCATCAGAGCCCTTGCTGTATCTTCCTTCCAAACCGCAAACCTCACACTATCCCTATTAGCCAATGTCCCCTGCCCAGCTGGGCTGACCAAAGTAGGAGAGAAGGGTGGCAGGTAGTTGGATGAAATGAAATCTGGGTGTGGAGAGAACAGGCCAAAGTGCTGGGTTTCGAGGCTTCAACCACCCCTCCAGCCACATTCCCCTCCCCCTTACCACTTCTCATTTCTATTAAGTTCTTATCACTTCTGACATTTCCCCCAGGCCCAAACAAGTGCACTGGATTTCTTTGAACACAAAACCTCAAGCTGGCTTATTTGGAACCTACAGTTCCCAAAAGCAATGAGTAAGGGTTCTGACTAGGAACTCAACCTCAGCAACCCACCTATTGCTTCTCAGAGTCCAGGGTCCCTCATTCACCTCCCTTAACAGGTTCCCTCATATCTATATTACTTTCAAGTTTGCAAAGCAGCCTTTCTCACAGCATGTAAAAGGCAAGTAGCACACATTTATTGTGCCCATTTGATAGATCAAGAAACCAAAAGTTCAATGACTTGCCTAAGGTCACACAGTTGGGAAATGACAGAACCCAAACCCCATATCTGGGCTGGAGAACCTGGGGCTTTGAGGTCACATGTGGCCCTCTAGGTCCTCAAGTGCAGCCCCACTCCTGCCCCAGGTCCTTTGATTTTAAGTGTTCTTTGCTGGAGGGAGATGACTTCCATTGTTATACTGAGGGAAGGAAACTCATTATGGCTTTGGAAAACTTTGGTTCTAGTCCTGGTTTGCCACGAGCTGGCTTCATGACACTAGACCAGTCAAATCCCTTCTTCTAAGCCCCTTCTGGCCCCAACATCAGATGACTAAGTCAAATGCAGTCTTTCCTGTAACCCTGTGGAAGGCCAGGGTGATTCCTCCCTGAGTTCTTTCCCTCTCACCCTAGGGCTCCTCATTCCTCCTCAGCTTGGTTCCTCCTTCTGCCTATCACAGAGCTGGAAGGGACCTAAGACCTCAGCTAGCTCGGAAGGGACCTGAATTAAGATGTTGTCTTCATCTGCTGCATCCATTCTCTACTGGAGAGCTTCAGGGAGGCGGAAGCCACTACCCCTGGGAGTGCATTCTAATGTTTTGGTCAGTTACAGCTGCTAGTGAGCTTTTCTGCACATTAAGACTAGACTCTGCCTACAGCATGCTTGTACCTCATCGTCTCCCCGTCACACTGTGAGCTCCTCAGAAAGCAGGACTGTTTTCTGCTTTGATTTGTATCTTCAGCAATTAACACATAGTAGGTACTAAATAAATGTTTGTTGAGTAAATGACATTGTGATGAACAGTCATTCTACCTGCTGATCTAAGTCTCTCGGTGTGCTTGAGAAAATCCACTCCAGGGATGGGCTCAGTTTCCAGGCTATGAGATCTGTCCCCACCCCAATCCTCACCTAGGCCTAGCGCTGGAGAATCATGTCAAGTTTACTAGGTCTTAGAACAAGAAATTGTTTGAGGCTATGCCATTAAGAGATAGCTGGAAGGGGCTTTAGAAGAGGATGTTTAAGACACAGAATATACAATGTTGAATGTCAGAGTGCTGGCCCTGGAAGTCAGGAAGGCCCGAGTTCAAATCTGACCTCAGACACTTACTAGCTATGTGACCCTGGGGAAGTCACTTAACACATTTGCCTCAGTTCTTCATCTGTAAAATGGGGACACACTGGAAAAGGAAATGACAAATTACTCCAATATCTTTGCCCAGAAACCCCAAATGGGATTATGAAAAGTTGGACATAACTGAAAATGACTCAATAAAACAAGGTCCAGCTCAAATGGCATCACCTCCAAGAAGTTTTTCCTCCCTCCTCCTCTAAGGAGAAACCAGCTTTCTGCATTCCCGTGGTATTTTAGACCTCATTTAGGCACTTATCCTCTTCAGTACAAAAGTTATATAAATGTTTCAGCTTATTCAGCTATAAGCTCCTTAAGGACAAGGATCACATCTTACTGATCATACATTACAACAAGAAATCAATAAGGTGCCAGTCACTTCCCTAGGCTAGCAGCCAAGGATGCAAAGACAAGAGTAAACCCCCTGTCCTTGTAAAGTTTAAGTTAAGACATAGGGACACTAAGCACGAACAAAGGATGGATACTGAGCTTCTGACTTCGCTGGTAGAGGGAACTCCCTGCATGAAGAAACTCCTGCCCCCACTGCAGGGTGATGCTTTTTCTATGAATTTTAATCTTTAAGAGCTACCCTGAACACTGAAGGGGTAAGGTGAGTTTCTCAGGGTCACACATGGCCAGCATGTGTCAGGAGGAAGACTTGAACTCCCTGATTCCTAAGCTAATGCTATCAACTGTTACACTATCTAGACAAAATAAATTATCACATATATGGGGGAGGGGGGTAGGAGAGGGGCAACCAGCAGCTAGAGGGTGAAGATCAGGAAATGCTTCACATAGAAGGCGCTAGAACAATGTTTTGAAGAAAAGGGATTCTAAGAGGGAGAGCATTCCAGGTAGGAGTAGCTACCAGTAGGAGCCTGGGTAATAGGGTGTTATACTGAAGAACAACAGATCAATTTGATTGAGTCAGTGAGTGCAAGAAGAGTAATAGATAATCAAGTTGGAGAAGCAAGTTAATGCCAGGTTGTGAAGGGCCTTAAAAGTCAAACTGAGGGCCTATACTTGATCCTGGAAGCACTAGGAAGCCAGTGCAGTTTACTGAGTAGGGGAATGACCTTTACTTTATGAAAAACACTTTGGTAGCTAAATGGAAGATAGAATGGATTGAGGATGAATTGGATCGGGGAGACCAATCAGAAGACAATGGCAATAACACAGCTGAAAGGTGATGGGGACCTAAAGTAAAGTGACTACTGTGTGAGCAGAAAGAAGGGGGTGGACGTGTTGAGTAAGAAATAACAAGATTTGGCAACTGGTGGGTTATGTGGGGTGAGGAAGTGTGAGGTGTTGGGGATAACACCCATGTTGAAATCCTTGGTAACTGAAGGATGGTGGTGTCAGAAATTGTATTGGCTGAGAGGGGGTGAAACAGAGGTCAGTTTTAGACATGTCAAATTTGAGATGCCTAGAGACATGCCAGTTTGAAATATTCAAAAGGCATTTGGAGATACACAATAAGCTC
This sequence comes from Petaurus breviceps papuanus, assembly GCF_028583685.1. NCBI lineage: Eukaryota > Metazoa > Chordata > Mammalia > Diprotodontia > Petauridae > Petaurus > Petaurus breviceps. Next base: position 33,184,501 of record NW_027187372.1, on the reverse strand, counting down.
AGGAGAGAGCCTCTCAATAAGTCACAGAGTGAGTATAGAGAGGACGAAGCCCAGGACCACACTATGCCTGTCTAAATGGAGCCTAGGATAGCATTAGCTTTTTTGGCTGCCAAGTCAATTGGAGTCACAATCTGCTAAAACCTCAACATTTTTTTTCACACAAACTGCTTTTCTCAATTAGGGAGCACGATATGGCTAAACCAGCAAAGGAGGCTTGAGTTGCTGTCACCCAGGTAAGAAAACCAAGAGAAAGCAGTGTCATGAAAAACCCAGGAAGACTATGCAGGATTTCCCAATGCTACAGAGAGAGGTTGAGAAGAGTAAGTATGAAGGCAAGATCATTCGACTTGACAAAGAGAACACTGTAGTTTTGGAGAGAGCGTTTTAGTCGAAGGATGAGATTGGAAGCCAGATGCCAATGACAAAGGGTTGAGGAATGAGTGAGACAGGAAGTGATGACAACAGCTGGAGACAGGGGTTGGGACTTTTTTTGTTTTGTTTTGTTTTAAGGACTTTGGCTACAAAAGAGAACTACAGGATGATAGCTTGAGGAGAACAGTAGGACCTCCTGAGGTTTCTTCCTGGAATAGGAGAGAAAAAGCACATTTGTAGAGAACAAGAATCAGTAGATAGGGAAAAATCAGCAGATGGGGAAAATCAGCAGATAGGAAAAAGGTGGGGGGAAAGAAGCGGTTCACAGTGAATGGTCTCTAGTTTCTCAATCAAGGATGATTCCACTTAAAGGATGAGGGGAGAAAATAGTGTGGGAGAGTTGAGAAGCTTAAATAGTTCCTTTAGGGAGTGGGGAGAAGAATTAATTAAATTGAGCACAAACAGAGGTTAAGTGACTTGCCAAGGGTCACAGAGCTAAGCAGTGTCTGAGGTTGGATTTGAACTCAGGTCTTCCCGATTCCAGGACCAGTACTCTGTGTGCTAAGGCACCACCATGCCACATGGTAGTACACAGTACCTGTTAAGAATATATTTGCAGGGCGGCCAGGTAGCACAGTGAGTAAGAGCACTGGCCCCAGTGTTGGGATGACCTGGGGGATCGAATCCAGGCTCAGACACTTAGCATCCACCCAGAAATAACTGGCCGTGTAACCTTGAGCAAGTTACTTAACCCCAATTGCTTAAAAAAGAGAGAGAGAGAATATATTTGCTTTGCTTGGTATTCAAGGCTCCATAATCTGTTGCTAACCTACCTTTTCAGCCTAAACCAATCTCCACTGCTTCTATGCCGCTTTGAACACATTTTATATCACACCACCTCCACAGTTCATGGTTCTCCAGGCCTTAGTCTACCAATTTAATCTTTTTTTTTAAAAAGCAATCAGGATTAAGTAACTTGCTCAAGGTTACACGGCCAGTTATTTCTGGGTGTGGTGCTAAGTATCTGAGCCCGGATTTGAACCCCAGGTCATCCCGACACTGGAACCAGTGCTCTTACTCGCTGAGCCACCTGGGCCACCCCTAAGCAACTGGGGTTAAGTAACTTGCTCAAGGTTACACAGCCAGGTGTTTCTGGGTGGGTGCTAAGTGTATGAGCCCGGATTCGATCCACAAGTCATCCTGACACTGGAGCCAGTGCTCTTACTCGCTATGCTACCTGGCCGCCCCCTACCAATTTAATCTTAACCCATCAGAGGCAGTGGGGTATGGTAAAAGAAGAGCTACTTTTTTTGTTGGGAGACGGATTCAAACCCTGATTCAGAAGCTGCTTATTTGTATGACCATAACCAAATCACCTAATTTTTCTGAGCCTTGGTTTCCTCATTTGAAAAATTGGGAGGAAGGAGAGGTTGGAGTGGACTAGATGATACACTATCCTTTTAAGGCCATCACAATTGCCACCCCCTCCAGAAGGTTCCCCAAATCTCTGAATTAGTCATGATCTTCCCTAGAACCCATGCCCGAATGCACCAACCCAACCTTCCAAGACACTTCATTTGTGCTTCTCATGTACTCTCTGATCATTAGTACAGTTATTCTTACACATGCCATATTCCTGCCCACCCCTCTTCCCTTCACAACTACCTCATTGGGTCATTGGGAATAAAGTATCTTGTAAAACATTATAGAAATATGAGTGGTTATGATTTTTTGTGAGCTGATACTAGCCTTATGAGGACAGGTGTCATATCTTACCTCAATTTTCTGTTTCTTCTAGCTCTACACACATTACATGTATACAATCAATTTAATTGCTTGTGGCGTGAATGCTGAATTCCCACCTCCCTCTGCTGGACTGTTTTGTTACTACACTCCCAGTTCATATTTCCTGACCAGAGAGGCAGCTCTCCATCTCCATTTACTCTTTCAAGTAAAGGACACTTGTATTAACATTGCAGTTGTTTTCCCACCTACCTGACTTAGAAGGTTACCTTCTATGAAAATGGAAGTCATTTGAGATATTTCTAGGATCCAATGGCAAAGACAGTAAGGGGTCCTGCCCCTGCTTTGTTCCTCACAAAAAGAAAATGTCCTTGGTGAAGCTTGGCTTCATTTTTCCATTCCCCAGCATCTTCTTCACCATATGGAGGGTGGCACGGATTCCCAAATACAACTCTACCAGCCACAGACCCTCCCTTCACTAAATCCAGAGGAGAATTACATCCCAGTAAAACACACCATCTGGGGTCTCCATAGCTTCTCTGAGCAAATTAAGTAAGAGCTAATCACAGAGGATTCCCATTGCATTGCCTTATTGGTTATTTCCTTTCCCATTCCACCCCCCCCCCCGCCCCCAAGACTTCCCTAAATTTTCAGTTCAATTCACCCTCTCCTACAATCCCCTAAATGCTTTTTGGAAGGGAAGGGCAAAGATGCTGTACCAGTCAGAGATGTATGAGGAACTGGGAGAAAACCCAATGCAGGAACAGAAAGAAGAAAAACTTTCAACTATTAAATCTGTTTAGTAAAGACAGTTTTGATCATACAAAACAACAAGTTAACAATAATCCGAGGGCCAGACATACCATTGTGTGAGGGGAGGGGAGGTCAGGAGGCTTGGCAGGCACTCAACTCAATCCCCCAATGCCCCTCCCCCATATGCCCCTGAGGGAGATGAAGAACTGAAGAGCTGCTCCCAACTCCTTTCCCCTGCCCCCTCCACTGCATTGTTGAGGGGGGAGGCCTAAGACCAGCATTGGGGTTTTCCCCAATTCCACTTCTACTTAATACTGGGAAGGGGGGGGAAGAAGTGTCTCTCCACCCCATTGGCCAGCTGGAGAAGTCATGGAGGGGCTAAGAGAGCCATCAGTGAAGAAGTGGGTAGAGGTGGGGCATCTTTGGTGAGAAGGCTCCCTCTCTGTCCTCCAGATCACTCAAGGAAAGGACAGGAAGGAGGACCCAGAGAAAGCAAGCCTAGGGAAGGGGAACAGGTGTGTGTGTGTATGGGGGGGGAAGGTCCACAGCTGGAGAGAGGGCCAAGCAAAACATAAAATCTTTATGGTCGCAGCAAATAGCCCAGGCTCATCCCCAGACAGGGAAGGAGGCTAAAAGGCGGCTCAAGGAGAACAAAAAAAGGCTAAAATCCAGGAAATATAAAACCAGGATAGTTTTAAAATAAGGGAGGGAGGCAAATGGGATGAGTTGGAAGGCCCTAACCACAGAGGCCCAAAGGGTTTTATCTCCCACTCATGCTGCAGAGTGGGGTTCCCTGCTCCCAGCTTAAGGTAGCAGATATTGTAGGCTCGACTGGCTCCAGATCTGGGCAGGGGGGATGGGGAGGGAGAGAATGTAGCAAGGTGTGCAAAAACAAACCAAACCAGGGCCCTGGACACTATCATCCCCACTCCCTGGCCTCCATACCTCTGGTTAGGAAAGGAAAGGTAAGTTGGTTTTTTTTTTTTTTTCCAAACACATAGTGTTCAGGGAAAGTGGGAAAAGAGGGATCATTCTGGAGCTTTGGCAGCTCCCTCCTCCACAGGATAGTACTACCCTCCCATTCACTGAGGAGGGAAGGAGGGAGGGCTCTGAAATTCTGTACTAAATGCTAAGATTTGGAGGGCAGAAGAAGGCTCCTGTCCCTTCTATCTCAGTGCCAATGTCAGGGAAGCCCTTCCCCTGCCCTCAGAGCCCTGCCTGCTAGAGAGAAAGACCATGAGCCAGTTTCCCATGCAGATAGATATGTGGACCTTTCCCTGGGCTGTGTCAGATCCAAACAGGAAGGCCCGAGTCATATCAGGGCCCCCTACCCACCAAGAACACACTCTATCTGCACACTGATTCATACCCCCTGTCCACACACTCACACAGCCAGCCCTGGATGCCTACCCCTTGGCCACAGCTCCAGTTATCCAAAGCCTCTGAGTTAAGGCAGGGGAAGCTTCCTGGCCACCACCCCTGAGGCCAAGCCCCCTGGATCCCATACCACAAAGACCCTGTCCTCCACACGGCTCAGCTTCCCAGTCACTTGGCCCCCAAGTTTACTGAAGCCTCAGACTGGGGTGAGGGGAGGGCAGAGGGAACAAGATAACAAACACTGAATCACCTCCCTGAAGCAGTTCCCCAAAATACCTTTTAAAAAATCATCCTGTGACTTGGGAGGGAAAAGGGGGTAAGGAGGAAAAAAAATAGAAATTTTATAAAAATTCAAGGCCAAATTGGCCAAGAAAAACTGCACAATGAGGAAGATCTCGAGAGCAACCTGCCCCCTTGTCCCCACCCTCCCACCCTCCCAGGAGTCAGGTCCAGGAGCTCCAGGGAAGGTGGCAGTTAAAGAATCAGAATTCATCTGCTGACAAGTTTCTGGGCTCCATGCAAGTGGGAGCTGAAGGAGTACAGTTCTGTGTCTCTGCTTTTAAAAAATATACTTAGAGAGTTATTGCTTTCCCTCCATCAGGGTGGGAGGAGGGCTGAGGGTGGCTCAGTGAGCAAGGGCAGCTGCCTCCAAAGCCCGGGCTTTCTTTCGCCTCTTTAGGAGCAGAGGGTTGGTGGCATCCTCAATCTTCTTAATCTTGATTTGCTCATAGTCAACACGCATGGTGGCCAAGGCACTGGTCATCTCTTCCTGAGGGGGAGAATAGCAAAGGTGGGTAGTATAAGGAGAAGAAATGGGGCCAGACGAGGAAAGAATGAGAAGGGAAGACCCCAATGAAGTACAAAGATGTTAAGCAGAACATTTCTTAAAAAGGAAAAGAAAAAGGGTAAGAGAACATCGAAGTCAGTACCTTGAGTCTGGCTATCAAGTGGACACCATCACCATCTCTGCCAACTCTCTCAAGATGCCAGAGGAAAGGACAGCAAGGATGGAAGTGCGACCATTGGAGGAGGGTCAATAAACATTTATTAAGTGCCCAGGAAGCCTTCCCCAACCACTCTTGATTCTAGTGCCTTCTCTCTGTTGATCATTTCCTATGTCTATCATGTATACAGCTTGTTTATAGATGATGGTTTGCATGCTGTCCCCCCCATTAGGCTGAACTCCTCAAAGGCAGGGACTGTATTTTGGCTTTCTTTGTATCTCTGACTCTTAACTGGAGGTACCTGGCATACAGTAGGTGTTTAATAAATGCTTATTGACTGACTGCCCGGATATAAGGCACAGTCAGACCGGGGTTTGAGTCTAGGGTATGACACTTCTAGGCGAGTTTTGTCTCAGTTTGCTTATCTGTGGTCGGTTCCAACTCCAACATTTTATGACACTGAGTAAAGTGTGGACGGTGAGGGGGAGCAACAGAACCTAGGAGGGAATCAGATCCTTATCCCATAGTATGGGCTGGGCTTTGTCTAGGGATGACCAGGAGTTCTATTTCTTTCCCAATGTGTGCCCCAAGACAACAAAAGACTATAGACACCAGGTTTTACAGCATCCTCCCTCTCCCTCCCTTATTAGCAAATGAGATAATATTTGTGAGGCACTTAGCACCCTGCTTGGCACACAATAGGTGCCATATAAATGCTGATTCCCATCCCCTCTCAGTAGCCAGCACCCAGCCTTTCATCTTCACCCCAACTCCAAAAGCAGCGCCTCTTCCTCACCTTCACATCCTCCCACCTCTCCTTGTCTTCCTTCAGGACTCTGCTTGTGTGCAGTGGAGTCTGAGGGACCTGCATCGATTGCTTGGAGAGAGAAAAGGGGATTTAGGATCAGATCAAAGACAGGAGGATCCCCCTGGACAGGAGCTGACTCCTGGTCTCCCAGTCCCTAGAGAGGCTTCTCTTGGGTTTGGGGTCCTCCCAGCAGACCCATCTCACCATAATCCAAGGGTGATTCATAAACTCAGTGATGGTCATTCTTTGAGTTGGTTCTGTCTTTAGCAGATTCCGGATAAGCATTTTGACTACACAAGAGGAAAAAGAAACTGATTTCAGAATTTAAGCTCCATGCTCCTCCCCCCCCCACCAACTACATATAGCTCTAAAAGAGAGATCAGGTTCCCACTTGGGATAAGATTCTCTAAGTCTTGACCACATCTAAGCTTTCTGAAGTCCCCACAAGTCCTGATATCCTAACCAGGCATTCTCCCAAATCTTTCACACAATTCTACATACACAATGAAGCTATTACACACACACACTCTCTCTCTCTCTCTCTCTCTCTCTCTCTCTCTCTCTCTCTCTCTCACACACACACACACACACACACACACACACACGTACATGCAAAATACGTAGCTTTATACATACACAGATAAATAAATACCCCCATGGGTGTACTTTATGTGCCCCAGAAGGCTGGGGTCTCTTACCTTCCTCTGATACCTCTGACCACTCGGGATTGGGAAACTCATACTGGCCCATTCGGATTCGTGTCTTCATGCCAGGGGAGATGGCAAGGCCATGGTTGGAATAGAACGGAGGGTAACCACACAGTCTAGACCCAGAGAAAAACAAGAGGAAAAGGAGGGAAGGATAGAAGAGCTTTACTTAAGAGACAATACCAGGAAAAAGGGGGAAAGACTGCTTCTTCCCTTGTCCCATTGGTAGAAGAATTTGGTCCCACTATAAAAAGTAAGCCCACAACAGTAATCAGGAATCCTGTGCAGTAAGCACCTGTCCATGTGGACAGTTTCAGACTCCTTTTCAGCTTCGGGGCTAGGCAGAGGGGAGAGAGGACAGACTGTTTACCAAAGTCTCCCACAGAAGTTCACATCTAACCAGAAAAATAATGGCAGAATCCTCCCACCCCACCCCACACTACTCATCCAAGCTCTTGCCTATGAGAGAACGGTGCCTGCCCACTCCCTTCCCATAGCACTCACAGGATATACATGATGACACCCAAAGACCACATGTCACAGGATTTATCATATTTCTCGGGGCCCAAGACCTCTGGAGCTGTAGAGGAGAAGAAGTTACTGGGATTGGGATATATTCCCAGAAGCATGGGGGAGGTCCTCATCAGTGCCTCAGCAGAGCCAATGGACAATGGGGGTTATCTTTATTCTCCTGGGTATACCTCTAAATCCATCCCAAGCCCCACAGAAAAGACCCATACTAGAAAAACCCAAATGGAGAATGCTGTAAGTCTCTCCCTTCTCCTAGGAGAGGAAACAGCTGCCATTCTCCACAGATACCCCATGGCTATAGTCATCAGTCATTTGATTCTAGAATTTAGAGGTGGAAAGGAACCTTAAATATCATCTAGCTTAACTCCTATCATTTTAAGCATGTGGAAGAACAGGTAGCCTCAGTAGGCTCCTAGGGGCAAAATGACCTGTCCAAGGTCCCAAGACTACAAAGTATGCAAGCTGTAAGCCTTACTAAGCCCTTTTGAACACACCCTTGCTTCTGGTCATAACTATTTATCAAAACCCATCCCAGAATCAGGCTCAAAATGCATGACTTTCTTTGAGTTGCAGGCAACCTGAGCTCAGTGAAGAAGTGGAGAGGCAGGGCAGGAGTGAACTCTCTGCATCTGCTCTTGGAACTTACCCACATAGTATGGTGTGTAGCAAGGAGTAGTGAGGGAATTATGGCTGGTAGTTTCCTTGGCAAAGCCAAAGTCAGTGAGTTTCAGGATAGCATTTGGCCGTTTAGAGGAATATAAGAGATTCTCAGGCTGCACAGAAACAAAAAGAGAGAAGTAAAGGCCTCACGGAGCCTGTGGGACAAAAAGTAAGTCATGAGGACAGCCAGTTCATCCATTCAACATCCATTTATTAAGGGTATGCTATACCTCAGGTACTGTGTTAGATACTGGGGACACAAAAGGAAGGGGAGAGGGGTGGTGACCAGGACATCAAGAAAGACCTCATGTCAGAGGCTGCACCTGAGCTGAGCCATGAAGGAAGCTAGAAATCATGTCAAAGGTCCCTAGGGGTGTGGAGGGAGTACATTTGGTACTTGTAATAGCCTATGCACCAGCAGAGAAACAGAAGGTAGAATGTTATGCACAGAAAACAGTATTTACTGTTTGGCCTATTTAGGCCAAGTAGGTTGGACTGGAGAGCAAGTGAAAGGTAGTAACACACAATAAATCTGTAAAGGTAGGCAAGAGCCAGACTGTGAAGGGCTTGAAACAGTACAAAGGAGTTTTCCCTGTATTCCAAAGCTAATAAGGATGCACTGGAGCCTCATTCACTCAATTACTCATTCATTCATTCAATCAATCAACAAGTACTGAATGCATCTTTAAAGCTTAGAACTCTTCTAGATGCTATGGGAGAATATAAAAGCAATACAGTCTTCAAACAGAAGGGACTTATAATCAAGTTAGAGAGAAAAGATACATGCAAGATCTGTGAGAAAACAACATAAGATAATTAACAGCATTCACAGCTGCAGGAGTACAAAGAAGGAGATATTCCAATAGGCTGGAGGGAGAAGGAAATATTTCATGGGGGAGGCAAGATGTGATCTGGGCTGTTCTGGATAGGCAAGGAGAAGATGGGAGGGGAGGAACAGGAAAATGCTTCTCCACAAAATCCAGCAAGCAAAAGGTCATGACACAAATCTGATGAAGTCAGCGTGGACCCAGCTGAGCTCAGAGTTGGCAACGGCCAACGTCAGGGAGAGGCTATCTCAGCCTACACGAGCTGGTATAGGGAAACGAACCAGAGTACGCATCATCAGTGCTGATACTCAACCAGGTTAAATCAGCTGACAGTTTCTAGTTTCCAAAGTACCTGACATACAAAGCAGCTTGCTTGATCTGCATAACAACCCTGAGATTTTACAGATATTGTTGTCGCCATTTTGTAGATGGGCTGACTGAAGCACAAAGAATGATAACCAATGTTACATATAAGGCTTTAGAGTTTGCAAAGCACTTGACATGAATGATCTCACCTTAGCCCCATAACAGCCTGGGAGGTTGATATCAACAGGTGTTATCTATACTTCATGAAGGAAGAACCTGAGGCTGACAATAGTTAGGTGACTTATACAAGGACACACAGGGAGTGCCATTGCCAGGATTTCAACACCAGTCTTCTCACTCCAAATCCAATGATCTTCCCACTACATCACTACCAACCCTTTCTAGCCATTCCATAGCTCCCAGATGGTGGCGGGGAAGGGGGAGAGAGGGAAAGGGAGACAGAGACAGAGAGAGAGAGAGAGAGAGAGAGAGAGAGAGACAGACAGACAGACAGACAGACAGACAGAAGGGAGAATGGGAGAGGTTGCAACAGTTACCTTGACATCCCTGTGCGCAATGTTGATTGAGTGTAAATACTGAATTGCTTCACCAATGCTTTTCATGATGTCTGAAGCCTCTGGGGGAAGGAAAAAGAAAGAGGGTTCTTGAAGTTGAGCCTTGAAGCTTGAAGCAATGCTAACACAACTCCATCTTCTTACTGAGGGGTCCTAACCTCGATATGGAACTCCAATAGAGTGGAATGGTGTTCAACATTGGAAGCCTTGAACCTCATAGGTAGGAGCCCTTAGACAGCATCCATCAAGTGGGACAGATCCCCAGCAATAGGGTAAGAAGAAACAGTCTCTGCTTTGAAGGAGCCTATATTCTAATGCCATCCCGAGGACAAGGGTTCTTAACTTGGGATCCAAAGCTAATCCTCCTCCAAGGTATCCATGTCAAAATTTCAAGGGGTCTATGAACTTGGATAAGAAAAATATGCCTTCTTTTTTTTTTTTTGCTTTTTGGAGGGCAATTGGGGTTAAGTGACTTGCCCAAGGTCACACAGCTAGTTTTTGTGTTAAGTTTTTGAGGCCGGATTTGAACTCAGGTCCTCCTGACTCCAGGGACAGTGCTCTATCCACTGCACAACCTAGCCATCTCTACTTCTTTATTCTCATTGACTTTTGGCTTTCTTTGTAATCTTAGGTATTTTGTTTTATGCATTTAAAAACAGTACTCTGAGAAGGAATCCATGAGCTACACCAGACTGCCAAAGACATCCATGATACAAACAAGTTTAAGAACACTGTCCAAGAATGATGTCAGCAAGGTCAGCGGTGACCCCAGCCTGGCAGGATTCCAGAACTGGGTGGCTACTCCACAGCTAGTAGAGAAGCCCTTTCACCTGTACTGGGAATGTAAATTTAAAGATCTTCCCTGCCCCTAGGCTAAAGTGCACCTGGAGCCTGGGGTGGGAGGCTGGTTTTTCAGTAGATACTTCCTGATTGGCCAGTGGGTCCAGAAGGTTGTTGCATTCTCTGAGCCAGGAGAAGGCTATATAAGCCCTGATGTGTAGCTTTGTTTTGGGGCTCACTTTGAGAAGTGTTCTGTGATTTGATCTGGATTCTGGGAAGCCATTGTCCAGAGCCCCCCGGCTTTGAAAAACCCAGATGTTGAAACCCAGATGTTGATTTGGTATGGATGTAATGGTTGGACAGTTTGGAAAGCTGTCTACTTGATCTGTTTCTGTCTTGATAATTCTGCCTATATACTTTGAAGTTCAGGGTGCTGACCTTTTTCCCCTGAACGAGGTAAACAATATATGTTTGACTGATTAAAGTAAGCTTGTTAACCCATTTTGAGTTGCTTTCCTTTATCAAAGCAGATCCAAGAACCTGCGGTGGCAGCAAATCCTAAGGACGCTTGGGGTACTTGCTGCTACATCACCCTACTACAGAAAGTCTCCTTTGGGAATCGTAGTTTCTAAAGTACTTACTCAGACCTTTCTGCCTCTCCCAAGAGGGCTTGCTTACCTCTCTCAGTGAAGGCCTGGTCTCCCCGGTCTTGGATGCGGCTGAAGAGCTCTCCACCATCCATGCTGAAACAAAAGGCAACAGACAAGTGATGGCTTTTTGAAAATGGAGCCTCCAGTTATTTTCCACCTATATAATCATACACCATCCTTTTAAAAAAAAATAACATTTACATGTGAAGATTTCCCTGTCACTACCAAGAGTGCTATGAGAATGAACTGAGCACTGGATAACTGGATTGAATGGGGCTGAAGGAAATGATGGAGAGGAACAGACAGGCAGAAGGGTCAAGCAGGGAGTGGAACTGGAAGGGGCAGGAGGCTGGGCTGAAGGGATGAGCAGGGAATGAGGGTTTTGAGGGGGAGGAATTGTTGCTCACCATTCCATGATAATCAGGAGACACTTCCTTCCAGCATACAGGTTCTCATAGACATCCACTATCTTGACAATATGTGGGCATTGAGAGGCTCTCCAATGCAAATCCACCTCCCTTCGGGCCTTGGGGCAGTCCTGAAGCATCTGCAAAGAGAAACAGAACCCACAAATGAATGACCAAACCACATGAACCAGCAAAGTACCCTGGAGGAGACACAGAAGGCAAGTTATCAGGTGAGTCAAACACCACCTAACCATGACCTCCCAAGAAATGCAGCTAGAGACAGTTCAGGACCCTGAATTTTAGAACCTTGGGAATAGGAGTGCCCTCCTGACACCTCATTCTGCTTCTCGACCAGACCCTGTGTTGGAGGGAGCAATTCACAGCTGACTGCTTACCAGCATCAGGCAGGTAAGCCCAAGAGCTCTGGGGAGTGGTATCACCCTGCCCCTCTACCCCCACAGCCACTGGTTCTGCTTCCAGCCCAGCCACCATCCTGAGAGTACTACCTCATGGAGATGTGACCTAGCAACTGCTTCTGTGGGTGTTACAGTCACAATCACTGAGAACCCAGAAAAGAAACTTCTTGCCACAAGAAAATTATAGGATTTTATCAGCAGAAATGTCATTCGTTAAAGAAGAGGCATTATCATCTGTTTTGTGAATGCAGCTTGTAGCTGAAAGCTTCTATACGCTTAGCCTGCCCCTATCTGAATGAAAACTCCATGAAAGCAGGGGCCAACTTACTGTTTTATCTCTGTTCTCAGTAACTAGCGGAATACTTTGCACATAATAAGAATTTAAGGCGGCTAAGTGGTGCTGTGGATAGAGTGCAGAGTCTGAAGTCAGGAGGACTCATCTGGCTGAGTTCAAATCTAGCCTCAGGCACTTCCTAGCTGTGTGACCCTGGGCAAGTCACTTAACCCTGTTTGCCTCAGTTTCTTCATCTATAAAATGAGCTGGAGAAGGAAATGGCAAACTATTCCAGTATGTGTGCCAAGAAAACCCCAGATGGGGTCACAAGGAGTCGGACAAGACTGAGCAACACAAAGAGTTTAATGCTTTCTCATCCATTCATTTTATTCCTATCCCATGGGAAAATCATCACTACGTAACTGGTTTGGTGATGAACCTCTTCAAAAATCAGTTAGAAGGGTCCCTGAACAGCCCAGATCCCCTGGGCCTGAGCCTGAAGACTTTCCTCCATGATGGGACCTGCCAGTGTTTGACAGCACAGCCTTTGAAAACCAGAGTTGGGAATGTGTCTGCAGCACAATGAGGCATCAAACTATTAATAGCCCACAGTCACCCAGCACACTGCAGTCCTTTCCTCACAATGGTTCTGTAACAGGCAGAACAGCAAGTGTCCTTGGACCAGACTTGTGGTTTCGCTCCTACTAGAGGAATTCCCACTACCAGTGCTCTGTAACTTAAGGTCCTAAACTATGCTAGAGTAAATAGAGGCTGGGCCTGGAGTCAGGAGGACCTGAGTTCAAAGGTGGCCTCAGACACCCACTAGTCATGTGAACTTGGGCAAGTCATTTAACCTCTATCTGACTCTGTTTCCTCAACTGTAAAATGGGGATGATAAGAGCTTCCAAGAGTCTTGTGTGGATCAAAGGAGATAATATTTGTAAAGTCCTCAACAGTGCCAGGCACTTGGTAAATGCTTGTTCCTTCAAAGCTGTGTGCAGCACTGACTAGGCAGGTGATTTGGTGTGGGTGCCCAAAAGGCAGCATTTGAAGCAGAATTTGAACTCAGCCTTTCCTTTCCTAAGACCTGCTCTCTATTCACTGATATCACCTTCTTGGGACAAGTACTATCAAGCCTGTTTCTCAGATGGAGTGACAGACTTGGCGAGATGAAGTGGCTTATTCAAAGTCACATACCTGTTAACCGTAAGAGGCTGGATTGGACTCCACGTCTAAGGTGCCTACCACTTCACCACCCTGTCTCTCATACTGATTGTGAGATCAGAAAGAAACCCAACCTGATCTCTCTGGGGTATTTGGGAACTGGCAACCACCACAGAGAGCTTCCTAACAGTTCCTTAGGTTACAGCTTCCAGCTGAGCCCCTCTGCCCAAGGAGCTGGGATATATAGACTCAGGGGATGGAAGTATTTGATAGAATGTTTAAACCAAGACACAGAGGGAGGTGGAAGGACCTTAAATGAGGAGAAATTGGAGGTACCTCCAAGGGTCATCTAGCTGCATCCCCAGAAGATACTTTAGGACCCATAGGTCCCAATCCATTCCACTTTTCTGTCTACTCAGGTCATCCCCTTTCTCCTTAGCCAACTAATAAGTAGTTATTGAGCACCCACCAGGGGGCCCAGCACAATGCCAGGCACTCTGAGGGGACACAAAAGAATGAAGACCTTGTCTTCATCATCAAAAATCTTATAATTTCATAGAAAAAAAAATAAGATTCCCTGCAAAAGACAACCAAGAAGACCAGACAGCATGCAAATGAACAGTGATGTATTCATAGGATGCTAGACTTAGGGAGTGAATGGTGAGGGCTGGCATGGTCAGGGAAGGCTACTTGAAAGAGGCAGGATTTGAATTGGTCTTTGAAGGATAGACAGGATATGACCAGATAAAGGAGAGAAGGGAGGGCATTCTGGGTGGGGTAAAACAACAGTGCAGACAGGGGAGGAAGAATGCTCAAGACATGTGGGAGACTCAGGGAATAACAGGATTAGAAAAAAGGATAAGTAATGCAGGAACGCAAGGAGGACAGAGAAGGAATTAAAATTCAATAGGCAGGGTTGGAGACTGATGGTGGAGGGCTTTGGAAGCCAGGAAGATGTGTTTTCAGCCTGAAAGAGAGAGAGTATCCAAGAGAATGATGCTTGGTTTAGGGGCAAAGAGATGGGTTTGCAGTCAAAGGGGCTGGCTGAATCCAGGCTGCACCACACACGTTCTCTGTGTTACCCTGGACAGATTATTACCCATTTAGAGCGGAGTTTCTTCATCTGTAAAATAAGAGAGACTATAATTTCTAAGTCTCTTCTAGCCCTAAATCTAATGCTGGGGATAGTCTTCCAGAAGATTCTTTAGCTAGATGATCCTGTGACATCCTTGGAAGCCATAAGAACATGCCCAACCTGCCTCCTGTCGCTTACTACCTGCCCGACCTTGTGCATCTGTAAAAGAAGAGTTAGAGTAAATCCACAATCCTATTCAAAAGAAAAGAAATATTGCTATGGAGTCACACTGCCACCTAACGGCTATGTTGAAATACTACACAGATTGTCAGTAGGTCCTCCCCTTCAACTTGATCACTAGCCCAAGTGAGGAATAAAGGTGAATTCTCCTTTCTAATACTCCAGGGGAAGAATATGTACAATGGGCTGACACTAATCTGTTTGACTATTACAAACTTCTCCAGTGGCACCAAGGAGGAGAAAGGAATCTTCACTATTTAATTCAATTCAACAAACATTTTAAAGAACGTCCTGTGTGCTAGGAGTTAAAATACAAGATAAAAACCAGATGGTCCCTGTGCTCCAGGAATTTTCATTGGGGGGCTCCTTGGTGCCAAAGGAGAGGGGGGAGGGGAGGGGGGGGGGGGAGATTGGGAGAGGGGGAAGAGGTGAGGGAAGGGAAAGAGCTGGGAGAGGGGGAAGATTGGGGGAGGGATACAATGAACGGCACTGGATCACAGGTTTAGAGACAGAATCTCCTTTCACAGATGAGATAATGTACAGACAAGTAAGTAAATATAAAGTATACATACTAAATAATAGAAGGAAACAAGCATTTATCAGGCACCTACTATGTGCCAGCACTGTGCTAAGCAGTGTTTTAGAAATATTATCCCATTTGATCCTCACAACCCTGGGAAGTAGGTGCTATTATTATCATCCCCATTTTACAGATAAGGAGACTGGAGGCAGAGATTAAGTGACTGGTCCAAGGTCACAAGCCTGGTTAAGTATCAAAGGCTGGATTTGAACTCAGTTCTTGACTCTAGGCCCAGTTGCTCTGCTGTACCACCTGGACTGAAGGAATTTAACAACTTGAAAGGTTAGGAAAGGCTATATGTATTATGTAGCATCTGAACTGCAGTTTGAAGAAAAACAGGATTCTGAGAGGGTAGCTAGGTGGCAGAGGAGATAGCTTGCTGGACCTATGGTCAGGAAGACTCATCTTCCTGGGTTCAAACACTGGGTTTCAGACACTTCCTAGCTGTGTGACTCTGGGCAAGTCACTTCACCCTGTTTGCCTCGGTTTCCTCATCTGTAAAATGAGCTAGAGAAGAAAATGGCAAACCACTCCAGTTTGCCAAGAAAACCCCAGAAGGGGTCATGGAGAATTAGACGAGACGGAAAGCAACAAAAAAAGGACTCTAAGAAATGAGGAGGGTATCTATGTAAGACATGCGGGATTTAGGTTTTTAGGAGTTAGTATTCCCCTGTGCAAAGGAAGTTAGATGGGAAGGTAGAATGTTCCACATGGGGAAGCCTAAGCTGGCCAGTTTGACTAGAAAGGAGAGGGCATGAAGTGGGGTAAGAAAAAATGAGTTTGGAAAGGTCAGTGGGAGGCCACACTGGGGAATACTTTAAATGCCATTGACAGAGAAGAAGAAAAACAACAACCAGGGAGGAAAAAGCAATGCAGGTTTCAAATCCACTCAGTTCTTAAGTTGACACCTTTCCTATCCCGAGATGACCCTCTTCCATCATGCTTTTATGTTGATTTGTCCATAAACTCCTGGCCAGGGCTGCTGCTGACTGATGGCACACAACGGAAAGATGGTGAGCTAAGGTTAAGGAGGCCGTTTGAGACAAACAAAGCAAAATGAGTAAGCCTGCTTGAGGACCTCCAGTTCTTAGCATCATGTCCAGCCACTGGCATTCTAAGGTAGGCGGTATGGCATAACCCTAGACCAATCATTCCTAAGCTATGGTCCTAGTCCAGGACTGCTGGGGGGTGAGGGGTGGGAGGTGGGAGGAGGTACAAATCATTACACTTTGAAGCTTAATCTGCATTATCAACATTTTTGCCATCATTTTCTAACAGCTAGACAACCAACAAAACAATAAATCAAGCCCTGATTTTCAGTGTTTTCTGAGGTATAAATGCTCACACTAAAAACTTAACGGTTGGCTGGCAAGAGCTGGTCCAAGATGATATTACAGAGCTAAGGCAGTCCCTACACAGGCATACCAACAAAGCATGGCACAGTAAATAAACATCACTTTTGTAGCCTGAATAAGTCATAGGTCTCAAAGACACATTTACTATGGGTGTGAACTTCAGTAAGTCATGACTCTATCACCATGATCCTATCATTCATATGTTACTCTTTTTTCAAAGTATACAAATATTGTTGTGATTGATAAAACAAAATAAGAAAATTACTGAATTCATAGTTAGTAACTCCTTGTCATATTTTTCTAAAAAACAAAAAAACAACCAATGTTAATAGTCTAAATGTACCAGTGCTATGATTCACACAATCTTTGATGTTATAAAGAGATCTTCATGCTCTAAAAAATTGGGAACTATTGCCCAAGATCACTACGGAGGAAGTGTCCAGCCCATAGCGATCTCTCCTCTCTCCAAATTCAGAGGCTATACTGCTATACAGCAATGAATCACATTCTGCCCTATGACATCTTCCATTGTGTCATCACTCTCTTCTCCTGTTTTCACAGATGTAAAATTCTTTTTCCCAATCAGATTATAAGCTTAAGGGCAAAGACTATGTCTTATAATTCTCATTATTTCCTTGCATAGAGTGTATAGTTTTAGTAAATTTGTCTATTTGATCCATGATTCCGAGACAAACTCTATGGTACTGACCCAACTGTTGGTCATTGGCCCCTTTCTCTGAGTACCCAATGAGCCCTTGTATCAAAGTGCTCCTTTCTTTAAACATTGATGTGGTGTTAAAAAACAAAATGTAGCTGGGGGCGGGGTCAGGTTTTTTGAAGCATTAAGGATGGTCAAAGAGGACTTCCAAAGAAAAATTGTTATTTCCATTAACATAGAAACATACAAGAGAAGCCTCTTGAAAACAGAAAGGACAACAACAAGCAAGCTTCACTTGGCAAGGCGGGCAACTGAGACTAAGGTGGAGCTATGAAGAATGGAGGGCATCTTTTCAGAAAATCACAGAGCGAATAGGAAGAAGCGACAGAGAAGCACATTCTAATGGAGCTGAAGTACAGGGACTGAGGGCTTGAAAGGGGCAGGAAAGGACAGGGTACAGGATAGTGCTCTGCGGAGACCATGGGACTTGGTGAGGGCTAAGTTGGCAGCAGTTTTGACTGAAATTTTTTTTAAAGCACCCAATTAAGAAAGAACTTCATTTTTATTTTTTTCCAGTAACCAAAGAAAGATCAATACCAATACTATGGCCTGAGATCAGAGGGTAAAAATCAGGTAAATTGAACCATTAAGACCTAAAGGAAATGTCTTCTGACTGAGGTGTGAAGGAGCACTGACTATATGGATACTAGTTGGTGTGACCTGGGGTCAGGGAGAGGAGTTCAAATCTAGCCTCAGATCCTTACTAGGGTAACTCTAAGCAAGTCTCTTAACCTTCTGTCTCAGGTGGTTCTTCTGTAAAATGGGGATAATAATAGTATCTACCTCCCAGGATTGCTGTGAGGATCATATACTTGTAAAACACTTTGCAGACCTCAGAGTTATAGAAATGCTAGCTATATAATTGCTGGATTTAGGGAGAGATACTAAATATTTTGAACCTCAGTTAAGCTGAAAAATACAATACCATGAGTGATTTAGCATGTACATATATATATATGCACACATATGACTTATTTCTTCACAATGTATGTAATAAGTGAACTAATTATGTGTGGTGGACTGTAGAGGACAGGATGGCCTGCCTGAGAAGTCAGCAAGAGCATGAGAAAGGTAGAGGCCTAGGAGAACCATCACAGTTTTTACCCTTATAGTGTGGCACATTGTCCTGTGATGTAGTATAATGCCCCATTTCATCACATCCCTTTCTCTGTAGGTAAAACCTGCATGGAACACAGATTCAAAAAAATCACAACAGGGTTCTTAACCTTTTTATGTCATAGAATCCTTTGGCAGTCTGAGGAAGCCTATGGATCTCTTCTCAGAATAATGTTTTTAACCACTTTAAAGAGAGGATTACAAAGGAAACAAATTATATTAAAATATGATTATCAAAATATTTTTTAAAAATATAATTTCATAGACCATAGGTTAAGGTTCTTAACTTCTGCATTAAACCCTTAGGGGCATCTCCTGTTTGGGACCAGTGTGGTATAGCACAAAGCAAACTGGTCATGGAGTCAGGAGACCTGAGTCTGAATCCTGGCTTTAAGGCTTATTAGATGTGACTATGATCAAGTCATGCTATGAGACAACACATTCTCAGTTTCCCCATTTATAAAATGAAAAAAAAAATAACTTGCTCTCCCTATTTGCCATGGGAGAAGAGACTTGAAAACGTTAAAGCATTACATAAATTCAAATCATTATCAGGCTGACTTTCAGGTTCAAATAAAGACTTAGAGATGGGGAAGAATGGGGATAGATTCAGGGTTCCCCAGCCCTCTATCCAACTAGACAAGTTCTTCAGCTGCCAGTGTTGTTAACTACAAGTCACACAGGGTAGAAGCTGGAGGTCAGAATCTGCTCCCTAAGCCTGACCCAATCTGAGATAGTTCAGAGGGGAATCTGGGTCCAAAGTCCTGACCACTGGCTAGGCTATTGTGAGAGTAAGAGCAGAGAGGCAACCAAGGACAGATCCCGTGTTATCCTCCACCCCTACCGCCAGTGGCGTCAGAAATCTTCTGGTGGGGCAGGGAGCACTGGGAAACATGCCTGCTCCAACCTATTTCCTTTAGAAGGATGAACAGCTCTGCAAAGAAGGTGTTATTAATAGCTTCAGGAGGGAGGAGATACAGGATACTCTAGGGACTGCTACCAAAGGAAGCTCAGCTCTGGCTTCCCAATACTAGGTTTCTCCTCTGTTTCTCACACCACCTAATTAACTCTGACAGCTGATGGAGAGGGGTCGAAAAGAGGTAAAATGCTACCAAGTTTTCCCTCCCTCTCCAGGCCTCTGATTCAATAAGTCTGATTCAGACATGAGAACATCACCCACGGTGAGTGTAAGCATTAGTGTTCTGTGTTTGTTAAACAAGACCTCCTCTGCTTCAGCACAGCACCCAGGCGGTTCTCAGCACACGCTGACATCCACCAAGAGCTCACCTCCCTGTCTAGGCTTAAAGCACTTTGAGAGCAGGAATTTTTTTTTTAATGACTGTTCTCATAGTACCCCTCCCCTAGAAGTGCCTAAAACAGTCCATGGCACAGAGCAGATGCTCAGTAAGTGTGCATTGAATTTTGACCATTGGAACCCCTTTCAAGTTCTCATTACAATAGTCAGAAACAGGAACTCAGTGCATCACTCTTTCCTCACAGCCAACACAGACGATCATCCCAAGTCTAGATCAGGTGCTGACCAAAAGCTCCAGGAGCCCTGGCTCCCATCCTACTTCACCAGTGTTTGAGGTTAAAAGCATAATAAGCCAGAAAAGAAAGAAAGCGCCCTGCTTCTACAGTCATCACTGCTAATAAGCAAGTTCGAAATTTAGAGACCCCAGAGCTCCAGTTGCTACTCTCCCACACCTGAAGGCCAAAGCACACATCCAAGAAAGCATCTGATGCCCAGCTGGCCCTGGCTGCCTCTGATGTGACAGCAGGTGGAAAGAATTCAGCTGGTGGTGGTAACACAGGGTCTGGGGAGTTGGGGGGGGGGAAGAGATGAAGGATAGGAAACATGACACCCTATGGATAGACTTCTCCCCCTCCTTCCAAAATACACATTCCAGGAGACTAAGCTAAAGGGAAGAGAATCCTAGGCTTCCCCAAAAGGGAAAAGGAGCAAAGTAAAGAATTACTCCTCCATGCTCTCTGCTCCTTCTTCCAGTTTCCCTTGGCCTTAACCTTACTACTCTGATTAAGCTCTTTCTTTTTTAAAATTTTATTAACATGACTTGGTTTTACAATACAAACATTTCCAGACGACCCCCACCCCATGAGAATTCTCTTGGAATCAGGTAAAACAATTCAGTAAAACTAATATAGTGATCTCATCTGAAAGGGCATGCAACATTCTACTCCTATAACCCCTGAACCTCTATTCTTAAAGTTTTTTTAAATTAACTGAAATCTATTTTCTCCCCCTTTCATCTTCTATCTCATTAAAAAAGAGAGAAAAGACAAGAAAATCTTTTGTAACAAATACAGTACACAGAGTCAAGCAAAACAAATTTTCTCATTAGCTGTATACAAAAATTCTCCCCTCTAAATTTGCCACTTCTCTCTAGAGGTGGAGAGTATGTTTTATTATCGGTCCTCTGGAATCGTGGGTGGTCATTTCATTGTTCATAGTTCTTATAGCTTTCAAAGTTGTTCAACTTTACAGTGCTGTTACTGTATACATTTTTCTCCTGGTTCTGTACATTTCATCTTTAATCAGTTTCCAAAAGTCTTCAAAAGTGTTCATTTTTATAATACTGATGCTATAGTACAAATTGTTCTTCTCTACTCACTTCACTATGCATTACTTCATACAAGGTTTTCCACATCTCCTTGAAATCATCTCTTTCTTAATTTCTTACAGCACAATAGTATTCCATCACATTCGTGTACCAAAATTTATTTAAGCCATTCCTCAAATGATGGGCAAATCTTTAATTTGCAGTTTTTTTACAACCACAATAAATGAGCTGCTATAAATGTTTTTGTTCATGTAGTTAGGACCTTTTCCTACTTCTTTGAATTCTTTTGGGTATAGGCCTAGCAAGGGGTATAACTTTGTCAAAGGACATGCACTGTTTGGTAACTTTTTGCATATACTTCCAAATTGCTTCCCAGAACAGTTATACCCATTCAAAGGACCACCAACAGGGCATTAATGTGCCTGTTTTCCCACAGACCCTCCAACATCTGTCATCTTGCTTTTTTATCACCTTTGTCAATCAGATGGCTTGGAAGTGGAACCATAAAATTATTTTAATTTTCATTTCTCCATTAGTGATTTGGAGCATTTTTTCTTATGACTAGAGATAGGATTGAGGGGTTTTTTTCTCCCTTGAGAACTGAAATTATATTTCTATACCCTTGGAGGTTTTATCAGTTACAGAATACTTCATTCTTATAAATCTGAATCAATTCCTTATCTGTTTTAGAATTTCGAAGAAACTTGCTACAAAAAAAATTTCCCCAGTTAATTATTTCCTTTTTAATATTAGCTTTATTGGATTTATTTAGGCAAAAACTTTTAAATTTTATGTGATCATAATGATCCATTTTATCTTCTGTGACCAGTCCATGACTGGTCATTAACTTTTCATCAATCTATAGATCTAATGGGTAATTTTTTCCATGTTTCTTTAATTTGTTTATAATGTAACCTTTTATATTTGGAACATCCATTTAGAGGTTATCTTAGTATAAGGTGTTATGTTAAATCTAATTTCTTCCATTCTGCTGTACAGTTTCCCCAGCATTTAAAAAAAAAATTAAATAGTGAGTTCTTACTCCAATAGCTGGGATCTTTGGGTTTATGGAACACTAGGCAATTGGATTCATTTGCTGTGTATGCTGTTTGCCTCCTTTGTTCCAATGAGCAAGTTATTTTTAACCAGTAATCAGATTGTTTTGAAAATTACTGTTTTGCAGTATAGTTTGAGATCTGGCATTGCTAGCCCCCCTTTATTCCCATTTTTCATTATTTCTCTTGAGATTCTGAACCCCCTTTTTATGATCTCATTATTTTTCTGGTTCTTTTTGCTTAGCTCTTTCTAAAGCTTGGAGAGAAGGAGGAAGAGATCATAGGAATCATAGATGCAGAGTGGGAGGAGACCTCAAAGGCCATCTAGTCTAACCCCTTCATTTCATACATCAGGATACTAAGGCCCAGGGAGGTTAGGTGGATTGCCCCAGGTCACACAAGTAGTAAAGGTTAGAGGTAGGATTTGAACTCAAGACCTCAGACTCCAGAGGAAATGCTCATTCCACAATGATAGTGAAAGGTAGCCAAGTCCTTTGGGTTACCCCTCCAGCAAGCCTGACCCCTTCCTTAACTTTGGCAAGGCTCTTCCCTTCCTTGACTCTCTTCAGAAGGGAGAGAGATCCCTGGCTGGAGAGTTCAGCTACTTCATTGTTTACCATCTTTGACCTCTGCCAGGCTCCCAGACAATAATGTGAGAGGAACAGAGAAACAAAGAAAAGGAAAATGACAAGAAAAGAGCAAAGGACAGGGAATGCTTTGTAATACTTATAGCCTGAACCACATAATTGACATGATTTTACTGCATGATTCTTTGTCTCATCTAAGTCACTGTCCCTAACAAGTTATAAGCTTGATGGCAGTGACTGGATTTCATCATTCCCTTGTATTTTTCAATGCCCAGGACATCATAGTTACTCAAAAATATTTCCTTGTTAATTAAAATAACCTTCATTTTAGTCTCTAATTTTTGTTTTTGCTTCTATGTTTGTTATTTTTAGAGGAAGAACTTTTTCTCTTTTGTTCTGATTCTTCTTTCACACGACTAATTGTAGAAATATGTTTAATGTGACTCTACATGTATAGCCTATATCAGATTGCTTGCCATCTTGGGGAGGGAGAAAAAATAATCAAAATTCAAAATCTTATAAAACTGAATGATAAAAACTATCTTTACATACAATTGGAAAAAAAATAAAATACTATTATGTGGAGAAAATAAAAAAAAATTAACAACAACAAAAAAGAATTTGCCACCCCTTCCCCCAAAAGGTAAGAATGCTCTTTTCCTTCCTACATGTTGTGGAATTCAGCACCAATGTGAATGAGAATTAAGGGGTCTAGAAATCATATCACATGAGGTATGATTGAAGGTAAACTTCAGGATTGTGGGGCCACAGATTTAGAACCTGAAAGAGCCTTCTGAGTAATCCTGTAGATAAGAAAACAAGACTACAGAAATTCAATGAGTGGCCTAAGGTCATATAGGCAGAAATCGGCAGTGCCAGAATTTGAACTCAAGTCCTTCAACTTCAAAACCAGAGCCCTTTCTACCACATCATACGACCTTATCATTCTCTTTGTTTTCAAATATTTGAAATACTGTTCCACAGAAGAGGACTTAGACTGAACCTGCTTGGTTTGTGGAAGGCAGGGCTCGGAGAAAGTTAGAGAATGACAGGGTTCTAACTCAGCAGAAAGAAGAACTAACACCTGAAGCTGCCTAGTGATGTCTCATAATGGCTTCTGAGGTTGAGAGGCAGAATGGATCATAGAGGTCACCCAGTCCAACCTCCTTATTCCACAAATGGAGCAACTGAGGCCCAGAAAGGTCACATGATCTGTGCCAGGTCACACCAGGAGTAAATGGCAGAGCTACAATGTGGACGTTGGTCTTCGAACTCCCAATCTAGTCTTCTTTCCACTGTGCCATGCTTTCTCAAAATGGTGGGGGCCCATAGAAGGAAGGGTGAATTCCCCACCAGTAGAGGGGAAGTCATTTGAAAAATGAGTAGGCCCCTTGTAGAGGGTGCTGAAGAGGAATTTCATATTTTAGAGGCCTCAGGATCTAGGAGTTGGGCTAGATAATATCAGAGTCTCCTATTCCAACCTTCACTGATTCTTCCCCTTCCACCTGCCTTATATAGGAACTAAACCCTTCAGAACAATTGGCTCTATGGAAAACAAACTACTTGTATTTCAAAAAAGTTATAAACTCATGTTTACAGGGGGAAAAAATCTCCCAATAAACAGAGCTGAAACTTGTGGAAGGAAAAGGGCAAAAATGATGATCTGCTTTTTGGGCCCCTGGTAGTACCACACAAAGCCTAACAACAGCTGGGAAGTAACAAACTCCTTTAACAATTCACTTTTCTCTAAAGTAGCTTGTTCCTAAGGTCTCTCTCTTGCCATGAGCAGTCAACCCTTGTGCCTTACCCCAGAGACTATAGAGATTTCTCCCATATCTAGAGAACCCCTGACTTTGCATCCACAGCTCCTAGACCTCAAGTGGTGAATAAGATCAATGACTGATTCACTTTTACCTGGTCATTTCAAGGATGCCTGGTGGGGTTAGGGCTTGGGCTGTAACACAGTATTTATTGTATTTGTCCAAATTCAGACCACACTCTTCTTTCAAGCCTGGTTTGTATAAAACCAGAGCGTAGCCTATGACTGCATTTTTTGGGGGTGAGATGGTGCTGATGGTAAAGAGGATTAAGTAAGGAGTAAATGATATGTAATAAAATACCTTGTGAAGTAAACTGAAAGAAATAATACTTTCATGGTCATTTTTTCACACAAATATTTTTCAGTATATATATATATATATATTATATACATACACATACATTATATATATACACACATACCTATATGTATGTGTGTATGTGTATATATACACACGCATACATATTTTCTTGCAATGATATTTCATTGCAGAGTATGTACAATATTTGGTTCTGAGTAATGTAGTATGTATGACAATCTAACACAGACATTATAACCCCAAAATCATTTAAGTTCAACAACATTTCTTAAGTATTTTGTACTTGAAAGCATTGTTCTTTGGTGATTCTGTAGGTAAAATTTCTTTGGAATGAGGTATCACTATAAAGAGAGCGATGACTCAGGTACCTATTACCCAGAAATTACAACAGAACACTAAAGTTCTCCTTTTACCACTAGGGAGGGTGCCAAATTTTGCCACATGGAGTAATCCTGGGCCAGGAAAAAAGGTGCAGCTGCCTAGGGGTCAAAAGTCTTTATATTAACTAAAGGGTGTTGGTCTTGGAACAGATATTTACAGTAATTGCCCCAGATCTATCACCTAGAAGAGATTAACATCTTTGAGGAGAGGAAAGGGGAGAGATGAGAAGTAGCAGGCTGGCTGAAAGACCAGGTGCCAACTATCAAACAGGCAATTTGCTGTGGAACTTTACATGGGGAACCATAGAAAACTCAACATGATACCCAGGAGATACGCACAAAGAGCAAATTGTTCTATTAACCTGCCAGACTTATCCTATATCTCTCCCTACTTAAGGCAATTATCAATTAATTATTTGCATTTAAATGTAAACTGAATGTCATCACTCCCAAGAAAGTGAAAGGAACAGAAGGACATTGCTAGAATGAATAACTCCTATATGTCTATAGATTCCTGTAGAAGAAATAATCCATGTATCCAGGAAAGAAACCAAGGAGGCAGACAGTAAGCCATCTCTGAGGATCTATTAATATATATGTAAAGAGGAGATAAGGAAATAAGAATTCTAGTTTGATGAGCTGGAGGCAGCCCCCTGGTAAAAGCCAAGAAGCTGGTGCTCACAAGAGAATCACTGGGATCTCAAGCCCCAATTTTGCATGTCAACTTTCCTAGGCTTTGCCTGAACTCTAAGCCCCCAAAATGAAGGAACCACAGTCACTTTCACAGGAGGAACCCTCAGTCAAAAGAGGGAACCATGGTGAATTTCAGGTAGAGGTGAAGATGGAAAACTGACAAAGACTAGCTGATATTTGTAAACAAGCTCCCTTCCTATCAAAGTGTGGGGCGGAGGGGAGGAGGAGAGATTAGGGATATTCAATTCATGGATATAAAATTAGGTGACAAAGGAAGTGTTCTATAAGAGTCAGTTGTCATAGTAATTATTGACCACACTCTACCAGTTCAAAAGTATGCAGAAAATAAAGTAGTCCCCTCCTCCTTACTTCCCCAACCCAACAGTCTTTTCCCTACACAATTTTTCCTCCAATAGGTGAGGATTGGGGTAGAAAAGAGCAATTGCTCCATTAAATAATATGCCAAGGATATTTTTCTCAGCATAAGTCTTTCCTTCCTAAATATTCTAATAACTATACTACCAAAGAGATTGGATTTATGTTGCTTAGCATCAGAGGTTAGAACTATGGGGGAGGCAGCTTTTAATGTGGAAGGGGCTACCTCAAGAGGCACTGGGCTCATTCTCATCAACAGTCTTCAGGTTGAGGTAAGGTGATTATCTTATGGAGAAGGGGAAGTAAAGATTCCTGTGGGTCCAAATGTCCTCTGAAGTCCTTTTTTGCCAGCCTGTGACTGTAGGAACCAAAACCAACGTCAAGATGGGTAGTGAGCAGTAGAATGCGACACAGAGAAGAAAGATAGGAGGAACTCTATATCCCTGCAGTTATCCATTAGGTAGAATCTGAACTTTTGGAGAAAATGGCATTCTTTGGTCCACAACATAGCTAAGAAGACTCACAAGTGCCAAGAATCCTCTTACTAATCAAAAGAAAACCATAGTGGTGTGGGTTATGGTTTGCTATGGCATAGAGAAGCCCTAAGTAGATCTGACCATAGAATAACCAGGAGGTACTCTATCTGAAATGAAATACATAACCTGCCAAAATTGAAATTCACTGCCTAATGTATGATTAGGAATGTTAAAAAGAATGTGTTTGGCAAAAGATTGACCAACTTGACCAAAAGAGTTTTATTTTCTTTTTGGAGGGGGGAGGGCAGGGGAATTGGGGTTAAGTGACTTGCCCAAGGTCACATGGCTAGTTTTGTGTTAAGTGTCTGAGGCTGGATTTGAACTCAGGTCCTCCTGACTTCAGGACCAGTGCTCTATTCACTGCACCAACTAGCTGCCGCTGACCAAAAGAGTTTTAAAGTAGAATCTGAACAGGGAGGAAGAAAATGGTCAAAACAAACTCTAAAAATCTGACACGAAAGACAACAAGAAGTTTGACATAATATAATAATAAGGATGGTGCCCAACGATTCTCACATGACAAGTAGAGGAAAGAATCTGGAATAATAATTGTAACTTCAAGTGGCTACATTTCACCACAGAGAGTATGAGCCATAAATAAATATAAACTTGAAATTTTAAACAATGAGGTAAATTTGATTTCACTGGGTAATAACCCAGAAAGAAGATTCATAATTGAAATATGTCTTGTGCAAAAGAAAAAACAAAACAGAAGGTGAACAGCACCACCTAGCAAAAACATATACACCTGTGTGAAAAATCCACAAACCTGAAAGTAGAAGCAGGGGACAACATGTAGGTGAAAATAAAAGAAACAGAATTAATTATTTTTGTCAAAGTTAGTTTTGTCAGTCAGGCAAAGGTTATGGATCATGGAGATTAGTACTGATTTTAAGAATACTGGCAGGGCATTAGACACAGATGATAGAGGGCTTCAACTAAACTATTTAGACATTTGCTGGAGATGTCATCTTACTAAATGTAATCTGAAAATTTTCTGACTTATATAAGCTAACTATTTCATCTTTCAGAAAGCAAAAGAAATCAATAAAGTGAACTTAATTCACACAACCTTGAGGTTTGTTTTGCAAAGCACTTTACATACATTATCTCATTTGATCTTCACACAATCCTAGAAGGTGAATGCTATTATTAACCTCATGTTACTGATTAAGAAAGTGAGGGTGAAAGAAGTTAAGTGACTTTCCTAGTTTCACACTGCTAGAAGTGTGGAGGCAGGATCTGAACTCAGATCTTCCTGATTCCCAGTTCAATACTCTATTGTCACACCTAACTACCCAGAATGAATGAAGGGTTGCAAAAAAGAAAATGCTAAAGACAAAAACAAGGGCTTTTTAAAGCAATAAGGGGAAAAAAGATCAACACAAACTACATCTACTGCTAATAGATGACAGAAGACAGATAACTATTGTGCCCCTGGGCAAGTCTTGACCTCTCCATGTTTCAGACAACCCTGTAAGGTCTTAAGTTGCAGAGAAGGTACCTCTAAACACAGTACTGATACAGAGAGTTTCCTTATTTCCTTATCCTTAGGGTCAAAGGTTTAGTCCCTATCCCGAAATAAGAAAAAAGGTCCTGAACTAAGCTGGCTGCAGTGTGAAAAGAAGAGACAGAAGCAAGAAACTTGTGTTGAGACAAAACAACAGGGCTTAGTAACCAACTGGATGTAGTGGCTGAGAGTGGGGTCATAAATCACTGGATAACAGGAAGAATGTCAATACTAGTAAGAGAAATAAAAATGGGGAAACTGGCCTGTTTAGTGCCCTATTTGGCGGACTGTGGATTGGCACGATCAATTGGAAAGGCAATTTGTAATGATGACCAGAAAGTTACTAACCTGTACATATCTTTTGATCCCATGATACATCTCTGTAGGTCTATACCCTAAAGAGATCAAAGAAGGAAGAAAGGGACTCCTATGTATACAAATACTTACGCCAGCTCTTTTTGTGGCAGTAAAGAACAGAAACTAAGGGAATTCCCATCAACTGAGGAATGGCTGAATAAATTATAATACAAAAATGTAACAAAATACTATTGTGCTATCAGAAATGATGAGGCTTTTTCAGCCTAGGAAGACTGATAGATAAAAACTGATGCAGAATGAAGGGAGTTGAGCCAGAACAATTTACACAATGACAACAACATTATAAGGAGAAACAATTTTTTTTTTTTAAGCAATCAGGGTTAAGTAACTTGCTCAAGGTTACAAGGCCAGTTATTTCTGGGTGTGGTGCTAAGTATCTGAGCCCGGATTTGATCCCCAGGTCATCCCGACACTGGAGCTGGTGCTCTTACTCGCTGAGCCACCTGGCTACCCCTAAGCAATTGGGGTTAAGTAACTTGCTCAAGGTTACACGGCCAGGTGTTTCTGGGTGGGTGCTAAGTGTCAGAGCCCGGATTTGATCCCCAGGTCATCCTGACACTGGATGCTCTTACTCACTGTGCTACCTGGCCGCCCCAAGGAGAAACAATTTTGAAAGACTTAAGAACTATGACTGATGTAATAACCATCCATGATGCCAGAGAAGTCACAGTGGTAAGAGACTCAGAGTGCAGACTGACACCCAGTTTTTGGAAGTGGTCAATGCAAAAATTTGTTTTGCTTGACTATGCTAATTTTTTTTAACAAAGGCTTGGTTTTTCTTTCCTTTCCAAGGGGGAAAGGATTGTGGGAGGGAAAGGAAATAAGAATTAGAATTTTTACAAATTATATTTAAAAATCGAAATAAGACAGGCAGAGGAGGAGAGGGTTTTGGGGTAGAAGATGAGTTGGGTTTTTAAAATGTTGCATTTTGGGTCAGCTAGGTGGTACAGTGAATAGAGCACAGGCCCTGTAGTCAGGAGGACCTGAGTTCAAATCTGACCTCGGACATTTAACACTCATTAGTCATGTGACCTCTGGCAAGTCACTTAACCCCAATTGCCCTGCCTTACCACCACCCCCCCAAAAAGCAAAAATAAAATAAAATAAAATGTTGAATTTGAATTGCCCCAATACATCCTGGAGGGGCTACTGAATCAAACAAAAACACAAGACTAGAGCTCTGGGTGTGGAGACATAGATTTAGTATTCATCTGTATAGAGGTGATTACTGAAGTCATGGGAGCACATATAACCAAGAACAAGTGAGTACAATGGAAAGAGAATGAAAATACTTTGGGATATAACCAAATTCAGGCATCAGAATGTGGATCCAGCAAAAAAATAGGGGGGATGGAGAGGTGGTAAGAGAAGTAGAAGAATCATGAAAGTTACTGTTCTCTCTTACCATAGAAACCTAAGGAGAAGAAGGTAACCAGAAGAAACAAATGATCTACAATATCAAATGTCAGAGATAGATCAAAGAGGATGAGGACAGAAAAAATACAATAAAAAGTATTTAGTGACCTTACAGAAATCTTTTTTCAGTAGAATGGTGAAAACAGAAGCCAAACTACAAAGGGTTAAAGATGGTGGTGACAAAGTAAAGACCATAAGTGTAGATTAGTCTCTATAAGTTTGGCACTAAGGGGGGGGGGGGGATGCTATTGTGATGTTGTTAGGCTAAAGGAGAAAGAGAAAAAGAGAAGAGAGGGAGAGAGACAGAGAGAGAGAAAAAAAGAGAGAGAGAGAAGGGAAGGAGAGGGAGACAGAAACAGGGAGAAGGAGAGAGAGGGAGGGAGGGAGAGACAGAGACAGAGAGAGAGACAGAGAGAGAGAGAGAGAGACAGAGAGAGAGACAGAGAGAGAGAGAGACAGAGAGAGAGACAGAGAGAAAGAGAGAACCTACTATGGAGCAAAGTCACAGAAGATAAAGAAAGAGATGAGAGAAAGGGCTTAAACATTGGCAAGGAAGGGACCACCTCCTCTTCCAGGACCAGAGAATATGGAAGAGATTGGTTCAGGACACTGTAAGATTCAAAGAAATCCAAGAAAGAAACTGATGTCTCAATCTTCTCCACAAATAAAGAGGCAAGGCTACCTGCTGTGAGTGAGTGGGGAAAGGAAGTGGAAGGAAAGTTTGAGGCTAGAGAAGAAAATATTCTAGAAGGCTTCAAAGCACTTCCAACTTTCAGATTCTTTGATTTCTGAGACAGCTGCAGCAAAAGTGAGAGAAACTACCAGAGATGTCCAATAACAGACTTGACTTCCTTGAAGTCCCTAACATTGGAAGCATTAAGGGAGATACTAGATGGCTGCTAGTTCAGGGATGCTGCTTCATTCAGAGGGTTGAGCTGGAGAACCTTGAAGGTGCTGTCACAACTCTTGAATTCTGTCATTTGAGATACAGTATCATGCTGTTCAACAGAAAAAATACTGGTCTCAAGTGAGAAGACCTGGTTTGGAGATCTAGCTCTGACACTGGGCAACAATGAGCAGGTCACCTTCCCTTCCTCAGAATTCTGACTAGAAGACCATCTGCCCTGCCTGCTTCACAGAGTTTTTGTGAGAGAGAGGCACTTTTCAAAACCTTAAAGTGCTACGTAAACTTTATGAGCTACTAGGAAGAGGAAGAGTCAAGGAAGATCAACAATCACTATCACATCAGAAAGCAGCAGAAGCAAGATCAGTCCAAGGTCAACATGGGGGGGGGGGGCGGGGGAGGGAGAGGGAATTTTCATGTGAAAATGAAAGGTAGGGGGAAGGAGAAGATCAAGAGCATTTCAGTCAAACCCAGAGCTCCCATCTTCCCAAGAAGAAGGTATAGAAGTTACAGTTACAAGACCAAGGAGACTTTAGACAACAGAAGCACTGGGCTGGTTCCTGATGGACATTCTATTCCCAAGTCCTTCGTTTTCTGTTCATGGGAAACCTGAATTCTAGTTAAGACTGTCACTAACATGCTACATGACCTTAGGTAATTCATTAGACAAATCAATTAGCTTCTCCAGAACTTAACTTCCTCACCTGTACCAAAATGGGATTGAACCTAATCATCTCTTATTTTAAAATTGAATTTATTACTATGAATTTATTCAGTAATAGCCATTAACATTTAAGCAAAGATAAACAAAAAATAAGCTCGTACAGGAAACTGAATTTATGTTACAGATTAATAATGTAGTAACAAAATTGCTTCGTTTGTATTTCCTTCTGAACTTTAGTTTTCTACTGTGTATTTTGTCAATATTTTGTTGATGGTCTTTTTTAGAAATCTCTATTGCTAACCCCACTATCCCCTCCCTTGGAACAGATATAGTCAGGCACAATTCGATATGTTGTCCATGCCTGAAAACGTATGTTTCATTGTACTCCTGACCAGATCGTTTCTAAGGTTCCTTCTAAGTCTCATGTTCCATCTCAACATTGTTATTTCTCTCTTCCCAGGTATGTAATGATACTGCCTTACATTTACATAGCACATCACTTTTCAAAATACTTGCCTATCCTATTGCCTCATTTTAGTCTCCTTACAACTTTTTTTTTTAAAGCAATCAGGGTTAAGAAACTTGCTCAAGGTTACACTGCCAGGTGTTTCTGGGTGGGTGCTAAGTGTCTAAGCCCGGGATTCGATCCCCAGGTCATCCTGACACTGGAGCTGGTGCTCTTACCGGCTGTGCTACCTGGCCGCCCCCTCCTTACAACTTTTGAGATAGACAAAGCAAGTATTTTACAGATGAGGAAGTTGGGCTGAAGTCATGTGACTCACCCAAGGCCATACAGTAAATGGAATCTTTCTTGGTTTAAAATTCTTTCCACAAGACCACACTGCTATTCTATTCACCAAAGGAGTACCCTCCTAAAATGCTAAGACCGTACAACTAGCCCTTCTCCTTCCTCATTTCTCTACTGAGTATTCTTTTTCTTATGGCATATTGTGATTATAATGTCTTGGGTCCCAAACCTTAGGGAGTTACAGAGGTAGGGGGAAAAAAGATACACATCTGTTCCCAAAACCACAAACCAAGAACAGTCACCTAGCAGCACTTCCTCCCTTCCCTCTCCCAGCTGGGAAGAGGCAGACTGCTGGGAGGTCAAGACTCGGAAATAATATGAGCAGAAAAAACAGAGGAAGTCCATGGAAATGCTTAGGGGCAGGGGAAATCCCATTCCTCCACCTCCCCTTCAACTCTGGCCAGAGGCCTGTGCAAGCTGGGCTCCACACCCTGAAGAAGAAGTTGATGGACATACCTCCAAGAGTCTATCTCAGTCCAGATGTTCAACAGCTGCAGAGTGAGCTGACTCTGCCTTAGGGGGCAGGAAGTAGAGTCCCAACCTGGCCATTGAAGAGTTCATGGCAAAAATTCAAGCTCTGACATTACTTAAGAAGAAGCTTTCCCCAGCCCCCAGAGGGGCCTCTTTATCACCAATTCACGTAGAAGTCACCTCCCACACCCTCCATCCACCACAGGAGTGATATGTTTTCACTCTCCCTACTACAGCAGGAGTGTGCAATGGACTTCCTTTGGCAGTCTGCTGAAGCCTACAGCACAGACACTTTTTCAAAATAATGTTTCAGCACACAAAAGATGAAATATACAAGATTGTTTTTAAAAAGCCAACTATGTTGAAATAGTTATAAAAAAAAAATGTTTTTGAAGCTCATGGACCCCAGGTTAGGGATCCCTGTTCTCCAAGGACATTTAAGACAGCCATACCTTCTGGGTACTGGCCAATGGATATAAAGTCATAAATCTAGGAAATCACCCAAGTCCTTTCAAGTAGTTACACTTGGGAGAGCAGGGATGTGAAGCTGGGGGAAGTCAAAAAACCTTCTTAACACCTGGACAGTAATTGTTTAATTTAATGGTTTGGTAAGCTAGTACTAAAAAAAATGGAGGCCTTCACACAGTCAATGCATAAATCCTCCACTTTGACATCAGGCAAATTAGTTAACATTTACCAGTCCATTTGAATATATCCCCCACCCAGCCCTCAAATTACACCCTTTGGTGCTATTTTCCCCTTCAGGACTGCCTGATATCACCCAGAAAAATGTGAGTTTTTTAATATGTAATTTGTCCTGGCCCCTCACTCCCTAGCTCTAGATGGTCTTGCAACCCCCAAAACCACTGAGGCCCTTCTAACCTCCATAAGCAACCGAGATTACATAAGAACAAAAACAAAGGAACTGTTTCTTGTTCCTTTTCTAATTTTCTATTCTTCTGCCACCTTAACCTCTCCCTTGTTTGGCAATGGAAATTCAAATACAGAAATTGGTCCATATTTAGCTTCTGTCAATCAGAGGCAAGGGAGAGATGGTCTAGAGGCCTCCTACCCCCTTTAAGAAAAAAATTACTCAGCTCGAACTCCCCCCCCCATCTACATTATTTAACCCATTAGCGGTTTTTTGGAAATTTGCATCATTTCGAAAAATATAATTTTTTAAATGACATTTTAAATTTACTAATTTGTTGTAAATTTGTGTGTGGGGGGGGTTTCCTGAATTGAAATTTTGATGATGCAATATTACATCATGTAACCATTTAGTGGTTGCACAATGAGCAACACCCTTACCTGCCAATACTTGCTTGTTAAGACCTGTTGGTGGACTTAACCACTGATCAGTTATAACTTGCACTTTTTGTGTTTATTTGGAAAGTAATCACTATGATTTTAATTCTGTTACACAACAAATGAAACATGTACATATGGGTTTTCAAAATTTTCTTTTCTTCTTTCTTTATGCTTCCACTGCCCTTTTATTTTTATTCAATGCCCCCCAATTGCACCTGAGGCTGCTAATACCCACTCCTCCATCCCCCCCCCCCTTCAAGGGGCCACATCACCCAATTTGGGAACCTAGGGCTAACTATAAATCTGGACCACTTAACAACATGCTAGATTTCAAAAAGGCCTGTGAAAGATACGGCTGAAAGCATATAAGATCATAGAGCTAGTGCTCAGTGGGCTTTCAGTCCATTGTACAGGTGAGAAAGGTGAGATGATTTGCCCCAGATCACACTGGTAGTACGAGCATCAGAGCCGGGATGTAAAGTCAGGGATTCTGACTAGTGTTCTTCCTATTGTGCCATACCACCTCCCATACCATCCTAATTTCCCCCAGAAAAGCCGTGAACACAACTCCCTAGCATTCCCATGATACTCCAGGAGTTTGGTCATCCCCTTCCCACCCCAGAACAATACCTGGGAAGGAACTGGAAAAGTAAATGCATTTTGATGGCTAGATGAAGGGAAAGACAACAGCCATGAGCGAGGGGATCTTAGGAAGAAGTCATACAATCCCTAACTGGTATAACACTATGACGAGACAAGTCCTAACGGAGAAATGTGGAAATAGACCCTCCACTGTGTGAGTCCCAAAAGGTCATTTCTGCAGATTCATCTAGACAAGTCCAGCCCAAGAATGGGAAAAACAATTTCCATACTGACAAATTATGTCCAGAAACAGCTTCAGTGTGATGCCATCAGTGGTGATACATTTCTGTTTGGAAATAATGTGAAGTGCATATGATGGGAAGGGGAAGGGCTAATCCAAGCTAAGTGGTCTAGTATTCCTCTTACCAACACACCACTTAGCTGAGATTCAAAGGCTTCCTTCTCTGTTTCCACTTATGAGGGACTAGCACAAGCCCAAAAATCAAGCAGAGCCCAAAGCTTCGTGGTTCCATTGGGTACAGGGGAGGAGGTTGGGGCCAAGGAGTCTGGCACACAGGTAGATGAACAGCACACTCAGAAGACTGTTCTCGATCTCACTCCTTCCAACAATGTCAACAGCTCCCTTGTGCCTCAGAAGAGAAAATAGAGCTAGCTGAGAGAAAATAGAGCAAAGGCAAGAATGGTATCCTAAGTATCAGATTTAGTACTCTCCTCATCCTGGCAGCAGATACTCTGCTAAGGACAAACAATTCCCAGGAACTATAAACAATGACTCCTCTCCCCATCCTTCATCCTCATCCTTCATCACTGACTCCTGGATTTCCTGGGAAACACTCCAGTATTCACTGAACTTCCCAGTGATGAGGTCTACAAACAGATTCTGGGATTTCCCCGGGCCTGGGTTCCTTCCGAGTAAGGAATCCATCAAGGCTTCATCCTGTCACAGCTTCCGACATAGGACTCCCATAGCTCTGGTAAAAATGACTGACCACTGCCTCCTAAATTACTGCCACCCAGCTGCTCAGCACAGGGAAAGAAAATTTACTTCAGGCCTCCAAAGGCAAAGGCAACAAAGTATCTCAGATCCTTCCATTAAGGGAATAGGAAGGGACTACACAAATGAAAATGGAAACAAACTAAATGCTGCAGAGAAAGGACCACACTTGGAACACCTCAAAAAGACAGGAGAAGGCTGAAGGACTATGTTGGGAAACATAAATGATGTGAAAACAAAACATATATTAATAAAACAGTTTATTTTAAGAAGTTAAGAACCCTCGTCTGTTGCCTCAGCCTCTTGACCCCTAAGCCATCCTTTCTGACTATAAAGGATACCCCAGTAATCTTTGGGCTAGAAGGAGGCTTCAGGTCTGTTAGACTGTTCCCCTCCCACTGAGTCTGCATTCAAATGATCCCAAGAAGATCACATGTGCATCTTACAATTCTAAGTTCTTCATAAGGTCTGGTAATAACAATATCTAATATTTATATAGTATCTTTTTTTGGGGAGGGCAATTGGGGTTAAGTGACTTGCCCAAGGTCACCTGGCTAGTTTTTGTGTTAAGTGTCTGAGGCCACATTTGAACTCAGTTCCTCCTTCGCCACCTAGACACCCCATTTATAAAGCATCTTAAGGAGCTTTACATACATTTTTCTCATTTGATCTCCACAACAGTGGGACATGAGTATTATTATTATCCTCTGAGAAATAGAGGCAGAGAGGTTTACAGAGCTAGTCAGTGACTGACGCAAGATTCCAACTCAGGCCTTTCTGACTTAATACAGGGTTCTATCCACAGACCTGCCTCAATTTAATGGCTAAGCAAGCATTTCTCCTTTTTTAATATGCCTGCTGCCCTTTGGCCTCTTTTCAGTGAAACACGGCAGCTCCTTCCAGGGGCACACACACAAGTGTGGGGGGTAGGGGGGATGGGACATTCTAACATTTCTCCTTTCATGTAGGCCAGTGCCACTGTCAAATTCACAAGGACTGGGGCCAGGGTGGAGAAACATTTAACAATACTTTGTACCCAGGGCCTTTATCTTAGTATTCAGAACTGCCTGCCTCTTTGAGAAGAAAACAACCAGAGAGAGATAAGGAAGGAGTCAAAAAGCTAAATCTCTCTCTTCTCCATTTCCAGGATTAGCTGGCAGCTGCCTCCTGGTCACTTTTGCCTTTACTAAGAAGTCTCCCATGACCTGGGCCTCAAGGCAGGGTGTCTGCTGAGTATTTGTTCACCCCCCACACTGCAAACTGCTGCTTCCTGGCCATGACAGATGTAACCACTACTGAGCCTTTTCAGGTCAAGACAAAAGCGTTCTCCAGAAACACAAAGCCAACAGGGAACAAGACAGAACCAGCTTCAATGGAAGCCACCTGCCAGGGGCCCTTCCCTGCCACACCTCCTGCTCTCCTACATCCCTTTTCAAACCCCTCCAGGCTGAGGGACAGGTTGATTGCTGAGCTTTTGGAAAGTCCCAGGCGAGTGAGGAGTTTATGCTGGGGATTTGAGGAAAAGGGAGTTGGAATATCTTACCTATTCAATGCAGTTCAGAATTGGGCCACTGTCCTAGATGGATGGGAGTCCCTAAAGAAAGAGAAAATATGCAAGGGCACACAGACTTTTCTAGTCTTTAGATGCTCAACACACAAGTGGTACTCTTTAGACTAACCGTGGGTTTGATCCCCACTGGGGGTAGTTTTCTTTGCTCCTACAGAGTCAGATTTTTCCTGGACCTAACTAGCTGTTTTGCAAATGTGTGTCATTGCTAGGACTAGGAAAGAACGTATAGATGCTTCAGGTAACCTCCCCTTACTGAAGGAAAAGCTACTGTAAGTGCACATCCACAGATCAGTACCATAATCTTCCTACAGGGGCAGGCAGACATATCACAGCTCCCATAACCATTCACTCAGACACAGGCAATTAAGATTGGGAGGACAAGAAAACTCAGTGAGGAAGACCCTGACAAGGAAGAGGCAGCAAACAATTTTGACTCAGTCCCCCACCCCCACCCCATCTGGGCTCATGCCTAATCATGGGTAACAAAGGCTCCTGAGGATACTCAAGGATCAAAGTGATAAAGGAACTTTTCAAGCCCAACACTGAATGCACATCAACCTACACCACCAGTTCAAACGCTCCCTAAATTACTGCTAGCAGTTTCTCCTACTGTATACATCCCAGGTGGGTTTTATGTTACAATCATAAGCCCAGTCTGTCCCATCCACCTGTGCAACAAGAGTCCCAGCTGCCTGGGGGCAGAGACTTATATCCCCCTGCTACTTCCTCACCCAAGAAGCCTCCTGAACAGACTCCCCATCTCTCAACCTATCCAAAGAGCTCCCTGCCTACATTTTTTTCCCCTAGAATACTCTTTGGCTGAAGTAATTGCAGAGACGAAAACCATAGTGAACAGCTGGGCCACCTGTCACTCCCAGAGGCAGCCTGGGGATTTCTTTATTCTTTAGTTCTAAACAAGCAAAGGAAAGAACCCTAGAAATCTGCCATATCTCTATACTATTGTGTCACAAGAAGCAAAAGTCACAGCTTACTTTTGGTTTCCGGGCTTAAGATAAAGAGAGAAGAGATCTAAAAGATCATCTGCTTCGGTGGTGTGAAACTCAGATAAAGAATGACTTAGAAAACTACAAATGAATATTATCTGTGTTGCATTTTTATTGATTTTTGTTAAACGTTTCCCAAGGACAGTTTAATCTGGTTTGGGCAGCACTCTACGAGTTTTGTGGGAGCTGGGGCCTGTCAAGTCATCAAGCTTGACACCTCAAATCCAGTCCAATCCCAAAGGGGTCCAGGGAGGTGAAATGGCTTGCTAAGGGTCACAATGATGATGATGATAATGCAGATTATGTAGCTCTTTAAAGTTTGCAAAGTGCTTTATAACCATTTATAACCATTATCTCATTTAATCTTCACAATATCTCTGGAATAGAGGGGCTATTATTGTCTTCACTCTGCAGATAAGGAAACTGAAGCAGATAGAGAGTGACTTGTCCAGGGTCACACAGCTAGTAAATGTCAGAGGTCACATTTGAACTCAGGTCTTCTCGACTCCAGATTCAGCATTCTCTATCTACTAGCTGGATGAAATAGAGCTGGAATTCAAAAATAGGTCTTCGGACTCCAAATTCAATGCTTTCCCCATTGTATTACACCGCATTTTCCATTTAGGACTGCACACTGGCAAATTTACAGGCTGTTAGAAGTAAGAGAGCATTCCGTTCTTCCTTTCAGAAAGCCTAGGTTAATAGGAAGGTAGTATTGCATAGTGGTTATAGCACAGTACTTGAGGTTCAAGACAATCTGGATTCAGGATATTCTGCTTCAGAGGCTCACTAGTTATGCTATCCTGGGCAAATCAACTAAATTTTCTAGGCTTCAGTTTCCTCACCTATAAAGCAACAACAATCTCACAAGGCTGCAGTGAGATGCACATGAGTTGATGTATGTAAGGTGTTTTACAAGCCTTAAAGATCTATATGAATATTACCAATAGCATTATCCTCTGTGGGGAAAAAAGTGCTTTTCCTACTCTGTATGCAATGTTCTAAGAGGACTCGGTAGCAATGTTATAAATTTGCACTGTGGACCCTCACCTCCAAATTCTGATTTTTAACTCTGCATCAATAGCAAGCAACAGTTTCTACTGCACACTCTATAAATGCATCAGGATGTATTCAAGTTTCAATTACAAAATAGACACTTGTGCAAGGTCTACAAACTGATAGCTGCAGACAGGACAGTCAAGCTCTATGACATAGAGTAGTCAGTCATAACCAGTAACCAGTAACCCTGGGTTTCATCCTACTTGCCATTTCATCCCTCTACTAAATGTGACTTCCATAAGCTCTTCCCCAAAGAGCATCAGTGTCATTGGTGCAGATCCCTCACCCCCTTCCAGCTGCTATTTCTAAGTCTTAGAACCCAAATCTTTTAGACCTCCCTCCAGATCAGGACCTTGGCTCAAATAATTCATCCTATTGTCCTTAAAATTTACGCTTTTCTGGGGTGGCTAGGTGGTAAAGTGAATACAGCACCAGCCCTTGAGTCAGAAGGACCTGAGTTCAAATCCAGCCTTAGACACTTAACACTTAATAGTCATGTGACCTTGGGCAAGTCACTTAACCCAATTGTCTTGCCTTCCCCCCTCCAAAAAAAATTTACACTACGCTGACAAAATTGTTTGCTTTAGAAACAGAGGTTCTTAACCTGGGGTAAGTAAACATTAAAAAAAATTTTTAATAACTATATTTCACTTTGCTTCCACTGTAATCCTGTATTTTATTTTATGCATTTAAAAGTATTATTCTGAAAAGGGGACCATAATCTTCAACTACAAAGGGGTCCATGACACATGTAAAATTAAGAATCCTTCATTTAGAAGCATTTATTAATAATAAGCCACTAGCAAAATGATTAAATGAGTGGATTTATTTTGGTTGCAGTGAGTACACAAATAACTATACCACAAAACAACACCAGGAAAAAATGCATGAGAGAGATACACAGGTCTCTAGAAGCCAAGAAAAGAAAGATCACTTCTGATAGGTAAAGTCAATCAAGGGTTCACATACATGATAACATCTGAAGGATAAAGGTGTCATCCTGGGCTAGCCCCACCCGCATTTCCCAAACCTTCTTCCTGCCCTTCTCAACAAATACACTTTAACTTACAGGAAGACAAAAGAGCAAGCAGAAAGACTAGTCCCTAGTAAGGCAACTATAAGGCCTACAAAATTAAGCTTCTCCAGGCAACTCAGGAGACAAAAGAATCTCCTTGCCAGTGCCCAGCCCCTACTCCCAAAAGATTCAACTGCAGGCTGAAGAATTTCTTGGCTACATCCACTATTTCGCTTTTATCTACTCCACCAGGATTTCTTAGCTATAGCTGGTTCTGGAACTGACACTTTAATTCCTGATTAAAACAACTTTATTGTTTAAATACCAGTGTTGTCTCCCAAGCAGGAGCTGCCTGCTCATTACAGCTCAATAATCAGATGTTCTGTAAATGTTTCCCACTGGGTACTGCCTCCTCCAAGGCAGGATGCCAGGACTGGTGACTCCCAAATGCCAAAAAATAATGTGGGGATGAGAGGTGGGGAAAGGAGTGTCTGCTGCCAAAGCAGCAGCAAAAGAATGGAAGGAGAGAAACCCCAGAAGAAGCATGGATCAAGAATTATCTTCTCCCGTAGTATGTAGAAATGGACTGGCTGAGCAATCACTCAATGCTTATCAGACCAAAGCTAAGTTAACTGAAAACAAGCTGGTGACAATGTTAACTAGAGAACTAACAGAAGTTGGAAATGCTTGCTTCCTTAACCAAGTACAGAGGATAGTAGAGTAACCCGGTGTGCCTTGAAGCTGGACGCTTCAGAGAAAACAACATGACACAGATCCTTCCTCCAGAGGTTAACGTCTTCTCACTGCCTTTCAATGGAAACAGTCCTACTAAGCCCAGTCTAGTCCACCCTTAAGCTGAACAACTAGAAATTCCTCCAAATAAAAGATACTATCTCCCCTTTCCATGATTTTTCACAAATAGTCCCCCCTGGCTGGAATGCACTCTCCCAGCTCACAGAATCAATCCCTAGCTTCCTTCCAAGCACAGCTCAAATACCATCCTCCTCCTCTCGGTTGCTATTGTCCTCATCCAAGAAGATACAAAACATATAAAATACAAACTATTACATTTTTAGTGTACATGTTGTTTCCTCCAAGAGAACGTAAGTTCTTCAAGGACAAAAACTCCCTGTTTTTGTATTTCCCAGGGTAGCACAAAGTAGGTGTTTAATAAACTGTTGTTGAATAAAGATGCAGAGAAAGGTACTGTGTTCTCTATCCTACTCCACAGTTCAGACACTTATTCTAGCAAGAAAACATCTGGGGATCTAGGGGAGAGAAGATAGGTATTTTTAAAAATTCACAGGGCTGTCATATGAAAAAGGAATTATATTTATTTGGCAACACTCTAGAAAGCAGAGCCAGGACGAAGGGATATAAGTTGCCAGGGAGAGAAATCTGCATTCTGTCCAGTTAAAAAATATTCTATTAATTTTAGCTATCTCAAAATCACACAGATTGCCTCAAAGAAGTAAAGTCCCCATATTGGAAGTATTCAGAGGCTGAACTATTTTAGTGTGGCAGGTGAAACACAAAATGATTGAAGAAAGAAAGTCTTCTGGGAAGACATCTGTCTAGGAGCAGATTCCTAGACTGAGTAGAAGACTAGGTTAGAATGTTTTCCAAATCAAAATAGACTTTAGGTTGATAAAATATTTAAATTCCCTATCACTGAACACTCTTGCCTCCAAAGCTTCACCATGAGTCACTTTTAAAGGTATAGATAGCTTTGGTGAGTGTAGAAACCAGGAGTCATGAGAAAGGAAAGGAACTGAGGACAGAATTGGGAAGAACAAGATTCAGGGAAAAGAAAGCAGAGGAGTTCATCCTAAATTCCTAAGTTTTAAGAAAGGCTTTTGTAAAAAGTTTCAAAAACAATTTGTAAAAAATTATTAACCACTGGGTGAAGCCATCCAAGTAGATGACTTTTAGGTCCTTAATACAACAAGCAACTGGCAAATGTCTACTATGTGCAAAGTACTGGGAATACAAATACAAAATGATAAACTGTACCTATCTGTTTGGAGTTTACATTTACATTTACTCAGGGTAGAGAAGGGGATAAGGGAAGGAGGGAATAAAATACTTAAACTGATAAGTACCTATGAGAAGGGAAAAACCGTTAACAACGGGGTAGATCAGGAAAGAGACCTGTGGTCTTGAAAGAAATTAAAAATCCTAAAAGGCAAATGTTAAGAGAAATGCATGTAGGCATTTGGGACAACCATTGCAAAAGTACAGAAATGGAAGACAGAATATTTGAAAAATATCCAGTAGATGCTAGATCTTACAGTAAATAAAATAAACCTAGAAATGCAGTCTAGCTTCAGATTGTGAGAAGTGTGTATTTTATCCTACAGGTAACAAGTATCCACTGAGGCTTCTGAAGCAGGAAGAGACATGGTCAGGCATTCTTTAGGAAGGTTATTTTCTGGCAGCTATGCAGAGGCTAGAATGGAAAAGACTGGAAGCCAAGAGTACAAATGGAGTCGACTTGCTCTCTTGGCTTCCAGTCTTTTCCCATTTAGGGTGCTGGACAAACCAGCACAGAGAAGGAAATGGAAGAGAGATGTTTTATTAAAGAGACAAGACTTAGCAACTGACTGGTTCTGGACATTGAGGGAGAGCAATGAGGAGAGGATGACTAAGAGCTGACAAACTTGATGACTAGAATGATGATGGTGCCCTTTACATCAACAGGAAAATTTGGAAGGGCAGTCTGGGGCTTTGGAGGAAGAGGGGAGAATGAGTTCTGCTTTGGACACGTGGAGTTTGAGATGCCTACAAAGCATCCAAGTAGAAACGTCCAACAAACAGGTCAGGAGAATAATTAAAGCTAGATATAAACATGTGGGAGTCACCTTTATAGAAATAACTGAA
Source organism: Petaurus breviceps papuanus (assembly GCF_028583685.1). NCBI lineage: Eukaryota > Metazoa > Chordata > Mammalia > Diprotodontia > Petauridae > Petaurus > Petaurus breviceps. The sequence goes on along the minus strand of NW_027187372.1, from coordinate 33,141,190 downwards.
CTGAAGCGGCTAGGTGGTGCAGTGAACAGAGCACCAGCCCTGGAGTCAGAAGGACCTCAGACACTTGACACACTTACAAGCCATGTGACCTTGGGCAAGTCACTTAACCCCAATTGCCCTGCCTTCCTCCCTCCAAAAAGCAAAAAATAAAATAAAATAACCGAACCCCAAGAGCTTATGAAATCCTTCCAGGGTGAACGAGAGATAAAAAGAGTACCCAGGACAGAATTTTTAGAATCCCCACTTTCAAAGAATGGGGACATTTATGAAGATCCAAAACACAGCAAACTGAGAAAGAGGAGATATACAAAACCAGGAGAAAACAGCGTCATCCAAATCCAAAGAAGAGAAAGTACTCAGGAAGAAGGGGCAACCAATGTCAAACAATACTGATTAGCCACAAAGGCTGAGGACTGAGAAAAGAGCATTAGATTTAACAACTAAGACATCACTAGTAATGCTGGAGAGCGCAGTTTCAGCTACAGGGAATGACAGAAAGCCGAATGGCAAAGGTTTAAAAACTGAGTGTCCATTAAGGAAGTAGAAGCAATTCGTATAAACAGCTTTTTCTGGGAGTTTGGTTGTTAAAAGATCAAGCGATATATGGGGTGGAAAGGTCAAGGGAAGTGTTGGGGTTTTTTCCTTTTGGTTTTTATTTTGTTTTTACCTGAAGATGGAAGGGAATCTAAATGTGCTTGATTCTTTGTACTCTCACCAGTCGTCACCCAACATCTTGCTACTGGACCCAGATGCCTCCAGAGGAGAAAGTGAGGCTGGTGAACTTCCATAGCCTTCTCTCACTTAAATTCAATTTACTTGCAAGTCGTGGCATCATCTTCCTGATATCATGGTCCTCAAATCACCTTTGCCATAGGTTTCTCTAATAAAGATCTTATAGCCTAGATATATAAAGAGAGGGTTCAAATATATAAGAATCACAGCTATTCCCCTCATAGATAGGAGTTCTCAAAGAATGAAATCCAAGTTATCAATAACCATATGGGGGAAATACCGGAAATCACCTCGATATACAAAATTAAACAATAAAAGTCTTACAGGGAAAATGGGGCTGGAGAACAACTCCCAAAAACTTGACCAATGACACATTAAAAAAAAATAAGGAGCTTATTTTAAAATAGTAGCAAAATTTTATATGTATTAAATGGCTAAGAAATATATTAATACTACTAAAATATAAACAGTGGCTGAATCAGAGACCTCAGGCTGCTATTCCATCTGTACCTTGGGTTGAAGAGCCAAGTTGGGGTTGGAGACTAAGGCAGAATGGGGCAAAGACTGAGGGTGCAGAGGTAAGGGGAAGGAGGAGGGGGAGGACCGGCCTTCTTCTAATCACAGCTCCCCTACACCAGAAGACATACAATAAAGGTGGCACTTTACCTTGACAAAGACCTGAACTTTGCTCCTGGGAATGAGTATTGGAAGGGCTTCAGCCTGTGAGTTATCATGAAGTGCTACGATTTTCTGAGATCTTCCATTGTTTCTTGTGGAAAAAATCTCTCAGAAGCAAACACAGCAAACAAGTTATGTTCAAAATGTTCCCTAATCTATCAGTCAAAGTGGAACAAATTAATGTTTTTGAAGCACTCATTATAGCAAAACTGACTGTACTTTGTTTTGTTATTTCTCACATGAAATTAGAAATATGGGGCATTCTAGTTATTTGTATTGTATTTTCCAACTAGACTGAGATGTCGCCCTCACTAAATTTTGTATTGTCTTAAAAGCCTAATTTAGTGCTTTGTAGATAGCAGGCATGTAAGTGCTGGCTGAATGAATCCCCAAGAAGACTGAACTTCCTATTCAAGTAGTCTCAACTGTGAATCCAAATAAACAAGTTTTAATACAGTTCCTCTTACACGTGACCATCCCTTTTCCAGTACAAGAGCTGCCTGGTACAATTGACCAGCCTCCTCACGCTTCAATCTAAATGTGGCTCAGAAGGGGAAATCTCATTATCAGCTGCACCACAGGCAACATAATTAACTACCCGTTATGGAAAACAGAACAATCTAAACAGAGCCTATATCCCAATGGACTTTGCCCTTCTCGGTGCAATTAATATCCTGCAGGGCTGGTTACAGACCACCCCACCCTCAATCACTCTATTCCAGGTTGGTCGAGTGAGGCCACAGGACAGCATCAACCCTTTGTCTCACTAGACATTGTGCCCCTAGATATAGGCAGGTACAGAAGCATCCAATGCTTGGCTGACAAAACAGCTTTTTCTGATGTGTGTTCCTAGTGCTGTTGTCAAAGGGCATTATTTTATGTTCCCAAGTGCCACTGTCTCTACCCAGTGTAGGCCCCACATTCTCCAGAATCAATGCTAAAAATGTAACAGTCAATGGCTTGTCAAACTTCCCTCTTCTACTCTCAAACTACAACCTAGAGATGGCTCCTCATCTGCTCTCTGTGATGCCCTTGATTATTGATTCTATAAACTGATTTCTGTCGCCACTGAAGTGGGGGATGGTGTCTGGAGAGTGATCTGGAAAAGACAGAGGTCATCTAGTTCAACATCTTCCATTTACGGAAGATTGGTAGCTGAAGACCAGTAAGTCACCTAAAGTGACCTACTACACTTATTACACTTCATCGGTAATAAATTGCAGGGCTGAAATTTGTATCCAGGCCCTCTGGAAGGAATTCTAAGTTCATTTACCAATAGCCCACTAGAAACACACTTAGAACTGAGCAGACAAATTAGTAATTTGATGCTAGATGCGCATCCCCCATTGCACAGCAGATCAACAAGGAAAAGGTTATTACTAAAATAATGAGGGTCTTAAGTTAGATATCAGGAACAATTTCCAACTCTAAATAGACTTCCATATCAGAAACAGGTAATCAAGCAAGATCATATGTGATCATCTTCTGAGGAGATCTTTTTTTAAAAAACATTTTTTAAAATACCCTTCCTTCTGGGCTGGTTTGGTCATAGTCCTGCCTGAAAGAGAATGTACCTTCAATCCCATAGCTTCCACTTTGCAGAGACAGCTAACCTACTGAAGGGATTCAGTTTCTCATCCTTGACAGTGGTTTGTGAGGCAGTGTGGAGCAGAAAAGGGAAGCAAAAGAAGATGAATGATTTTAAGAGAAAAGGGATAATAACTGTCTAACTTTGAGACCAGTTATTTTTTTTCTGGTCTTTACTGGAAAGGTTCTTCTCTTCCTTTCCACTCTATTTTAAAAAAACCCAACACATAAACACGCAAAGGGTGTTGCAACTTCCTTTGTCTCAAGAGAGTACTCAGGAAAAACAGGCATAACCCCACTGTTTCACTTTCCCATCTGCACCAGCAGTTGGTTGGATGTGTCTCCAAGTCTCTAGAGTCTACTCAATTCTCCCAAAGATGCCAAAACCCAAGAACAAGAGAGAAGGTGAAAAGAGGGAAGCTTGGTGGTAATTTCTTCTTCAGAGATCTCTTCGGAGCAGCTTGCATGCTCACTTTGGTCCCAAACGGAAGCTAGACTAATCCTACCTAAGAAACTCTTGCCTCAAAGAAACTATTCTTCGATGCAACAGAGAAGTGCTTTGTTGGGTCAGAACCAGGATTAAAATAACTACTCTAGCCCACAACTTTAACCCTATAGTTCCCCTTTTCCCAGTCCTACCCTAGCTCTGATCAGACAGGACCACATATCAAATAGTCTCTATATGTGCAAAGCCCTAAACAATAGGAAAGGATCCCTGACCTCGAAAGTCTATATTCTAATAAGAAAAGATTATAACTCAAGTTATCTGAAGTGAAACAACCATTACTGCCCTACTCCAATTTTCTTACACTACTTTCCTCCACAAACCCTATGACCCAAGTACATTGCCCTACTTGCAGTGCCTGAAATAGGACACTCCCTCTTCCATCTTCATGCCTTCACACAAGCTAAGCCTCATGCCTGGAATACTCTGCCCACTCACCTCTGACTTCTTGGTTTCCCAAGTCCCTTTCAAGATTTCAGCACAAATCCCAACTTAGACAAGAGGCCTTTTCTGGACTCCCCCTGTCCCTTGATGCCCTCCTTTTTTTAGACTCCCTTCCATCTATTTTGTTTACATTTTGTACATATCTAGTTATTTATATGTTGTTTTCTCCATTGGAATGAGAGCTCCTTGAAGGCAGTTTTTTGTTTGTTTTGTTTTTGCCTGATTTTTTGCTGCTGTTGCTGTTGTTTTTTTTTTTGTTTTGTTTTCATCCCTAGCACTTGGTCCAGAGCTTGGCACCACAGTAAGCTCCTAAAAATATTTGCTGAGGGGTGGCTAGGTGGTGCTGTGAATAGAGAACCAGCTCTGAAATCAGGAGGACCTGAGTTCAAATCCAGCCTCCGACACTTAACACAAAATTAGCCCTGTGACCTTGGGCAAGTCACTTAACCCCAATTGCCCTACCTTCTTCCCTCCAAAAAGAAAAAAAAAATTTGCTGACTGATCTCCTCTTAGCCAAACTGGACTATCCATCATGTACTCTATTCATCTTTGGATGTCCCACCTCTGAACCTGCCTACTTATCCTCCCCTACTGAAATCCTACCCATCCTTCAAAAGTCCACATCAAATAGCAAATATCAGACTTTCCTGAGTATCTCAAAGGTAAAAGTTGTCTCCTACCTCTTAATGCTATTCAGCAGGCAATGGGAATCCCCTGAAGGATCCAAAGTAGAGACCTCATCCTGGCAGCTAAACATAAGATAGATTAAAAAGGGGAAAAACAAAAGACAAGGCTATTATAAGTATCTTAAATTTTTTGTGTGTCATGGGTCCCTTTTTCGTGAAACCTATGAATCCCATCTCAGAACAATGTTTTAAAAGCCTAAATACATAGTATAACAAAGAAAACTAATTCTATTGAAATATAGCTATCAATTTTTAAAAAGTTTATTCCAGATTAAGAATCCCTGATCTGGAAAAAATGAAGGTCTAGAGAGGAAGCAAGACAAAGTAGGGGAAACCTAGGTTCAAGTCCTGAACGTGACACTCCTGGCTCTGTGATACCTTAGGTAAGTCATCCAATCATTGAGTACCCCAAGCAATTCTCTTATCGGGATACCAACTAAATCATAGGTCCAGCCTTCTCCTCTCCCATATAGAACTTGTTAACTGATTGGATTCCTGCGTTAACTAGGAAAATGGTCAATGAAACAGAGAAATTAGAAGGAATGGGTTTTTGGCTTTTTTTTTTTCAGTAGAGAAAAGAGATTACTTTACACACATGTTGAATGTGAGGTACTGGTAGCTCATTCATCCTGTCAGAAATTCAGAACTGGGACTCCGAAGAGAGTTTGGAACTAGAAATATTAATGTGGGAGTCATGCACACAAAGCCAGGGGAAGGGGTAGAATTTCCAAGAGAAATAAGAAAGAAGAGAAGAGGGTCAAGGACAGAGCCTTGGGAAACACCCAATTTCAAGGGTAGGAAGAGGAACCTAAAGAAGGAGATAGGTTATCAGAGGTAGGAGGAGAACCAGGAGAGTGTAGGGTTTCGGTATTCAAGGGAGGAGGAAATACCAAGAAGGAACAATGAGAAAAGACCAATAGACTTGACAATTAGGAGGTCCCTGGTTTCCTTGGAAACAGCAGTTTCACTAGATTAGAAAAGTGTTAGAAATGAAAGCCAGATTCTGATGGGTTGAGGAGGGACCAAGTAGGAAGAAAGTGGTCTGAAGTCACACATCAAATGAGGGCTAGTCCTTCCAGGAGTTTGGACTGAGAGAGAAATAAAATGATCCCCTCAAGGTATAGTAGAATCAGGGGAAGGCACCAGGAGGAAATGAATTTGAGAGGCCAGAGATGAACAGTGGAACAGTCTCCCCAGGGTAGTCAGAAAGGAGCAGTTGAATGAAGGGCATTTCTCATAGCACCTCATACAGAGTAAATGTAATATAAATAATTGAAAATGAAATGAAAATAAGAACCGGACAAAATAAGAACTGAGAGATGAGAAATAACAATGATTGAACCAGCAAGGATTAATCAGGGAAACCTGGATGTGTCATCTCCATACAGCTCAGAGAAGGCAGGAAGAAACACATTGCATTGTGTAGTCTCATCCTACCTGTCCTTAGGGACAAAGCAGTTGCCAACCCCCAGGATTGCTAATTAATTTTTTTCATGATTATTTAGCTAAGTGGCCTGCTCCAGAATCTGCAGAGAGGGGCGGTGAGCTCAGCTTTTGGAAAAGGTTGAATTTCAGTTGTTCTAAATTCTTCCCATCTCATACAGTAGCAGTATCACATGGGATCTAAGACCCAGAGGATAACCTTGGCTCTGGGCTCTTCAGGACCACCACTTAGTCCTCTCCCAAATGCAGGTGGGGAGGCTGGGGGTAGAGGGAGAGAAGAGTATAAAGTGTATAAAGCAGCTAGAAAGAGCTAGCGGTGGGGACAGGGATGGAGAAAAGGCCTAGAAATTATGTAAAAGACAAGTAAATTAAGGTTTAAATACATAAGCAAGATGACACGTAGGCCATGAGTCCGGACGTTCAGTCACCAAGGCCTGACGGATTACTTAGGCCTCATTTTTCTTTCTGAAAAATGAAGGAAAGGACGACTATGTCCTTCTGGAGACCAAAACATTTTATACAAGGCAATGAGCTTTTTCTTCTTTGTAGAAGACTATACCCCCAAACTGTGCCTAGGTCCCTATTAATCACTTAACCTGACTACTCCAGTTCTAAGGTAGGGGAAACAAGTCAGCACAACTTCCTCCCATCTTATCTCATTAATAATAATTTATATAGTGTTTCATGCATGCACATCAACTCATCTCATCCTCACAACAATTTTTGTGAAAGTGCAACAAATATCCTCATTTTACAGATGAGGAAATTAAAGCTAAAAAAGATTAAAGTAAATAATAATAATAATAAATTCAATTTTAAAATTCTAAAAGCCTAAATTAATTGCCCAGAATTGTCTTGGGTCAAATAAAGAATCAGATCTCCCAAGTGCGTGGTATCTATTACTTAGGATTCTTAACCTTTTTTGTGTCATGGACCCCTTTGATAGTCTGGTGAAGATCATGGACCCCTTTTCAGAATGATGCTTTTAAGTGCATGAAATAAAATACATAAGATAACAAAGGAAATCAATTATAGTGAAGTGCAGTTGTCAAGATACTTAAAAAAAAGTTCACAGACCCCAAGTTAAGAGTCCCTGCTCCTGCTCTAAGATGTGAGAAAGCTGATAAACTGACTACTCCCCTACCCATGAGCCCTATTTCACAGAAGGGGGAAATATTAAGCCCAGAGAGATTTGGAACACAAGTCAGAGGTAGTTAGGCCTTGATCCCAAAGTGCCTAAATTTCCAGCTGAGACAGAGAACAAGTGTCATTTTGTCCACTATTATCCTACAGGTTCATGGTATAGTTCAATTAGGAATCAAAATTCTGCCTTAGAAGTTCAAGAGGTGAGGGAAAAGGCTGAGTGGAAGGCATTGGACTTAGGGAGAAGTTGCTATGATTTTAATAACAGTAATGACAGCTAGCATTTAAATAGCTCTTTGAGATTTGCCAAGAGTTTATATATATTTTCATTTCAATTTCATAACAGCCCTGTGAGGTGAATACTATTATTATCTCCATTTTACAGAGGAGGAAACTGAGGCTGAGAGAGGTTATGGGATTTGCCCAGGGTAGTACAGCTAAGGAAGCATTTGGGGTGAGATTTGAACTCAGGTCTTTCTGACTCCAGGTCCAGTATTTTATCTCTGGCACCAACTAGCTAGTCCAGTACTTCATCTCTGGCACCAACTAGCTACTTACTTTTAAGAAGCAAAAGCACTTTGAAGATAGATTTTACAAACTGGTGAAAATCTGCCAGTTGGTTAACACTAATATAGTGTTACATATTTTGCAATACCTACATTAGGTATTACAAAAATCACTGCTCCGTACTGACAGCCAGGTACCCAATCTCAGAGGTAATGCCAGCGTCCAGGGGTGTCTTGTTCTCATCTGTAGGTAAGACATACACCACAGGAGGGATGAAAGCATTCTGAGCACCGAATATAAATTTTAGAGCCAGGAAACATCTCCCAATTCTATAATTTTTCAAGTAAGGAAACTGAGGCCTCAAAGATGGCGATTTGCCCAAACTCACCCAGATCACTAATGGCAGAAGACAGAACCCTATTCTGCAGACTCCCTAATCATTCAGCTGTTCTTTCCACTACACGAGGTATCTACCTACATTCTCATCTAGCCTCCTTTGTGATCAATGGTATGCTTTTGTCAGAGTCAAAAGATACTGTTCTTAGCATGAAATAGCCTGCTCATTCAAGAATCAAGAAACCTATAGTTCTGGCCTCAATAGCTTGGTTTTCTGTCCACTTGAGCTAATCAGGAAGCCTTTTTCCACCATCATTTTGACACTCAAGAGTGAGGTCCAGCAGGTAACTCTGAAGCAACTAATGGGGAGAAATAGTATACAGTAAACCCACTAAACGGTGACGTGGGAAGTGTGGAGGTATAATGGAAAGAGCTTTAGATAAGAAGTCCACAGACTTGAGTCGTCTTAGCTCCACTCTTTACTTGCTGTGTGATTATACATTCACCTTGCTGAGCCTCAGTTTCCTCCTCTGTCAAACAAGACTGTTGGACTACATCATCCATAAGCTCCCTTTTCAGCTCTGGCAGGCTACGATTCTGATGCTCAGTCTGCTCCCTCCAGTACAAGATTTCCAAGGAGAGGAAGGATGTCTCTGCTGCTGAAACAGAAAAGGAGGAGCCCTGGAAGGAAGCAGAGAGGTGAGGAGAAACCTTGAGGGGGACTTGTGGTGAGGGACCGATTACAAGAACAAGAAGTTAGTTAGGAGAAACAGAGGGTGCCAGTCTGAGTCAGCAGATAGGGGTGGGGGAGGAAAGAAAGGCAACTCCCGAGTCTCTTTTCTGGGCAGTCTCTAGATTCACTCATAACACAGAGGGAGTATTTGTATTAGGGAGAAAAATCAGCTTTCAACAATGATGATGATGATGGATGATGGTGACAGCACTGGTGGTGGTGGTGGTGATGGTGATGAAGAAGAATAGCATTTATATAGGGCTTTAAGGTTTGCAAAGCACTGTATACTCGTTATCCCAATTGATCCTCTCAATAACCCCGGAAAGTAGATGCTTTATTATCCCCATTTTCAACCTACTAGAAGCACATGCCTGCACATTCCCACACACACATAGCCTCATACATCCTCAAAGAACTCTCAGCTCTGTCATGATGTGCTAATAGAGTAAGAGTCACGCTCCTGGAACAGCATCAACATACTACCCTAGAGTACTCCCACCTTCACAAAATCCTCCCCTGCCTAAGAGACTAATTCATTCAGCTGACATTTACTGAACTGATACTACCTCTAATCAGCACGGCACCTAAGTTTCCAAAGGATTTTCATATCCATTCTTTCACTGGATCCTTACATCCACAAAAGGGATAGCAGGCTAGGCATTATCTACATATTTCATAGAGAAAGGATCAGAGGTTAGATCATTTGCCTAACATTACACACTGAAAGGATCAATCATAAGGCTTTTAAGATGGAAAAACCCTCAGGATCCTCTAGGACAGAAATTCTTAACCAGGGGTCCATGGATAGATTTGATAAATTCTGCAAACTTGGGGGAAGGGGAATTACACCTTTATTTCCACTAACCTATAACTGAAATTTAGCATTTCCTTCAATTACAAATGTAAGCTACAAAATGTTATTTTTGAGAAGGGGGTCCTAGACTTCACCTGATTGCCAAAGGAGCCTAAGATACACAAAAAAGCTTAAGAACCTCCTTCATTTCCCAAATGAGGAAACTGAGGTTCAGAGGGGAAATGGCTTACACAAGGTCACAAAGGCAATGAACAGCAGAGCCAGTATTCAAACTGGAATCTTCCAGATCTCAACAACTGAGGACATGATAGAGCTAGGGCTCAAATGCCAAATCCAATGTCATTTCAGTCTAGCAGATTCCACAATGTATTGTTTACTAAAGGGGGCTGGGGAAAAAAGAAAACATCCTAAGGACCCACACAGCTATAATACATAAGTATTCCTCAAATCTTTTGGAAAGTGGTTCATTTTCAATTCAAAGAATAGGGTGATGAAAGAAGACACAGTTCCTGACTTTAAGGTATGTGCAATCTAATATCAGAGACACTATATAGATCTTAATGGAAGAGAACATTGGCCTGAATTAAAATTCAGGTGAATATCAAAATGGTGGTAAATACAGAGTCTTACATTTAGATTCCAAAAAATCAATATCACAAGTAAAAGATGGGGGAAGACTAGTGAGAAAGCAGTTTATCTGAAAAAGGTCTCAGGGGTTTATTAGACAAGTTCCACATGTGATAATAGTGTGACATGGGGCCAAAAAGGTTAATGCGATCTTAGGGGGAAACAGAGGAATGGATTCTAAAAATAAAGCATCAATAGTTCCACCAAAGTATTATGGTCAGTTCTGGGCACCACATTTTAGGAAGGACATTGCTAAACTGGAGAAGGATGAGCAAAATAGTGAAAGGCTTTATAAGTCTACACCAAATGGAAACTGGCTGAAGGAAAGAGAGGGTGTTTAGCCTAGATTAGAGAAGATTTAGAAGGGACACAATATTTATCTTTATATATTTTAAAGAGCCATCATGCGAAAGAAAAATAGGTCTTGCCTAGAGGAACAATAGATGGAAAATGAAAGAGGCAAACATAGGTTTGACAGATTGAAAAACTCGCTAACAATCAGTGCAACCCAAAAGTGGACGAAGCTGCCTGGGGAGGAAGCAGGCATCTCTTACTGAAGGTCTTCAAAGCAAAAGCTAGGCGATACTCATCAGGAATATCACAAGTGGGCATTCTTCTTCCAGGCATAGATTGAACTAAATGGGTCATTTGAGGTCCTTTCCAACTCTGACATTCGTGAATAATGGAATGAGTCAGTTTACCAGAATGAACAGAGCAGTGCCCTCTGGCTCAGTGATACAAGAGGTTAGGAAGAAGGTTTTTCATCCCAAACTTTGTTGATGTGGGAAATATGAAGAAGAGTCTGTGACCTCAAAGAACTTCTGCTCTCAAGGGGAGCTGGGGTAGAAGAGATGAGAGATAGGGGGCTGGTATCAGGAATAAAGTATATATAAACCATAAAGATAGAATACAAGGAAGACATAGAGAATACAAGGAGAATCCAGAGGAGGGAATATTTTGTCATTTCAGATAAGAAGGGAATCAGGGAAGCCTTCAAAGAATCACAGACTTAGAGCAGAAAGAGGACTTAAAGGTCAGATAGTCCAAGTTCCACATCAAGAAGGAAGAGATGGGGTGGCTAGGTGGTATAGTGAATAGAGCACCAGCCCTGGAGTCAGGAGGACCTGAGTTCAAATCTGACTTCAGACACTTAACACAAAAAACTAGCTATGTGACTTTGGGCAAGTCACTTAACCCCAATTGCCCTCTAAAAAGAAAAAAAAAGAAGGAAGAAGGCAATGGGTAAGGTGGGGGAAGAGGAAGAATATGGAGATGGGAAAGTGGGAAGAGCAGATATGCCACTTTGGCTAGAGTCTGGGGAAGGCCATAAGAAAGATCTAGTTGGAAAAAGTAGATTGGGACCAAGCTATAGCCCAGCATTCAATTAAGAAAGGTGGAATTTACCCAGTGAACAACAGGGAATTATTGAAAGCTAAGCAGTGACAGAATCAGAGCTGAACTTTTAAGAAAATTCAGCTGGCAACATTCTCAAAAGGTCACAAATCAGAGGATCACAAATTTAGGGCTGCAAGGAAACTTGGAGGTCCTTGGGTTTAAATCCCTTCATTTTATAGAGGAGGAAACTGAGCCCAAGGGGTCAGGTAATTTGCCCAAGGTCACTTAAGCAGTAAGTAGCAAATTCAGCATGCTTTTTGCTATACTACCTTAAAAGGTTACATAGGAGCCCTACACTGTAGCAGAGACTTTAGTATTAATTAATAATAATACTATATATAATATATTATATATTTATTAATTGATTAATTAATATATAAAATAAATCATTTTAATTAATTAATTAATTAACGATTAATAGTAAAGAAGTTGCCAACATCAGTATGGGGACAGCGCCGGGACCTCCATGCCCAGGTTATCAGCCTTCTGGCAAATTGCTGTTGTTGCTGTTGCTGTTTCTTCCCCAGGAAGAGCAGTCTGGGAGGACTGACCAGAAAGGAAAAGGAGTGATGGGATTGATCCTGACCAGGGTCGTTCCTCATAAGATGACTGGCATCTCCCCACACCTAGAAGACCACCTTTTTGTACTATTTTTGCCCCCCTTAAATATACGAACTCCACTCTTTCCCGCCAGAAAAGCAGACCTCTGAACCAGGTCCTTTAGCTGAAAGTTTGCCCTGAAGCTAGATCTCAAGACTAAGCCTAATATTCACCTGCATCTACTTCCAATTCTAAAGATTTATTTTCTTTGTCTGTAAGGTTAATAAGGCCAGACAGCTTTACCTCAGATTAAACTTTATCTGCTGTGTGTCCTACCTTCCCCCTGTTTTTTTGTCCCCCCGCCAAAAAAAGGGAAAGAGTAAAGCAAAGCTAACCCTAGCAACATAAAAGATCTCTGGGGGACAAAAAAACACAGCAGAAGTAGATGCTAGACCCCCAACCTCATCCAATGGCTTGTTTCCTCTCTGGAGACTAAAGTAAGAGAGACACTCTGCCAGATGTATATCCAGATCATAAACCTTGGGGAAGAGTGAGGACAGTCCATTAGTCTTCCATCCCTTATTCAACAATCCTCAATTCAACAATCCCCTGCTTCCAACCATATCCAGTCCAAACTGCTCTCTATCACCCTCTCCTCCTTCTCATGCTCTGAATAATCTGTTCCACCTACTGAAAAAACCCTATTTCCCATGACTCCTCTAAATGGACCATCTTTTCTGCTTGGGTCTGTCTCCTCACTGGCCCCTAAACAATGATTCCTATGTCCACACCTTTGCTCTTATTTCCCCTGCTTATCCAAATCCTCTTACTGTACAGATCAAGCTCTATCCTTTCAATGAATCCTTCCCTGGCTGCCCTACCCTTCAAATGATTTCCTGCTACATTTATAGATTTGTCCTGCCTAATTCAGTACTCCTTCACATACTGTCTTACATGTTCTCCTGTTTCACCAGTTGAGCTTATTTCCCTAACTAGATTATGAACTCCTTGAGGGCAGGGTCTCCTTTTGTCTCCTTTACACATCTAGGCCCAATAAATGCCTACTAACTAATTCAGATATTCATCCAGATGGCTTCACAAACCTTTGATGCCCAACTCCTCACTACGCCTGCTCCACTCCCTTTCTCTAATCACACCCTAGCTGAACAATGTTTTAAAAGCTGACCCAGAGTAGTCACCAAGGTAACCATAAGCAGCTGGTCAGAGAGGGACCTCCCCCCCATCTTGGAAGGGAAAAAGTAGGAAAGGTGGCAAAGGGGAGAGGAAGGGCATAGAGGCACTTATTCTATTCCTTCACCAACAGAACATGAATGGTGAATATAGAAAACAAACAGCATGAAGAGAGCTTGTCTTGACCTCAAACCAAGATTCTTACTTAGATCCCCAGTGGAAAGGAATGTCTTTTCAGCAATCTGAACATGAGGAGCTTAAAATTAAAATTCCCTTTTCTCCTCACCCATCCTGAAATGACTGAGAGAGACTTTCAGGGGCTCTCTGTGCCTGATCAGAGACAGTAAGTGGAGAAAAAGAAGGGTTGGAGAGGATGAACCCTTAATATTCTTCTTAGAAGAGTACCTCAGTCTGGGCATGTGCTTGGACTGGAGGAACCTTTCAAACCAAACTGCATTCCTGGGATGCTCCAAGTTCCATGAATGTGACCTCCAATTCCAGGGAGCCCTGAGACTTGTGGAGATGGGGGGGGGGGCGGTGTATGAGATTGCAAGGAACCAGATAATACTGTCTTTCCGAAGGTAGACAGGGACTCTCCCCAAAGAAGCCTTCCTTCAATGACTCTTAGGATGTCTTCTCCTGCTATCTGGGTCCTGTGAGGTTTCTTCTAAGAACTACAAAAACAAGGGAAGGAGGCCCAAGTTGGGGGAGAGAGGAGAGAGGGTAAAACTATTCCAAGGGCAGGGGCCAGTGCACAGGCTCCTTCTGGCAGAGTTAAAAATAAACTCTTAGCACTCCCTGCCCTGCCCCTCCCCTCCAGAGGCCAATGAGCCTTGGCAGATAAATCTCTCCTTTCAGAGGAAATGAGGCCCCAGGGGTGGTGGGGCAGCACTGGAGACAGGGACAAACCATACAACTTTAGCTGAAGGCAGGGGGCCCTGAATTCTTACCTCCTGCTTATCAACACTATGCCATGCCCCACCAACTCAAAACCCTAATCCGAGATCAAGTCTACAAAATACCTCTATATCTCTGCCACAATTAGAAATACCAACACCTGCTCCAGGGACCAAAGAGACAGTGAGAAGCAAACAAAGTCAAATGAAAGAAAAAGAATTTACCCCAACCTGACACCAAAAGGTCAACCTAAACACTTGTAACTGGCACTGCCCAGACCTCCTGGACCCCCAGTCAAGAGGAAGGAGGAGGTTGCTGGAACAGCATTTGGTCCAGTGATAGCGAGGCTTTCTGAAGCCAGGCAGATGGGATGGTACTCAGAGAAAACTTCTGCAACAGGGACCTGACAGGCCCCTATGACGCATGAATCGGGCAGCACCATGCCTGGGCCCAGTTATTCTTGGAAGTCATCAAGATGAGGTCACACGCTGAGGGCTGTAACCTGAAGCCCCATTCCATGGTAGTGGTGAAGAAAAGTTGGGAGAAGACTCAGGAAGAGTCAAAGCAGAAGCCTTCCTCTACGCCAAAGAGCAGTTAGGGTGAGAGACAGCCCCCCAGGTTCCCATCCTCACCCCAGCAAATCCTTCCTGGCAGAGGAAGTTTATTCAGGATGCAAGTTATGGAGCAAAGAGTTTGGCACAGCTAAAAGCTCCACCTACCTTCCAACCAATCATCCTCTTCCTTCTCTTCTCACCCTTCCCTTGGGGGCACTTGAGGGGGCAAGGCAGATCCAATCAGCCTTTTCAACAAAGCTTGTCAGGAGAGTACCAACCACACAGTTCTCTTCCCAGTATTCAGGGTTGTGACTTGACCCAACTCTACACCATAGGGTCAGGTGGGGAGAATGAGGAGGAGGACGGGAGAGAAGCAGAGGGAAAGGGAACCATACAATTCAGCAGCCTGGCAGGAGGTGGCCCAGGAGTGAAATCTCAGGGGCCAGTCTGTCAGGGCAGACTGCAGTGGTGGCAGATTTATTTTTAGCTGGCTGGGACAGAAGGGGGCGAGTAAGACAGTCCCTCAGCCCTGGGCATGATGCCAGACTGCAGATGTCCAGTGGGCTGGGAGCCCCATAACAATCTGGCTATCAGAGCAACAAAAAAATGGTCAATACACCACACAAACACAGTGGAAACCAGCTCTCGTCGACTGATCTTTCCATGGTACAGGACAAGGCAGAATCCTAAGCCAAAGTGAAATCAGAAAGAGTTAAGTGGTCAAAGATTCCCTTCCTGACTGAAGTCCAATAGAATGATACCCCTATTCAGCCTTACCTCTTCCTTACCAGGACACCTGGCTGTCACGCTGCAACTTCACAGGAATGGACCAGTCAAAATTACATCTGTCAGTACTATGGAATTAGTTGAGAGTTGGAAGGGGCCTCATCTGTCATCTAATTCAGTCTGTACAGGAACAAGAATTCCCTCTAAAACATCCCCAACAACAGTGGTCATGCTACCCTCACCTGAAGACTTCCAATCTAAAAGAGTTCATATCAATCCAAGGCAGCCCATCCCACTCTGGGACAGTTTTGATTGTTTTTTTAAGCCTTTTTTTACATCAAGCTGAAATCTGTCTCTAACATCCACCCATCACTCTTAATTTTGACCTCTGGTTCTAAGCAGAACAAGTCTAATCTCTCTTCTAAAAAACAATCCTTCGAATATTTGAAGACATACATCCTGTACCCCAGAAGTCTTTTTTGCTCCAGGCTACATATCCCAAGTTCCTTCAGCTGATCTTTTTAAGGCATGATATGGTCCTCCTTCCCTTCCTCTTCACCCCCAGCTCCTTTAGAGAAAGCACAGGAATTGATAATGGGTACTCTGATGTAGCTTTCCCCTTTGTTCCAACACCTTTCACTTACCAAACCATCTCTAATATATTCCTGCCACCCTGAATCCTTGAAGTTTCCAGTAAGGATGACCAAGGCCCTTCATGGGGGCCCATGTTCTAAGTGGTATAAGAAAACAGTTATCTAAGAAAGGAGGAGAAGAACCACCTATAATGATTTAGTCTCAGGGACATTTCACAACCTCCAACACACGATAGCTGATAGCCTGTTCTTTGATCTAAGAAGCATGGCCTTCATGGCCAACAACTGACCCTACATTACTCCCTATTCCCCACTTCCTCATCTCTGAATCTGAAGGTTAAGATCAAGATTTAACTGACCAAGATGCATCACACTTAAAAGAGATAGCCTTGGATCAGAAAACTGTGGTGAAAGGGAAGCAGGCAAAAGTCATGCCATTTTTTCTTCTTCCCCCTCTGCCCAGGGCCACCAAAGATCTTACTGGCCCATCTGGAGAACCACGAATTCCACAAGACACAGATTCCCACCTTCTTGTTGTCAGTCCAGTTCTCCTTGTCTAGATCTTCCAAATTTATTTTACATGAGAATTTGGCAGTGGGGTAGGGGTGGAGGGGAGCAGGGGGGAAGAGAAGAGAAATACCTTTTCTTACCACATAAATCAGGGGTCAAACATGAAGCCTACCAGATTGAAATGTAATTGGAAAACATAATAAGTAAAAATACATAGATAATGCTAAGATCTGATAATCTATTAATAGAGTAATCTATTTCTATATTAATTATTAATTAATCATATTCATTACTGGTACATAATTAATCTATTAATATAATGGGTAGCTAAGTGGTGCAGTGGATAGTGTTGGCTCTGGAGTCAGGAAGACCTAAGTTCAAATCCAGCCTCAGATACTTAGTAGCTTTGTGACCCTGGATAAGTCACTTCATCCTGCTTGCCTCAATTTCCTCATCTGTAAAATGAGCTGGAGAAGGAATTGGTAAGCCACTCCAATATCTTTGCCAAGAAAACCCCAAATGGGGTCACAAAGAGGAGGAACAAAACTGAAACGTTGCAACACCAACAAATTAAAATCTATTAATAAAATATGTTCTAAGTTAATATGCAGCCTACAGGGATCCTTACATATAGTTTAGAGTCCCCATATTTCTATTTAAGTTTTACACCATGTATGTAAGTGCTCAAGTTCTTATCACCTCAGGGGTCCCCACCCCCACTGATTGAAAGAACACTATTAAAATCATCTTACTTCCAAAGCACGGAAGCCTCTCATAAGCCAACCAGAAAACCAAAAAGGCAAGTAAGTTTCCCTTTCCTTCACAACATGAACCCTTCATCCTCTGAGAAAGGAAACATTTCATTTCTCCAGACACCCCACTAATGGCTGTAGCCTTGATCCTGCAGTCTAGGGCCTGCTTTTAGCCTCCTATCTTCCAGACTCATCCATCCCAGATGTTTGCTGAAGATTAGGTCTCAAGCACCACCATGCCCAGAATTCATAATATGCAAAGCACTGAAAGGTCTTAGCCTGGATCCTGTGTTATGGGATGCGAGCAGCCCAAATGCATCAGAAAAAAGCCAGACAGGTCGGACCTACGTACTACAGAATTTTGTTCTCAAGAAATCAAACAAATGGAAGGGTCTCCCTTAGACCTAAACACTATTGTTCTCCTCCAAACTAATTTCTTGTCTTGAGGGAAGTGAAAGGAATGAGCATTCACAGAGCACATACTCTTTGCTAGGCACTAGGCCAAACCCTACAAATATTGTCTTTTTGGATCCCCACAACAACCCTTTGAGGTAGGTGTCATTATTATTCCTACACCACAGTGGAGGAAACAGGGGTAAGCAGAGGTTAAATGACTTGTCCAGGGTCACAAAGATAATAAGTTTCTAAGGCTGAACTTGAATTCTTCCTGAAGTCTTCCTGCTCTCTGTCCACTGCACCACCAGCTGCCAATTGCTTGCTATCTTGACACTACCACTCACTCCCCTCATATCCTATATGCAGAAGGTGTTTAAGTGAATTTAAATTGAAATGAATTTTACAATACAGTCACCATTTGACCCTATCCAACCATCAGCACTCTGTTTTAGTCAAGCCACTGTCCTGAAAACATGTTCATTCCTTCTTCACCCAGGATAGCTCCCCTCACTCCTAACACCTTCCCCTAATCTTAGTCGAGTCTTTTATACTATTTCCTAAGGTTCAACTCAACCCTACCTTTCCAACTACACTAGCCCTAGATACTCTCCTTCTTCTCTAAACAACCTATGGTAACCCACATTACACTACTTAGCATTTTACACATATCTACTTTCGTATCTTCAACAATGATCATTTACTTGTATGTATGTTTGTATATTTGAATGTAAGTACGTGCATATAGTGGAAGGAACATTGTGCTGGAAGTTAAGAAATCAGGGTTCTAGTCCTTGCTCAGCCAACTCACTGTATGACCTTGGGCATGTTACCCCTGCAATTGGTCTCAGTTTCTTCAACTGCTAAATGGTTGGACTGGAAGATCTATCAAGTAAGTCCTTTCCAATTCTAAATCTATGATGCCATGATTAACACTGAACACTTTACTATTCTGAGATTATAAATTAAGGTAGAGACTATACAAATCTAAAGAAGAAAAGGAAGAAATGAAGAGATAATTACAGAAAGAAACAATGGAAAAAGAAGAGAAACCACAAGTTCTTGTTTTCTCCGGTCTATGCCATGGGAAGACAGAGATAAGCTATGATAACATTCTGAAAACCCATAGTTTATGAAGAAATAACATGCTTCAATTAATCAGAGAACAGTGGCAATAGGATTGGCTTTAATTAAGTGTGTCAAGCTAGTGTACAAGAGTAATTACTACACAATTGGGGTAGGGGGAGGAGAGAAAAGTACAGCTGAGGAAGCAAAGAACCCCATCTGGGACTATAACCAATTGAGGCACGTGTGAGTTGGGACTAGAATTATCACCAACCAGGAGAAAGGAGTTCAGGAGAGTTGACTTTCAATCATTTTGCCACAAATTAGCAGTGTACTTTCAAGTAAGTCATTTTACTTCCCAAGATAGCAGGTTCCTTTCATCTGTAAAATTTGGGGGTGGAGGAGAGGGGAGATAGATCCTGTGACAAAATGATCACTAAAGGTCCTTTTCATTTTTAAAATGGTAGAATATGAAATATTTAATGAAATTTACATGGGCTCCCATCACTGAGCATCATTTTAGTTTTAAAAGTTAAAAAAAATCCCTAGGATTAATTCTTACAGAAAAGCTTTTCAAATAGTACCAAGAAAGAAGCAGTGAAATGCTGGATTCAGTCTGAGGACCCACCTGGGTTCAAATCCCAGTTCCAAGACTCACTGCTTGTGTGACCTTGGACAAGTCACTTATCTCCCTGAATCTCAAGAGTCTTCATTTATAAAATCAAGGAGTAAGATGTAAATGGCCTCTAAGGTTCCTACAGTTCTAAAGCTATGATCTCTTGAGTTTTGGTTTGGAAACCAACTCAAACTTTGGAGAATTTCCCATGACCTAGTCAAGACTCTTGCCTTGTGGGTTCCTCACCTACATTTCAAAGTAACACCTAGGGTGAGAACAGTGTGTGTCAGGCTCAAGAGGAGCATGGTTTAACAGTGGAAAACAACTTTTAGCATCACAGCAATGACCTAGGGGTCAAGGAGAGTAAAGTCAATGACAGCTGGGGGGAGGAGTGGGAGTTTCTATATGGAAAAAAGTCCTTATCTCATCTCAAATGCTTACTGTCTAGGTAACTGGTCAACTTCTTTGAGTGTCAATTTTCTTGTCAGCAAAATATAATACCTTCCCTACTTGGTTCACAAGGGAGTTGAATGAAAAGCAATGGATAAACTCTAAAACAGTATTTAAGTTGGGGGGGGGGGTGCAGTGTAAAGGATGTATTTAAGGACTAAAGTCAAGACCTTCTATGGCCCATAGTCATAAAATCAAGGATTTAGGGCTTGAAAGGACCTCAGAAGTCTCTAAACCCTTTTTTTAACAGATGAAGAAAACTGAAGTGTCTTGCCCAGGGTCACACAGTTGGGAAGTACCAAAGACAGAATTCAAACACAGACCTGCCAGGTTCTAAGACCCTTTTTCTAGATTTATGGGGGGGGGGGGGAGAGGGAGTGGGGTAAAAATACTTAATAAGAGCAAGGAGGATATGATAAGGTAAGACCACAATACCCACCAAAACACATTTAAAGGTTACTTAGAAAGGAAGGAGCAGGATCAGTGCATCATAACCTCAATTTCCCATCACTGGGCATAGCCACAAAGGGGTCTATCCATATCACCCATTTCTACCCACAAAACATACACTTCAATAAGCCAAGCAACATTTGGGAAGCCTCCAGTCTAATCCTTCCTCTAACCCTAGGCTTTCTCCCAACTTACCAGTCAAGCTATGGCAATTACTTTGGTCTCCAAGCTCCCCAACTTCACACACAAGATTACTATTTTAACATATTTCCCTAATCAGCACAAGAGATTAATCAAAAGTAAAGATCTTTCATGTGTATTTCCAGAGCACAATTCTTCGAACAAGCTTCCCCCTTTCCCCAATTCCCCCTGTAATTATGTCTTAACCAATATTTGGATATGCTGGAGCTGTTGACATTGCTGCCACTCTCCTGATGCCTCACCCAGGCTTTCTTCCTCTGTTATTAAGTTTTTACACAATGAAGTGTGGGAAATGTGCAATTTAACAGTTGAGTCAACTCATGAGATCTAGAAGCAGGCTGTCTGTCAAAACAGAGTGACTTCACTCTTCTCACCCACTTCTAACCTGAAGAGAAGGATAAATTGTGCTCATAAAAACCTATTGTGCTAAAAGTGTCATTTAAAACATTAGAAGATTCTTCCTTTAGGACCACAAGGAACAAAATGTTTAAAAGGCAAAGTCACTTTCCTAATAATTAGAAGAGAAATTTCAATCATCTCTCTAACCACCACCACTCACCCCCTCCCCCAACACAAAAATAAATAAATGTTTTAAAGGCTTTTGGTGAATTATATAAACTCTCCAGGCCTTTTATTTTTTATGATAAGGGCTATTGTTTATCTTTATACAGTATTTTTACTCCTTGGGAAAAAGCTCAAATAACTCATATCCCTGAACAGCTGATGACCAAGCTCTCCTATAAAGAACACTGTGAATTAACTCTGGTCAAACTTAGAATTCTTCCAGAAGGTCATAGCTCTAGTTTCTCCTCCCCCATAAGGGACTGAGAAAGAAAAAGGATTTAGAAGACAATCTGAAAAAGAATAGGTCATTGGAAGTTTGTGTTTCTTCCCTTAGAGAAAATTGCCCTTCACAGCCTTCAAAACTCAGGGCGTACCTTCAGTTAGAGAAACATGCAACTACAAAAGAGAATTTGAAAGTTATTTGATCAGTTTAAGAAGAAAAAAACTACTCATCTTTAGAGCTAGTCAGTACATCATATCTACAGGCAATATATCTGTTTTATTCACCATCCCTCCCAGAAGGAATAATGGCTATTCAAACAAGAATTTATGCACTTAAAAAAAAACCTACTCTGGGAAGGAAGGATATTAACACTAACAATAACTGACATCAAACACTTCACAGTTTACAAAGTGTTTTACATCCATTATCTCCTTTGATTGTTACAACAATCTAGCCAGGGAGGTATGTAGATACTATCTTTATTTTACATGTGAGGAAACTGAGGCTAAACGTCACTAATTAAGGAAGTGACAAAGCTAGGTTTTCAAACCCAGGTCTTCTGTTGACTCTTTACCACAATAGCACAGCTGTCCCCTCATGGAAACAAGGACTTTCCCCTCTCCTCCAAACACCAAGATACCTATCAAAAACAGACCAGAAGATTAAGTGTTTTGCCTCCAGGGAGGTGCTTCCTTTTAAAATCACTATGGCAAGACAACTCACTGTCATGATTCCCCTTAACCTGCCCCTGGCTCAGACTAGTCTGCTTTGTCCCAGTTCCCAATGTGGGATCTCCAAGGCCAAACTCCAAGCTTCGGAGAATTGCTTTCTTGTGCCTCCCGATTTCTGCCCCTCTATCCTTCCTAAAGCTGAAGTAGTACCTAGTGGAGAGACACATCAAATCTCTCATCTTTAGGGTTTCGGAGGGAGAAGCTTCTTTCCACCCCACACACCTCATCGAGGATTTACTAAAAACTTCAAAAAGGCCAAGTCAAGGCGTACATAATAATTTTGTTCAATGGAACTACGAAAATAACAGATACAGTATCAAAGCCTCCCTCTTTGAAGTGGTAAAAGGAGGCTGGAGGTGGACATTGAGAAAGGGAAGAGGCATACTGGCCAAAACAAATCACCCTCCCCCACCCATGGGTCTAAGGCGGGGTTCCCCCTCCGGAATCTCCGGTCTGGCACTTCTTTGGGCCAATGCATTTTAAGTAGAAGACAGAAGACTTTTACTCTAGAGGGCAAGGGAAGTGAAATCACACATTCCGGCTCCCAAATAAGGAAAGAGGCAAAATAAACCTCTACGATCCGACTTCTCCAAACCAACCAACCAACCAGCTCAATGAGTAATGGGCCTTTTGTGCCGGCAGAGAGAGAGAGGGAGGCAAGGGGAGGG
The DNA here is from genome assembly GCF_028583685.1 of Petaurus breviceps papuanus. Taxonomy (NCBI): domain Eukaryota; kingdom Metazoa; phylum Chordata; class Mammalia; order Diprotodontia; family Petauridae; genus Petaurus; species Petaurus breviceps. Next base: position 33,118,436 of record NW_027187372.1, on the reverse strand, counting down.
GAGGGGGGAGGAAGAGGAAGGGAAGGAAAGAGATAGGGAGAGGCAGAGGAGAGATGGGGAACCACAACCTCTTAAAATCACTTCCTTGCGATCGACTACGGGTGTTAAAGCAGAAGCGATCCCGGATCTGACCATGCAGATTCAAATGAAGCCCGCTCAAACCCCAAAATGGTATAATCGTCCCTGGTCCCTTTGGAGTTCACTACACTAACTCCCTAAGGTGACCGGAAACTGTCCCGCGATCACAGGGACACCAAAAATCTGCTCTGACCTTCCCCTCCCCCAAAGTCACACACTCCATAATAACTACCAACAATAACTAAACAACAGTACCTCCTCCTCCTTCTTCCCCCCCCTTCCCCTCCCCCTCCATAGCCTGGGGGCTCCCAGGAAGGAGCTGGGGGGAGAAGGGAGGGTCAGGTAGATCTTTTGAAGCAGTTCCTGGCTTCCCCCGGTAAGGTGGCAGTCGCCCCCTGGAGTCTCCCTCTCCTCCTCCCGGGCCCCAAACTTACTTTGAGGGCGAATTTCTCCCCGGTCTTCTTGTTGAAGATCTGCAAAACTTTCCCGTTGATGCCAAGCCCCAGGACCTGGCTGGTGACCTTGTAGTCATCCGTGATGGCATTCTTCTTGATCTGCAGGCTCGACTTGACATAGAACTGGGGGAACTGCTGGGGAGGCTGGGGGGGCGGCGGGGGCTGCGGCTGTTGCGGCGGCGGCGGAGGAGGCGGCGGCGGCGGCGGCGGCAGAGGCAGCACCGAGGGCTGGGGCTGGGAGGGGGGCTGGGGCTGCTGAGGCGGGGGTGGAGGAGGGTTGGGGAACAGCACGGGCGGGGTCTGGCCCGGCGAGTT
>NW_027187372.1:33098419-33117578 GCF_028583685.1 Petaurus breviceps papuanus | reverse complement strand
AGGGGGGGTGGGGTGGGGGTGGGACGGGCGAAGGGAAGGTGTGGGGGAGGGGAGGGGGAACCCTTAAAGGGAAGGATCAGAGACTAGGGTTGGAGTGAAGCGTCCGGGAGAAGCTGGGAAGGGAGAAAAAGAGAAAATCCAAAGAGGCTTCTCTTGGAGGCCAAGTCTACACAAAGGGAAAGGGAACCTTCCGAATAATTCAAGGAGAAAACCACTTTTTATTCAGTTGTACGATTCCTATTCAGGCGTCCCAAGCTATGGCTTCGGGAGGGGGGAGACCCTGGACAGCTCTGGCTGGTGGGAATAAGAGAGGGGGTCCCTTTGAGCCCTGATAATCTGCGGCTTTGTGTCTCAGGGTCGTAAATGCATCCGATAAAGAGGAAAGAAGAAGATGCTGAGAAGCATAGGAATTGGAAGTCGTCTCACCCAACCCCTTTATTTTATAGAGGAGGAAATTGGGGCCCAGCGGAGAGGAGTAAGTGACTTGCCCAAGATCACACTTACTAGTGGTAAATATCAGAGCCAGGTTTCAAACCGAGGTTTTCTACCCCCAAATCACTATACTAGCTGCCTGGCTTCATCGGACTCTGCCAGCTTTGAAAAAAGATGGTGACACTACAAAAAAGGAGGGGGAAAGCAGGTCTCTGGAGGGAAGAGGAGTGCGAAAAACCAGGAGTTTCTAGAGGGTCAATAAAGACTGCTGGACAGTTGTTCATTCAATAGACATTAGGTAGCTGAAGTGAAGGCTGTGCTAAGGTTAGTGGTAGAACATTGAACCTGATGTCCTGAGATCTGGGTTCGAGTACTTCCTGACATATGCCTTCTTTCATTTTTCTCCCTGTGAGTCAAAACCTCTTGGAGCATCAGTTACCTTCTTTTGTAAAATGAGGATATCAAAAACAGACCCGAAGATGAGTGTTTGACCTTCAGAAAGGTGCTTCCTTTTGAAACCACCATGAGGAGAAAACTCACTGTGAGGACTCCCTTAGCCTCTTTCACGAAGAGGAAGGGGCCAGAGGATTTGCCTGTTTCACAGAGGTTGTGGAAGGAAAACCTTTGCAAACTTTAAATAAAAATATAAGTGATTAAATTTAACAAGCTGTGGTTCCTGCTCTAAAGGAGTTTACAATCTAGCCTGGAGATGATGTTGCAATATAAGATAAAGACAATTAAGAAAGAGATAAAGACAGTAGTATGGTAGTTAGAAAGGAGAGAGAGCCCACTTTCAGCTGTACTGAACATAGAAGGGTTCATAGAAAAAGGGGGTACCTAATTGGTCTTTAAAAGATGGACAGAGGGCAGCCAGGTGGTGCAGTGAATAGAGCACCGACCCTGGAGTCAGGAGGACTTGAATTCAAATCTGGCCTCAGACACTTGATACACTTACTAGTCGTGTGACTTAACCCCAATTGCCCTACTTTCCCCCCTCCAAAAAAGCAAAAAAAAAAAAAAAGATGAGGGGCGGCCAGGTGGCGCAATGAGTAAGAGCGCTGGCCTGGACTCCGGTTGTTCCGACCTCATATACTTAGCACCCACACAAAATAACTGGCCGTGTAACCTTGGACAAGTTACTTAACCCCAATTGCTTTAAAAAAAAAAAAAGATGGACAGAAATTCAATGACGATGACAATTACAGTCAATTCATTTGAATGAAATGTTGGAAATTGCAGCATTCTCTGGCTTTGTATGGAGCACCTGAAAGAGTGCCTTTTATATACTAAGCGCTTAAATGTTTGATCTGAAATGAAAAGCTAGATCCATGGCAATGGGCCTGGAAGAAGGTATCTAGTACAATGCCCCAGGGATCCATACTTGGCCCTGTTAAATTCAGCTTAACAAGCATGTGTTAAGTGCACCAGGCTAGGCTGGAGACAATGACAAAATGAAAACCAGTTCCTGCCCTCAAAGAGCTTACATTCCAGGTATACCTTTTAATTGTCCTTTCCTCAATCCCCCCCCCTCAAGAATTGATCCCAGCCTGAATATTTCTTTTTGTTTTGATGACATATATTGACCAGAGAATCTGAAAAAAAAAAATCCTTATTGACTCCAGGGCTGCCCTAGACACACAAGGAGTGATCTTAGGACTCTCTTTCTATCTCACTTTTCTTTTTTTTTCCATTTCATATGAAGAAACTAAAGCAATATTCAACACCTTGATTGATTAGTTGGATGAAAGCATAGATGATGTGCATATCAAATTACCAAATGAACAAAAACTGGGGAGGATAGCTAACATGATGGTTAGCAGCATTGGCATCCTGAACTAGACATGTCAAAAATATGGACCAAATCTGAGATGAAAATGAATGTAAAGTCTGTGTAAAGTCCTACACTTAAATGAATACATAGACAGTGTATGGCCAAATCATAGGAGCTTAATAAATGACTTCTGAACTGACTTAAAGGCATCAAGTGGACACGTACAAGATGGAGAAGACATGGCTAGGCAACAACAGATCCTACGAAAAAGATCTGGGGGTTTCAGTGGACTGCAAGCTAAATATGAATACAAAAGTATGACATGCTAGCCAAAAAAGCTAATTCTGTGCTGGGCTTGAAAAGCTGCATGGTATGGCGGAAAGAGTATTGGATATGGAGGCAGAAGACCTGCTTTAAGTTCCTCCTCTGATCACTTATTAAGGTAACCTAGCCCCCTCCTGCCTTTCAAATCTTCTCACACTTTACTCTTCTACATGCACTCTTTGATCTAGTGGCAATGGCCTCCTGGCTGCTCCATGAACTAGACACTCCATCTCTGGTCATTTTCTCTAGATGTCCCCCACACCTGGAATGCTCTCCCTCCTCCACTCTGACTACTGACCTCCCTGTCTGTCTTTCTTCAAGTCCCAACTAAAATATAATCTTTTATTAAAAGTCTTCTTCAACCCATCTTAATTACAATGTCTTCACTCCATGAATTATTTCCTATTTATTCTGCATATAGCTTGCTTAGTATATATTTATTTGTAAGTTATCTCCCCCATTAGATTTAAGTTCCCTGAGAGCAAAAACTGCTTTTTGTATCCTCAGTACTTAGCCCAGTGCCTGGAAAGGAACAGAGTAGGCACTTAAAAAATATTGATTGATTGATTGTAACCATGAGCATGTCACCTCTTTGGGCCTTGGTTTTCTCATCTGTAAGATGGGGATAATAATCCTTGTCCTACCTAAGGGAGATACTATAAGGAAAGTACTTTACGAATCTTAAAGGGCTTATATATAAATGTGAGTAATCACTAGTAGGAAGTAGTAGGTTACATTAAAAGAAGCAAAATGACCAACAGCAAGAAAATAATAGTCCACTCTACCCATAACTGAGATAAATACCTCATTTTAGGAATGAAACTGACAAGCAGGAGTACATCCAGAGGAGGAAGACCAGGATAGCAAAGAGATTGAAATGCTATAGAAGCATCTGCTGGAGGAACTGGGGGTTTTTAGCCTGGCACAGCCTAAAAAGAAACTTGATCATATGATCTTCAAGTATTGGAAAAGCTATCACCTAGAGAAAAGTTTAAATTTGTTCTGCTTGACCCCAGATGGCAGACCCCCAGAACCATTAGTGAAGTTTGTGCCTTTATAGGCTGGGATAGTCTTAGCTAGACTTGAGCTTTTCTCTTTGCGGTCCATGCTGGATCTTTTACTATCTCCTTCTGCCTCCAGGGATAGGTAGAGGATCCTACCTACATAGATACCCTTCTTTTGGGTGCTAACTCTGTGCCCTGGGAACTGCCCCCTCACATCAGGAGCTATTTTCCCATCCAACTTGGACTCAGGGAGTCTAGCTGGCCTTGGGATAAACAAGTTACCCAAAACCCCATCTGAGGACTCCTGCTGGAGTATACAGGGTTTGTAGGTTGTAAGGTCCCATCAGGGGAGGGGATACATACAGTACAGAGATCATGCCCTAACCAAGAGACAATCAGGCAGCCCAGTGGATAGAGTGCTAAGCTTCAAGTCAGGAAGACCTTAGCACGTTGCCCAGCACATGGAAGGTCAATTGAGTTCAAATCCAGCCTCAGATGCTTACAAGCTTTGCGACCATGGACAAATCACAAACTCTGGGTCCCTCAGTTTCCTCAAGTATGAAGATAATACTGGCACTTACCTCCAGGATTCTTGAGTATTGGGAATATTTGTAAAGTACTTAACATAGTGCCTGGCATATAGTCGGTACTTAATACAAAACTTTCTTCCTTGTTTCTTTCCTTGACCCTAACTGAAAAGTGGGGTGTGGGAAGAGCAGTAGACCAGGAATCCAACTCTGGCACCTACTACTGGGCTTTGTTAAAGGACTTAGTCACTTAAGTTTTCTGAGCCTTAGTTTCCTCACCTGTAAAACAACCAGGAGCCTCCTTGCCTATCTCACAGGATTGTGAGGATCAAACAACATAGACAGGACTAGTGTTATTATGCCAGGTTTATAAATGAGGAAACTGAGACTCAGACACTAAGTGTCACTGGGGTAGTCAGAATTAGAAGTCAGGTCTCCTAATCCTCAATCCACTGCAGAGCATGGGAAAACTATAAATGAATAAACATAACTAAGGCATCATTCCTATCCAAGTACACACAGAACATACATACATATACCCACTCAAAGTTCATGGGGATCCATGCATGCAAGCACATGAACAATACCATATATGATCTATGAGAGGAAGCATGACTGAACGAGAAAAGCTGAGGCCTCCTGTTTATCCTGCTAGCTAGCTATGTGGCCCATCATTAGACCCCAATTTTTTCATCAATAAAGTGAGGCTTTTCATGCCTGTTTTACTCACCTTGCAGGGTCATTGTGAGAAATGATTGAGGCCATACTTCGAGGAGCACCTAGCACAGGGTCCCTGAGTAGTTGTGTTTAAAGGATATATGGAAGTGCTTTAGAAAACAAAAATGTCTACCAAAAAAAGTAAGGTATTATCAATACTATTACTATAAGGGGCAAGATGGTACAGTGGATAGAGAGCTAGCCTTGAAATTGGGAAGATTTGACTTGAGGCACTGTACCTGCCTGACACATCCTGGCTGGGGGACCCTGGGCAAGTCTATATATTGCTTTGTGTTCAGTTCTCAGACACTCTACATTGCAAAGAAGGTGCCAACTTGCTTTGGTAGAGGGAGTTCCTTATACCAATGAAATCACAGGGCTGGTCCCTCTCCCATAAGCCTCCCATGCAGATGCCATCTAGGCAATAGTAGGTACCCATGTACACAGGTGAGGATCACTGTGTGCACACCCACCTACAGACACTTGCATCCACCCTGCATTGGGAAATAGTTTACTTAAAAAGCCACAGGTTCAGTGAGAGAGAAAAGGCTACAAATGAAGATTATTATGTTGGGGTTTCACTTGGATATAACCTAGAGAGAGACTTTTAAAACTCTTACCACTTTCAAAATGTTCCTCAGCCTTCCTTACCTATACATGAATGTATAATAAACACACACACACACATACACACACACACACACACACACACACACACGAGAAGCCACATGGAGTCATGGGAATAGTACTAAATTTTAGAGTCAGGGGAGACCTGAATTCAAATTCTACCCCAGATATTGACAGCATTAACTATGGAACCATGAGTAAATCACTTGGCCTTAATTTATTGGTCTTTAAAGTGAGGATAATGGCAGCTGTAATACCTGCCTAGAGAGGCAGTGTGATGGAGTAGAGAGGGCAGCCTGGGAGTCAGAAAGACTCCAATCCTACCCATGATATATACAAGCTCTGTGAGCCTGGAGATGACATGTTCACATCACATTAAGGTTTGCAAAGTCTTTGTGTGTGTCACCTGCATTTGATCCCATGAGGTAGGTGATGTCATTATCCCCATTTTACTGATAAGGAAATTAGGACTAAGAGAGCTTAACCACAGCTAAGGAAGTATCTGAGGCAAGATTTGAACCCAGGTTTTCCTGGATGCAGTATTCTATCTACTATACCACTCTATCTCCTCATAAATGATTAACTTCTCAATGCTCACTGAAACAAAAAGTTACAGGCAAGTTGCCAGTTAACAGTAGTGGAAGTTTTCTTTCGCTGATGAGCCCCTCAGGAAAGAAGGAAGGAAGGAAGGAAGGAAGGAAGGAAGGAAGGAAGGAAGGAAGGAAGGAAGGAAGGAAGGAAGGAAAGAAAGAAAGAAACAAGGAAGGAAGGAAAGAGAGAGAAAGGAAGAAAGAAAGAAAGAAAGAGGAAGGAAGGAAGGAAAGAAGGGAGGGAGAAAGGGAAGAAAGAAGGAGGGAAAAAAGAGAGAGGCTTATTTCACAGAACTGTTGTGAGAATCAAATGAAATAGTATATGTAAAACCCCCCCAAAAAAATCACTGTAACTGATAGCTATGAGCACAACAAGCCTGAAGACGCCATGCCTGGCCCAGAGTAGGTGCTTAAGATGGCCTGTTGACTTGATTTGACTTCTAGGCATGCAGACTGTTCTCTTGATTTCAGCCACACTCTACATACTGCCTTCCACAAAAGCCCTTTCCTATTGCTTCCTTGAGGTCCGGAGGTGACTCTGGGCTATCAAAGCCCTGCCAGAGTTCTAGCAGGCCTTCCTTAACAAAAATGGAGAGGCTCATTTACAGATCCAGTGACCCGCTGCTGCATCTGCCATATGAAAACCACCCTAAGTCTGAAGAGGCTTATCACCGGGTAGGCTACAGGGTGATGACATTTTTTCAGCCACAGTAACTCCAGAAGACTGTGAGTGTGAGAAGGCATTAATCTCTCAGTTGGCAGAGAGAGCACCCACACTAATGAAATAAGAGAATTTCTGTAGCATTGGAAACTCACTTGTGCAGGGTTGCTCAGTTGAGCATGGTAGACCTGAGCAAGGACGACCTGAGTTCATAATCCTGCCACAGACATTTACTAACTGTGTGACCCTGGCCAAGTCAATTAAGAGCTCTGTGCCTCAGTTTCCTCATCTGTAAAATGGGGGTGATGATAGCACCTACCTCATGGGGTTGTTGTGAGGATCAAATGAGATAACATACAAAATTATTTGTAAACTTTACAGCACTAAATAAATGCTTGCTATTATAATATTGAAGGCGTAATAAATGTCCCATAGTTCCATCTCCTTTAGACATGGCCAAATTAGTTTCAGAATACAAGCCGGTAGTCATTTATGTGACTGAGTTACACTCTAGATAAAGTTACCAATGTTTAACCATCCCAGTTCTCCAGCAAAACTTTCCCCACGACAATGGTTAGGATGAAAGTATGCCCCTTTTCTTTTGATATGACATTTGTCTTTAGGGATTATGGAATTTGGATGGGAGGACTGTATTCTGAGTAAGAGATTCCAGTGAGAACCTCATATAGGAGAAGCAGGGGATGGAGTGATTTAGCAGAGCAGAATGATATTTCTTTCAGATGTACTGATACAGCGATTTAGCATAATGCAGAATTTAAAATGATCCATTGGGGTAGGTCTGTCCATCATCTGCTCACCAGAAGTAGGAAAGATGAAATGAGCCATAGAGAGATATAAAGTTGCTAGCCAGCTCCATATCATGGACCTCTATTTCTCTGACAAAATAAGGAACTTCCCTTAAGGAAAAGAAACACATTTATATAAGAACCACCACATTAAAAAAAAGAAACTTGAAAATTTTAAAATGCCTAAAAAATTCTCCTCCATCTCTGTTTCTGTGGGTTGGACAAGAGATTTAAAGCTGATAAGATGGAAACACATTAAAAGAAAGGTAATGATGATAGTGCTCTCCATAATTTTCATTTATTTTTCCACCATCTCCTGTCCCTCCATCTCCTTTCTACTCTAAAGTCTAACAGAAATATAATGGGAGCTGATAGGAGCTAGGAAATTCAATTCAACAATTACTTCTTAAGAGAATGCTACTATTATGTGTAATGGGCATGTTCAAGGTGGGAAAAGACTGTATTTATCAGGATACCTAGGCCCATATTACAAGTTATGTTTTCCTGATCCTTGAGTCAATATGCCCACAACACAATAGTGGAATCACCAAGGAGACACCCGGAAAGGAGGGAAAATTGGAGCAATGACCTCTTTGTAATATATGCCTAGTAGTCAAATCTCTGGGTCAAAAGGTTGAGATATTTTAGTCACTTTATTTGTCTAATTTCTGATTGCCTTCCAAAGTGGTTGTATTGATTCAACAACTGTACAGCTCCACCAACAATGCACCGATGATGTCTATATGCCCCATATTGTCTCAGTATTGACTAATGTCATCTTTCATATCTTTGTCAATTCCCTAGGCATTAGATTAAACCACAGGATTGTTTTGATTTCCGTGTCTCTTATTAGTGACTAGTGATTTGGAGCATTCATTCATATAGTTGTTAGCATTTTGCAATATTCTCCTTTTGAAAATGGTTTGTTTATATCCTTTGATCACTTATCTGTATATCTCTGATATCAAAACCTTATCTGAAAAGGTGGCTTCAAAGATTTTTTTTCCCATTCAACTACATCCTCTCTTAATTTAGATGCATTTATTTTGTTTGTGTAGAAACTTTTCAATTTCATGTAATCAAAATTATCTTTTATTTTTTTTAATCTCCCTATCCTTCTTTTGGTTAAGAATATATATTTTTAAGGGGCGGCCAGGTGGCTCAGCGAGTAAGAGCACCAGCCCCCAGTGTCGGGATGACCTGGGGGATCGAATCCGGGCTCAGATACTTAGCACCACACCCAGAAATTACAGGCCATGTAACCTTGAGCAAGTTACTTAACCCCAATTGCTTTAAAAAAAAAAAAAGAATATATTTTTTACCCACAACTGTGAAAATTATATAAATTGCTTCTCTTCTAACTTTGTTAGGATATAATCTTTGTTATTCAAGTCATATGTTTATTTTGAATTAATTATGGAATGTGGTATAAGGTGCTAGTCTAGAGCTAATTTCTGTCAGACTGCTTTACAGTTTTTCAAGTAATTTTTCTCACATAGGTAGTTCTTTCGTAAGTAGTTTATGTTTCAGAGTTTATCAAACACTGGATTATTGAGTTCCATTCTTTTTGATTCGTCCTTGTCTAGATGATCTCTTCTATTTATCTACTTCTATATTTTTTTAACCAATACAAATTGTTTGAAAACTGGACTATATAATGTAGTTTGAAGTCTAGAAGTTCTATTCACCCTTCATTATGCCCTTCCCCCCATTATTTCCTTCCATGTTCTAGCTCTTTTGTTTCTCCAAATGAATTTTTTATCATCTTATCGATTTTGATGAAGTATCCCTTTGATAGTTTGGTTGGTATAGCATAAAACAATAAAATAACTCTGATAGTATTAACATTTTTATTATATTGAACAAAATGAACCCTAAATATTCTAACAACTATTTAAGCTTTTAAAAATTTCTTTAAGAACTTATAATTGAACCTCTACAAGTATTTCATGTGCTTTAGCAAACTGACCCTCAAATATTATATGTCTTTTGTAATCATTTTCAATGGAATTTTTTTTATTCTAGTATTACCTGAGCAGACCCAATTTAACTTCTAAAGTTCTCAATTTTCTGACTGAACAAGGATATGTGAGGCAGATAAAAATGGTATTTTCAAATACCTTTGAAAATCCTTCTCCTTCTCCCTCATCCTATGAACCCAACTCCAAATAGGTCCAGAGCTGAATGCTACTAACTACTACATGTGTGAAAATGAGTGCATGAATGAGGAAGGAATGCATCTAAGGGAACAGAAAGAAGGGGGAGGGGGGTGGAGAGAAGTAGGAGCCTGGCCCCTCCCCTTCCCACACACACATATCAATCTTGAGTTATAAATAGGAGCAATTATAATTACATAAAGTAATTGAAAACTGCAGCTGAACACAGGAAAAGGCAGGGGGAGAAACACCAGACCATATTCAATATAGTTCCAAGATCATTGTTCCTATATTAGCAGTCTCATCATCACTATCACCCTTCAAAATGTATTGGAGATCCTACCTACATAAGCACGAGGTCTGAATAATGGATCATAAAAGGGAATGCTAACAGTATAACAATAACAGAATAATAACAGTAACAATAGGTGTTGTTCAAGGTGTACAAAACATTTTCCCTACAACAACTATTTGAAGCGGTCAAGGTAAACATGATTATTCCCATTCTGCAGATGAGGAACCTGAGTCTCAGAAAGATTAAATTACTTGGCCATGATCCCACAGGATACAATTTGAACTTAGGACTCCTGACTTCAAATCCAGCACTTTTCCCAGTAAATCCTTATGCCTGTCTGGGGCTTTACAATTCAGACCTGGATGAAACTTCTTGTGGAAGTCATTATTCGCCTGGGAATGTAAGAGAAGTTGGACTTTTTCTTTTTTCTGACTGGGGTTATAGCATAGGCAAATGAGTGTGTGTGAGTGTGAATGTGAATGTGTGTGTGTCTGTGTGTATGGGGATTTTGAAGATGGGAGGAGAAGAGGAAAAGAAGCAAGCTGTAATGGATAGGGCACTGGACTTGTAGTCAGGAAGACTTGAGTTAAATTTGGCCTCTAAGGTCCCTTCCAGCTCTGACCCTATGGTCCAATAAGGTGAACCACTCAGTGGTTTTGGCAACAGTCAAGAGTAGCAAACTTCACAAGGTTCTTCCTAATTAGGAACAGGCTGATAAATGTTTAACAACCAGCTCTGGGGGGTAAGGGGTGGGGGATAGCAAGAGGAATGAACTCAGGACAAACTTCTAAGTTCAATTTCCATTGTTAACATTCTCTCCAACACTTTTTTAAATCCAGACAATTAACAAAACAATACAGCAGGGCCTGATTTATAGTGTTTGCTGATTTCCTTTTAAATGCTTTTGCTGAAAATGTGACCAACCAAAACCTATTCAAGATGGCTCCAGCATGTCCTTAATCCTAATGGTCTGGCCTGCCGAAGATTTGTTAGTCTACCTGGGATTCTTCACTGTAGCTAGACCCACTACCCCCCTTCCCATATCTAATCACCTGCCAATTATCTGTTGGAAACCTCTCTGACATCCACCACTGCTCTTCACCCACCAGGTTGGCACTGTAGTTGGGGCTCTCAGCACATCTTGCCAGACCACTTCAATAGGCATCTGAGTGGTCTGACAGCCTTCATTTCCTTCTGTCTCCAGCCCATCCTCCAAACTGATTCTTCCTAAAAGAGCTGCTCTAACCATGTCACTTCTCTCCCCAAGTACTTCCTTCCTATTGCTTTCTTTGGTCACAAGGATAAAATACGCTGTTTGACAATTAAAGCCAACTTATATCCAGTTTACCATCATCAGAACTATTACTTGTTACTTTCCTTCACATACTCCACATTTGAGCCAAATTTGCTGTTTCTTGTACACAGCTGAAATGTCATCCCCACCTCCCACCCCCAAGGCCTTTGTCTTTTTTGCCTGGAATGTACTGCCTCTTTACCTCTGTCTCCTGGAACCCCTCTGACTCTTCAAAGCCCAGGTCAAGTGCCACCTCCTGCATGAGGCTTTTCCTAATCTCCCTTCCACCCCCTTCAGCTTCCATTTCTTTTTCAGGGAGGAGATAGGTAGTAGAGTGGACGGAGTTTTAGCCTAGAGTCAGGAAGATTTAAGTCTCAGACACTTACTCTCTGTGTGACCTTGGGCAAGTCACTTAACCTCAGTTTCTTCATCTGTAAAATGGGGGTAATAATTGGTTGTTGTCAGGGCTGGCTAGGTGGTGCAGTGAATAGAGCACTGGCCCTGGAGTCAGGAGGACCTGAGTTGAAATTTGGCCTCAGACACTCAACACACACACACACACACACACACACACACACACACACACACACACAAACCTAGCCATGTGACCTTGGGAAAGTCACTTAACCCCAATTGCCCTGCCTTACTACCTCCAAAAAGCAAAATAATAATAATAACAATAATTGGTTGTTGTCCTTTGTTCTCAAAGAGGACCAAGATGACATCACTATGTTGGAGTGAAATTAGAGTGTGTCCCACTGTGATCAGACCAGTACAAGCTCAGAAGTCTCTACCACTGGTCGGGCACAAACGGTCTACATGAACATAATAATAATATATGGGGGGTAATAATAGTGCCTACCTCTCTGGGTTGCTGTGAGGATCAAATGAGTTCATATTTGTAAAGCTTCTAGCATGTGGTAGGTACCATGAAAATGGTAACTATTACTATTTACTTATATGTGATGTTGCTTTTCTCAGGTAGAATATTCATTTGGAGTGAAGGATTTGTTGTCTTTTTCTTTTTTATATCCCTAGAGTGTGGCACATAGTAGGTGAATGAGAGACCTCATGCCAGCCAGAATACAAGCTATAGGTAGAAGGAAGTGATTTGAAATGGAACACACAAAAACATGGTCCTATACCAGCATTTTATTGAAAGCATTAGGGAAGCTGCCTTTCCCAGAATGAGAGTCAAAGCCAATTAATAAGATTATTTAAGCATTAATGGACTTGAGCTCTTAGTAATTAAGTAATTGATTTAAATGTTTTTTAAATTATTAAAGATTTGAATATGAAGGAACCTAAATATAAATTTTCTTTTTTTGTTCCTCTTCACCTTGCCCCAAGCCAGACTGTATCAGGAATTATTATTTTTTTCCTTTTTCCCTTTATGTTGGTTTTAGAAAATTACACTGTCTCTGAATTTTAGGGATAGAAGGAAGTTTAGGAAGCCATCTGGTCAATAGCACTATCTGAGAAGACCACCAACTACTCCATGACAGGCAGGCAGGTCTATGATTTTTAAGAATCTCAAGGGCCAGGGGCAGCTAGGTGGTGCAGTAAATAAAGCACAGGCCCTGGAGTCAGGAGGTCCTGAGTTCAAATCCAGCCTCAGACACTTAATGCAAAAACTAGCAGTGTGACCTTAACCCCAATTGCCTTCCAAAAAAAAAACAAAAAAAAAAAAAAAAAGAAAGAATCTCAAGGGCTCCATAATCTCTCATTGCTAGCCCTTCCCATGGCTCACAACTATCAGTAAGGAAGTCCTTCTGACTAACCATGGGCCCACATGATTCAGACAAGTTTCCCTCATCACTTAAAATGTGTTGACCTTATTAGTCTAGGTCATTTTTCCTCAGTGTCCACAAATCAGCAAGATGAATAGTTCTTACCAGGGGACATCTTTAACCCTCCAATGAGAAAAATAGAAGGCTCAAGGAAGAAGCTAGTTTCTATATTCAGGAAAATTGACTGGCTAACTGTACTGCTCAAAACCTGACCCATTTCCCTTGCTACCAACTTTTCAATAAAGATGGCAAAACTAAATTAAATCTTTCTTTATAACTCCAGCCCTTAGCATTGTGTCTGATACATAGTAAATGCTTAATATCATTTAAATATATTTAAAGAAACATCTGCTCTATAATTAATGCATCAGAGGAAAAGGGCAAGCTCCAAAAAGGGAGAAATATCTTTTTGCCTCATCAGGAAGCATCTTGAGGAAGTGGGCTACCAAATACTGCAGTGCTGGCCCTAGAATGTCCTTAGAAGTCCCTAGAATGTTTAGAATGAGCTTAAAGTGCTCTCTTTGTTTCAGGTTGAGAAATATTTTCAATCAATATGAAAGATTCTTGCCTGTATGGTACTTTTCTAAGAATGTTGAATATTTGTTGCCTACAAAACCAGAAAATCATTGACTACTGGAGGTCATAGGGTTCACCTACCTTTAGAACTATTCACTACTTGGATATAAGAAAATCTAACTAGTCTGGTGACCTGTCCCTTAGATCTCTTCCTAAATCTGATCTAAATCTTCCTTTCTGTAGCTATCTTGAAATTTCCCCAGAGGGAATGGAGCAGGTATTCCTATATACTGAAAGACTCACATTTGGAGCTAGACTGGGACCTTAGAAAACATGTTCCTTCCACTGCGTTTTGTGCCTTCCTGGTATATCTACTACGTACCAGAGGAAGATAAAGGGCAGCATTGTGGGAGTCAAGAGACTTCGATTCCAATCCTAGCCTTGCTGGCACTTAGCATAGGGCTCTCTACTCACAGTAGGTGCTTAATAAATGTATTGATTTGTTGTTATTGGACCCCTTTGCTTTGCAAAAGAAGAAGCCAAGAATCACAGAGGTTAGCTCAATGTCACACAGAAAAGGGATAGGACACCAAGTCTCCTGATTTCTTACATAATATGCTAACGATCTTTGTGCCCCACTTTGACAAATGAAAGAAGGAAAGACCTACAGAACCATTGATTTGTAGCTGAAAGGGTCCTTGAAGGTCATCTAGTCCAACCCTTTCATTTGACCACTTTGGAACTTGAGGTCCAGAGAGGTTGATGACTTTGCCTAAATTAGTCGTAATTAGTAAGTAGCAAAGAAAAGATTCAGATCCAGATTACCTAGCTCCAAATCCATCACTCTTTCCATCACTTTATGTGCCCATTTAGTAAGAGTTCTTAACCTGAGGTACCCAAACTTAAAAAAATTGATAATTGTATTTCAATATTTTAGTTGTATTTCAATATTGTAGCCCAATTGGTTTCCTTTGTAATTCTATGCATTTTCTTTTATGCATTTAAAAACATCATTCTGAAAAGGCAGTCGTAGGTTTCACCAGACTGTCCAAGAATTCCCGCTTTTACAGGAATTTAGAAAGATAGCTCTAAGAAGAACTATCTTGAGGTAGTTGTTGAGGTCATCTAGTCCAAATGTTATCAACTTTTTGAGGTCATCCAGTCCAAATCCCAGAGACTGAACATAAGAAAGAGAACCCAGGCATTTTGGTTCCCAAGACCAGAAATCATATTGTTTACTTATAAGAGAAGATGTGGGACAGGCCATGCCATCCAAATGTCTATGCTAAATGGTTTTGACAGTCTTCAGCCTAGAGAAAAGGTCTAACAAAAGTGCTGGAGACACAGTAATTCCCACACCTCTTCTAGAGACCAGAATGTCCCCACAGGACATTAATAAGAATATTTATTTAAAATAAAAGTGGCAGAAATATAAGTGGCTTCATAAGGAAGGTTTGGAGGATTGGGCATGAGCAAGGGATAGGGATGAGGATGAGAATGGGGGCAGGGAGCAAACTGGGCAAAGAGGAAAGAATGTAGGGGAGAAGACTGGTTTGGCTCTGTTTCCGATCAGGGATGCTTAGGGAGTCTGTGGTTGATGGGCTGCCCATGTCTTTGGAAAGAATAGCTGTTTGGCACCAAGACTTGCTCATAACTGAGGGAGAGGGGCAGTTGGGAGGGGAAGAGGAAGAGAAGAACCAGCAGGGCCCAAGGCAACTCAACTTAACCTCCTCCTGATGTGTTACTACTCCATTCAGGTCAGGAGCAGCTTGCCTGGAGCAGGGTGTTTCTTCATACCCTTGGTATTTGGTATAATTACAGCAACCTCAATCACTGAGCTGCTTCTCCGTCACTCCCCAGGAATCTGGCTCTTGTTTACCATGAATAAGCATGGTTATTACTGAGCTGAACAGCTCCTCTTCTCCATGCTGGTGGAAGGGCCCTGAGTCCCTTGTGGTTTAAAGAAGGGACAGCCTCACCAGGGCAGAACTGATGAGTGAAGGGAGAAGACTGGAGCTACCAGGGACTCCTATTCTTCACACTGCTCCAGAAGTTACTTCATGCCGCTTCACCCAGGCTCACCTCAGTGAAGAACAATAGACACGAGTCAGAAAACCTCAGTTTACCTAGATATCCCTGTGGCACTCTAGAGAGAGGAGGACATTGCAGAAAGAGGCGCAAGCAAGAAGAGAACCAGGCAGGGAGGACAGGAATTCAACAGTCTGATTCAGTGTATGCTCAGTACTTTAGTAGAACTCCAAGATACTTATTCAAAAGGTAAAAAACTTGGAAGAGGAGAAAAGGAAGGAAAGAAAAGGCTGGGCTCTGCCACCCATTTGCTGAGCAAGTCAACTGTGTCTTTGAGCCTTTGTTTCGTCCTCTATAAAGTGATAGAATTGGAGTAGACAATCTCCAAAGTCCCTTCTAGCTCATCATAATCTATGACTTATATGAGAAGGGAGGGCAGGAGAGAAAGCCCTGGGTTTAACTTTCAGAACATGGTTATCTCCTTATCTCCACCTCTCAAAATCAAACTGAGGCTAAGTTCACCCTTCTACAGGCTTTCTCTCTGCCACTAGTGTCTTCTCCAAAAAACGATTACCCTATATTTATTTTACCTATACTTATCAGAGTACCTGTATCACCCCCCTTCCATGTAATTCATTCCACTGACAAACCTGAAACATTTGACCAGCCTTAGCCAAGTCTAGCCCAGAACTCTCTATAGCTTTCTTGAGGGAATGAACAGTTTTATTTTTGTCTTTGTAATCCCAGTACTGAATACAGTGACTGGCACACAGTAGGAACTTAAAAAAAAATTACTCGTTGCAGTTTGAAACTATGCCCAAAGGGCTATAAAACTGTGCATACCCTTTGATCCAGCAATACCATCAGATCTGTATCCCAAAAAGATCCAAAAAAAACAAGGGAGGAAGGGACTTACTTGCGCAAAAATGTTTATAGTAGCCCTTTTTGTGGTGCCAAACAATTGGTAAATTGAGGGGATGCCCATCACTTGGGGAATGGCTGAACAAGTTGTAGTATATGATTGTGATGAAATATTATTGTGCTATAAAAAATGATTAGCAAGATGATTTCAGAAAACCTGGAAAGATTTATATGAACTGAGGCAGTGAAGTGAACAGAACCAGGAGAACATTGTATATAGTTACAGTAATATTGTAAGAAGAAGAACTGTGAATGACTTAGCTATTCTCAGCAATACAATGATCCAAGACAATTCCAAAGGACTCATGATAAAAAATGCTATCTACCTCCAGGGAAAGAACTAATGGTATCTGAGTGCAGATTGAAGCATATTGTTTTTCTCTTTCCTTCTTCCTTTCTTTTTTTGTTTGAGTTTTCCTCCACAAAATGACTAATATGCAAATGTGTTTTACATGATCACACATGTACAACCTATATCAGATTACTTACTATCTCAGGGAGGGGGAAGGAAGAGGAAGGAAGGATAGAATTTGAAACTCAAAATAAAAAAAAAACAAACGTTAAAAATTGTTTTTACATGTTATGTGGAAAAAAATAAAATATTGCTCAACTATTTTAATAAATACTTCAAAAAAGAGATCAAGTTTTTAAAAATGCTTATTGATTGATTGATTGTAGAGAGTGTTGTATAATGTTCTGTAGATTAACTTACTTAAATCAGTCTTTATGGGCTTCAGTTTCCTCATCTATAAAATCTTCATTTTATATGAAAATTTATATATTATCTTGTGTGTGTGTGTGTATATATATATATATATATATACACACACACATATACACATATAACCTCCAAGGTCCCTTCCAACTCTAAACATATAATCCTATCAGCTTCCATGGAGAGGATATCTTGTTCCATGGAAACTGATCTGAACATATATTCCTTGCCTTAGTTTTCCTCAGTGGGCCTGAACCTAATCCTTCATTTCTTCCTAGGCAATTGAGAAACCCAAAACATACTTGAACAGCAGAAAATTAAGAAGAGGTAGAACACTGGGATAACACAGTCACAGGGGGCCCTCTCTGACCTATCAACATACTAACATAATGCCAAAGTAATAAGCTTTCATATATACTAAATAGATACATATATGTATTTATTCATATAGATCACACAATTTAAAATTAAGAATGAGACATTGTTTGTCTAATTAAAGTGAATTTGAAACAGCAAAATGGAGCCTTGGAGCCCCTCAGACCTTGTTACTTTGGGGATAACTGCCCTTTGGGGCCTATTATGTTCATCTGATCAATTCTCTGGGGGTCCCAAAAGAGAAGAGTCTGGAACAGGTTCCTACAGGAGGCCTTGGGTGTCAGCCTGGGACCTCACTCAAAGGAGCTTCCCCAACTTCTCTTGCCCCAAAATAGACTGACTCCTACCATCCCTCATCCCTCAAAAAATGGCATTTCCAAACCCCTAGGTTAGGTTTATCTGGGGTTCAGAGAATATTGGAGGGGCAGAGTGGTAAGATGAGGCAACATGATTCAAAGGCATGTCGTAAAATGAAAAGGTCCTGTATATGTAGTAGTCAGAGGACTAAAATTCAAATAATACTTCTATCATTTCCCACCTTGGGGCAAGTCATTTGACTTCTCTGGGTCTGGGTTCCCTCATCTGAAAAAGAGGGGGCTGGACTAGAATCACCTCTGAGGTCCCTTCTAGCTCTGCATCTGAGATCCCATGACAGAGCCAGAGCACCTGGACTGAGTGTGAATACAGAAACATACCCCATAGGTCTGACTTGGGGCAAGTCAATAACCTCACCAAGTTTCCATCTTCTCATGTATAAAATTAGACTAATAATGTAAAAGCTTTCATAAAGTTTTCATAAACCTTAAAGCACTCCATCCAAATTTCAACTATTTTGATCATCATTTTAGAGAGGTAACACGGCGGTGTAAAAAAGATATCTTTGACTTGGAGGCAGGAGAGTCAGAGGTTCCAATCCTGCTTCTGGCACTTCTCTTCATTTCTCTGAGCCTCAGTTTCCTCCTCTGTAAAATAGAGATAATTATACTTGTGGTAATCAGGGGCATTGTGAGGATCAAATAAGATAATGTAACAGCCTAAAAAATTTAAACCAATATTAAGCATCAGCTACTATTCACTTTCTTATGGGGTTTTTGTGAGAAAAGCATTATAGAATACAAACTATTATTATCCTTCCACCCAGTCAGAGCTACAATCATTGCCTTGGATTTTTCAAAAGACACCACTCTAGCAAAAGCACTCCACCCCTGAGGATCACAATAAGAGCCTAAGCAGCATCTATGGCTGAAGTATCTTTATTATTGTAAGTAGTAGTAGTAGAAGTAGTAGTAGTAATAGTAGTAGCAGCAGTAGGTAGTGAGGTGTTGGCTTTGTGATCAAGAAGACCTGAGTTCAAACCCAGGCTCGAATACTTACTAGCTATTTGACTCTGGACAAGTCACTAACCTTCTTTGCTTCAGTTTCCTCACCTACAAAATGAGCTGGAGAAAGAAATGGAAAACCATTCAAGTATATTTGCCAAGAAAACCCTAAAAACTCTAAATGTCATGAAGAGTCAGACACAACTAATCAACTAAACTAGTGGTAGTAGTAGTAGCAGTAGCAGTAGTAGTAGTAGTAGTAGTGGTGGTGGTGGTAGTAGTAGTAGTAGT
>NW_027187372.1:33095094-33098409 GCF_028583685.1 Petaurus breviceps papuanus | reverse complement strand
GTAGTAGTAGTAGTAGTAGTAGTAGTAGTAGTAGTAGTAGTAGTAGTTTGTTATTCACTCCCTGGAGGTGATTTCCTAAAAGCATGAACTCCATTTCTTCCCTTCCCTTTCCCTATCCTTTCCTTCTTTTCTGCCCAAGAAGTACAATTAACAAGCTAGTATGAAAATCTGATCATTTGTCACCATTTTACTAAATGCCAGAATGCTGCCAATGAGCATGTCAGCTGCTCCTCATTGTATTGGCCCAACAGTGTTGTGGCTTAAGAAAGCAGGTGCTCTAGCTCTAAGTCATGGGAGCTCAGATACAGGGCTAGAAGGGTGATTCTAGTCCAGCCCCCACTTTTTCAGATGAAGGAACCCAGGCCTAGAGAAGTCAAATGATTTGCTCCAAGGTGGGAAATAGTAGAAGCATTATTTGAATTCTAGTCCTCTGACTACAATTGCAGAATATGAAGGGTATGAATAATCTACCAGGCCCACCCAGTGGCAGGCAGAAGGGCTGGGAAGGAGAAGGAGCTTCATGAAATGAGAGGGAATAAAGACACTAGACCCAACTAAGGTCTCCATACTGGGGGTTGAAGGTAATTCAAAGAAGGTACTAGAAGGTACAAAGAAGGTACTAGATAGGGCACAGGGAACTGAGTCCATAAGGTGCCTGGCAACTGAGCAAATTTATCACAAAACCAGAGTTTTCAGTGTCTTCTGAAAGCCATGAAAAGGAGAAATAAATGCCAAGAGAAGCTTTCCTTCTCTGGATGTCAGAAACCCTCTGATAGCCCCTACCCCCACTCTGGGAGAGGTCAAGGATTAGGGACTTTAGGCAGAGTGGGATGAGATGCAAGGATAGAAGGAGATGGAAAGAGGTCCTACAAATGATAGAAACCAGTGCCCTGACCTTCTGCCACCCTACTCCCTCCTCCCAGGTGTCAGGATTTGGTCTGCCACAGTTTCCCCTCCCAGTTTCTACATCTCTGGTTATGGTTAGAGGAGACAGGAACAGGCAGTTGTTTCTTCTTTGAAACTTTTAGTCAGTTTCATTTCTGGTTTCTCATGTTTATAATATAATCATCATAATTATAATAATAATTCTGTAGTCTTACCTTCTACTTACCTAAGCCTGTCCAGTGGGGGTTGGGAAGGTTGGAGCACTCCCTTCAATCCTAACATGGTGCCTAGTGGAATATTGTAGCACTTAGAGCAGGAAGAAATCTTAAAGATTATAAAGTCAAGACCCTTCATTTTACAGATGGGAAACTGAATCCAAATGAGAAGGGTCATAGAGCTAGTAAGTGACCAAGTTAGAATTCAAGACTAGGTCTTCTGATATTAAATCCAATACTCAGAATTCCACAAAGGACCAGTGGGTGGGGATTATTGGATTCTTGGTTCAGAGGAAGAAACTCAAGGGGTTAATGGTCTCCTCAATTGATCAAACTCACCACAGGAGCATCTGTGAGCACCTTCCCCCTTCTACGTCCTAGAGCAGTTCTCCTCTCTTCCTCTCTCTCTTTTTTTTAAAGCAATTGGGGTTAAGTAACTTGCTCAAGGTTACACGGCCAGTTATTTCTGGGTGGGTGCTAAGTATCTGAGCCCAGGATTTGATCCCCAGGTCATCCCGACACTGGGGCTGGTGCTCTTACTCGCTGAACCACCTGGCCACCCCTCTTCCTCTCTTTTGAAAACTCATGTCTGGAGACTCAGGATTTTCCCAAGGTTGAACAGTGTGTAAGCAAGGAAATCATCATAGGGTTAGTCTCTTCTGCCTGCTAGCCAAGAGCTGCAACTGTGAAGGGAATTTCCAACCCTATGGGGCAACTCGCAAAGTTATTAGGAAAAACCACAACTATTTGACTGAGGAAAAAATGTGTAATCAGTCCCTGCAAATTTGAAACTCCAGGACAAACCAGAAAGATCTATATGCTTATTGCTGAGACAGTCTTCAGGGTTGGTCAATGTCCTGTCCTAAACAGGATAGGATACAGATATGGGGCCACTCTTTTAATTTTTTAAATTACAGTAATGGGCTTTGCTTGAGGACAAAGGTTGATTACTTTGCTCTGGGGAATCTGTTGGGAGTGGAGGGAAGTGGGGGTGGGAGCTATTATCTTGATGACAGTTCCTGACAGTTCTCCACAGGTCCTGCCCTCCCCCTTGGGGATCTGAGGACAGGAAAAGTGAGGAAGGAGATGATCATAGTGTCATTACTCTATCAACAAAAAGCAAATAAAATTCTCCCCCTAAAAAAAAAGAAAGACCAGGATAGTCCTTCATTTAGATAAGAGAGAGGCTGTGTAGCAGCTTCCATTTAGATAGATGCTATGACTACCATTTCCTACTGGCTGCTCAGCTTCCATGTTATCATTCTCTCCTGGTTGCTCTCCCTACTTGTCTGACCATCCTTATGAAGGCTGAATGATGAAGAGGCAATGTGAGTCTGATCTAGGGTCAAAAAGACCTGGCTTCAGTCCAACTTGGCCAGCATGGTAAAGTTGTTTTACCTCTCTTTGAACCTCAGTTTTCTCACCTGCAAGTGGCAACAACCATACACAAACACCCACCTCACAGGACCATTGGGAGAATCAAACAAAATCACGGACATAAAGTGATTCACAAACTTTAGAGCACTATAAAAAATGTCAGTTCCTATAATTATCTTGATCCTCCCAACCCATTAAAGTGGGTATCCACCAAACAGAGCCTTAGACACTTGTCTCTGATGTGCAAAGCTAAAGGGTCAGGAGGGGAAAATGTCATGTGTAACTATACTAATCTTACCACACTATTATGGTGGGGGGAGGGTGGCAATTTCATATTCTGAACTCATGCACAAAACTCACTATGTGCCAACGGACTTCTGTCCCAGGTTCTCTTCTATTCTGTCTGTACAACCCTTCTCTTAGTGCTCTCAATGATTTATCTCTAGACTTCCTCCCAAAGAAAAGTCTATCTACCTATCGATCAATAGATAGATATAGACATATATGTGTGTACATACACACGTGTATAATATATGGAGGTATATACACACATACATATGTGTGCATACATATGTGTATTTGTACTGCATGTGTATGTCTTGCCTATATCTGCCATATGAATATAGCATATGGATATAGCTATGATATCAATATTGATATGGATATCAACATTGATATGGATATAAATATAGATACAGACACAGATACAGATGCAGATATAGATACAGATACAGATAGAGGTACAGATACAGATATAGATGATATAGATACAGATATCGATACAGATACAAATATAGATGATATAGATACAGATATCGATACAGATACAAATATAGAC
>NW_027187372.1:33063735-33095084 GCF_028583685.1 Petaurus breviceps papuanus | reverse complement strand
TACAGATATAGATACAGATACAAATATAGATATAGATGATATAGATATAGATATAGATATAGATATCTCTCCAGCTCTTTGGGTGGTAGAACTAAGAAGCACTTTGACTGAGAAAGACCTGACAATCTTACAAAAATCACAGAATCTCAGGTCTAGAAGGGATCCTCCAAGCCCATCTCTTAAGAGCAACATGTACTGGAACAAGAATCCACTTTACAGTGACGGCTAGGTGGCGTAGTGAATAGAGCGCCGGCCCTGAAGTCAGGAGGATCTGAGTTCAAATCAGGCCTCAGACACTTAACACACTTACTAGCCATGTGACTTTGGTTAAGTCACTTAACCCCAATTGCCCTCCAAAAAAGCAAAAAAAAAAAAATCCACTTTACAGTATACCAGACAAGTGATCATTAAGCTTGCAAACATCAAGGCAACTCATTTCACTTTGAGGCAGCTCTAACTACTCAGAAGCGTTCTGAATCTACCGCCATTGCTCCTTATTCTGCTCTCTAGGGCCAAACAGAATAAATCCAATCTCTCTTGCCCAGGTCAGTCCTTCAGATACTCAAAGAAAACTGTCATGACCCTGCCCCTCAAGTCTTCTCTTTGCTAAACATTCCCAGTTTCTTCAGTCAGTCCTCATTTGGCATAATCTCAAGGCCCTTTAGTGCTTAGGTCACCTTCCTCTGGATATTTTCCATCTTATCAGTGACTTTCTTAAAACGTGGCACTCAGAAGTGAATGCAATACTCACTGGTCTGACCAGGGAAGTGGATAGCTGGACAATCCCCTCCTTATTCCTAGAAGCTATGCTTCTCTTCATGTAGCTTAACATCACACTAGAGTTGTTTTTTTTAATATTGCAATATCAACCAATTAATCATTATCTATTAAGCACTTGATATGTGTCAGGTACTGTGTTAAGCACTAGGGTTACAAATAGGAAAAAAGAAAGACAGTCTCAGCCCTCAAGGAGCTTACAATCTCACAGTGTTGGCTTATATTGGGCTAAAGGATCTGAAAAAGATCTGGGGGTTTTAGTGAACTGCAAGCGCAACTTGAGTTGTGACAATCAAAAAAAAACTAGTGTGATCTTAGGCTACACTGAGAGAGGCATAGATTCTAGGAATAAGGACGTGGTTGTCTAGCTGTACCCTGCCCTGATCAAACCAAATATGGTTCCTCCAAAAGATCTGGATGCTATCTAATTCTTCTGTAGCTGCTGTGAATGGGAGGGTAGGGGGGCAGAGAGAGGAGTTTCAGTGCAGATGGGATTAGCATTGCCAATTCAAAACTGCTGCCTTTCTACTAGTCACCACTCTCCAAGTCACCTCCTCAGGCTCTGTTCCTCATTGCCAACAAGGTGGTCTCCATACTGTCATCCCAGCTCCTCTCTTCCTCTTCATGGTCACAGACACTGGCAGACACTCCGTTACTCTCACTGCTTCTCCATCTTCTGGAAGGAAAAAAAAAGATGTTTTTCCCTTACCCCACCCTGTGCATGTGCAATGAACCCCACTTCTCTCTCTGAGGTCTCTCCTAACTCTAAAGTCCCTTAGGACAATGTTTTAGATGATGTTGGGAGTGATCTATTGATAGAAAATCACAGGTCCTTGATTTTCTGGGACAGTCTCAATTTCAAGTACATTTTTTAAATGACTCTAAATGAGGTTTTATAAGAATCTTTTGTCAGATCATGTTCTCCAATCTGTGTGTTCTGAAAAACAGTCACATCATAGTTACATATGGAATAAACAACAACTATAACAGCTAACATTTTCTTTTCTTTCTTTTTTTTTTAAAGCAATTGGGGTTAAGTAACTTGCTCAAGGCTACATGGCCAGGTGTTTCTGGGTGGGTGCTAAGTGTCTGAGCCCAGATTCGATCCCAGGTTATCCCGACACTGGAGCTGGTGCTCTTACTCACTGTGCTACCTGGCTGCCCCATACAGCTAACATTTTCATAAGGTTTTAATATTTGCATACATTATCTCATTTAACAGATTTCTTCCCCTCTTTGGCCCTTTGTTCCTCCCTCTTCCAAAAGAAGAGACTGGTAGAGATGGTATTTTGGGTCCTTTCTAACTCTAACATCTTGTGAATAAAAATTTAGAATAGTCTTATTTTATTAATAATTAAATATCTTTTAAAAATAAAGTACAACCACAACCTGAAAAGTAAAAACATTTAAAGGCCATCTCACCAATAATGAACTTGACAGATATGAACTTAGATTGGAATAAGGGGTTGACCTTGACAGACAATTGAATGAGATTGGTGTTCTTTTGTATCTTGGGGTAGTAGGGCTTACTGAGAATTACTCCAGCTCAGGGAAGAACTGGATTCCTTAGGCCCTGTCTCACCAATATCCCCTCAACCAATAGCCCTATCACCATATCAACATCCCTTTCCCCTTCCTGGGGACCTATTTATTCTGTGGTTGGATCTATATCCACAATGACATACCCTGCACAAACCCAAGAGTCCTTTTTCACCTTTGGCCAAGAAGCAAATGACTATGGAATTCTCTTTTCTTCATCTTCAGCATGTGAGAAGGTCCTTAAATGATATTTAGAAATAATGATTATCTATGAGTATGAAACATTCAGAAACCAATTGGAAGACCTAAATGACCTGATGCAGAGTGAAATCAATGGAACATAATGGCTACAACAAAATAAATGGAAAGACCAATAAGATGAAACTGATTACTGTATAAGGACCAAGCTGGGTCCTGAAGAAGAGATGAGAAAACTCTTCTGCCAGGATTAGACCAGGATTGCCCAAAGAGACTGGAGTTTGCCCTCTTCCACTAAAAGACCTACTATTGGTCTCATACACAGACCAGGTTCATGTTTGGGGGAGCCTAAACTATAATATGAGAGGGTTGTGTTCTTTTTCTCATTGTCTCTGGTTCTTTAAAACCCTACTCAAATGAGATGACATTTGTAAAACTCTTAGTTTCATGCTTGGCACTTAGTAGGCTCTATGTAAATGCTTATTTTCTTTTCCTCCTGGCTCCCTCACTACGCAGGAACTCTGAGGGAAAACCCCTGAAAGAAAGCTTAGTTTTGGCTTAAGTCTAGGGTTTCCACAAAAGGGATCAAAAAATTACTCAAAGTAAAAAGTAAATCAGAAATGGGACAGCTATTTATTTTCTCTACACTAGAGAAATGCTCAAACCATAAGAGAATAATAAACTCACTTGACAAAACTTAAAATACAGCAAGTAACCCATAGCTCTAACCTATAGCTCCTATAGTCCTATACTTTCTGGGAAAGTTGGTATGTAGTATAAAAACATGAGCATTTTGTGGAATTGTTGAATAGGTATTTCACCTTCCCCTTAGCTCTGTGTTGTCCAAAATCTCAGAGTCCATACCTTCCAGCAAGCTGGGCCATTACTTGGGCTCATCCTCCTATTAATGGTCCTCCAAGAAAGACATGGCTACTCTTCCTGCTACCAGCCAGCTCCAGTTAAGGGACTGTGGAGTTCCTAACCTCTTGAACTGACAAGTTTGCCTCCAAAGGCAGAAATATCCATCTTAAGACAGATATCTAATCACCTATGCTCAAAGAAAGAAAGGAAAGAAACACAAAGCAGAAGAGGCAGTCAGGGGTCCCAAGTTCCCAAATCGGGTTTGCCTAGTGAGTAGATATGTTTGCTGTTAGGCATGAACAGCCTCTATAGCTATCCAGGATAGGAGGTGGGGAAGAGAGGGTTTTTCCATTCTCAGTGAGAAATTTCCATACCACACATTCAGGAGTGAGAAATTTAGAACAAAAGAAAAAAATTGCCTCCCCTTTAAAGACTACTGAATATGTGGTTATTCCTGACTCAAACTGGCCAAAACTATTTGACACAGGAGAGCCTTGGCACCATTGCAGGGAACAAGGTACTGATAAGGGGATTGCTTCATCATCCAAAAACACAAGTCCTTCAGTGCTGAGCCATATGTGTGCCTGAAAGTGGCCAAGGGAAACCAGTTCAACTCCATGCAAGTGCCAACAGAATGTTCTCCAGCCAGAGTATATGGGGGAGGGATGGAATCCACTTCCAATATATTGGAAAAACCAATATATTTGCAAAAGATGGGGACCATAGCATAGAACATTGCAAATACTCACAGTCTCTGTTGACATGTCAATTAGTTTTGCTGAATTGCTTTTCTTTTTCCTCTTTCTTTTTTATTCTTTATTATAGTGATGGTTCCATGAGTCAAGGGAAGTAGGGTAAAAGGGAGAGAAATAAATTCAAAAATGAAGGTAATATAAAAACAAAGCAAATCCATAAAATTTTTGTGCTTTGAGACTTGGTCCTTATCTTGACAAGGCTGGAAGTGCAGCAACCAGTATTAGAATATATTCCACTACTGAATTGGTGCAGAAGCTTTGACCTGCTCTGTTTCTGACCTGGTTCAGTTCTCTCCTCCTTAGACAACCAAGTACTACCCTCCCTGCCTCCCCTCCCCACCCCACTAAGGGCTCACCATATTGATGCCAGACTTAGAATATCACATGCCAGCAGCTCAGAACTCCCAAAAGCAAACAATCCACCAGCCTGTCTCCCCAATAGTAAGAATTACATGGAGCTCACTACCATGCCTAAGGATGAAGTTTTAAAATAATATTTCAACTACTTTCCTCAGGAAGCGCTCTCTTTTAAAATAACAAAAGCAAGTATAATGGAGTATAAGGGAGAAGTATAATGGAGAAAATACTGGGGGTTTAGAAGCTGAGGACTTGGGGGATAATGCTAGCTATTCATATTTTCAATGTGATCTTGACCAAGGAACTTCCCCTCTCTTGGCCTCAGTTTCTTCATCTATAAAATAAGAAGATTATGATGATCCCTAAAGTCCTTCCAGCCCTAGATCCCATTATTTTAAATGTTAAAATCTCCTTGGCAGAATTCTCCTTCTGATTTTCAGGCTCATTTTCTCCACCAAAAGAGACTCTTTAGGGGTGTGCTAGAGCCAACTCTAACCAGCTCTGGAGATTACTAACATTTCAGTATGAGCATTTATATCTCAGAAATAAAAAAATCCCCACTATAAATCAGGTCTTGATTGTTTTGTTGATCTCCTACAAATAAGAAAGTGTTAATTAAGTGGATTAAATTTAAAGCATGTGTGTATACATTTTTCCCCTCTGTGGAGCTGGGCTGTTAAACGTTTACTAGTACACACTTGTATTGCTCTATAAACACTGATTGAGCTTAACAGGAGTGGAGTAAGAGGCTCACGGAATGAATTCACCACCAAATTGGTGCTGAGGCACAGTAGGTTAACAATAACAGTAATAAACAACTGACATTTATATGGTGCTCTACAGTTTGCAAAATGCTTTTGTAAAGCACCATTATCTCATTTGAGCCTCACAACAGCCCTGCTCTTCTACTTTGAGGGAGAAGATCCTCAATTCTACTAAAGAACAGTGGCTTCCAATGAGGTCAAATGGACAACATGCCTACCTCATATCTAGTGAGAAGCTGTTGGGATGATTTGGTTCCCTATTGGTCTTTGAGGATGAAGGGATCTGTGGGAAACAAGAGGGAATGGAAATGACTCAGAGTGCTAGAATCAGTCTTTCTTACTTTGAATTATGGGTGGGTGACTTGGTTTTGCCTAAGCTGTTCTCTCACTCATCAAACCCTGTATGAGGGAAAAGAACTCTGGAGTGAATTCTTAAAGATCTGACTGAGTTCAAATTCTATTTCTGCCATTTACTCTTTATAGACCTTGGAGCAAGTAATTTTTTATTTTTGTCTTTGTCTCTGTCTGCCTCAATTTCTTTTTCTGTAAAATAAAGATATTAGACTATCTGATCTTAAAGGGACCATCAGACTTTGAAATTCTATCATTCCTTGGGAGACATGTGTGAAGTAGTAAATAGAGACTTAGCCTCAGAATCAGGAAGACCTAGTTTCAAGTCCTATTTCTGACAACAATAATAAACAATATATTATATTACTATAATAATAAATGTATTTATTATGTTTTATGTAAAATGATTATATCTTATATCTATAGTAGTATAATATAATAAATAATAAATTTTGTAAAAGCAAGACATTTTTTCAATGCATGTGCATATACCTTCCTCCACCACCACCACCCCTATCCAAGGCAATTCCTTAAGACTCTAAGTAGCAAATAAAGTAAAGTTTGGTATTGGCAGAAGGATTTTTGCTCATTGGGCATTCCTCATCCCAATAAAACCACAGTCTGACTCTAATAAAAAAGTCTTCCTAGTGCCTCTTCCATCTTTGGTAAAAAAGGCACCTTGTACAGGGGAAAGATCCTGGGTGGGAGCTAGAGGCCTTTGTTAAAGTTCTAGCTATCCTGCTTACACCTGGGTGAGCCCAGGGAAGTCACTTTACTTCTTTAGACTTTGGTATTCTTATCCATAAAATGAAATGTTCCATAAAAAGTTAGCAGAACCAGGAGAATAATTTATACAATGAAAAAATTATAGAGAAAAGCAAATTTGAAAAACTTTTAACCTGCCACTTTGAAAGATATTAGATCAGTGAAATGATAAACAATGAGTCCAAAAGGATGAAAATGAAACATATCACTCACCTTCTGATAGAGAGATGATGAACATAAAACGCAGAAAGAGACCTACATTTTTGGACATGGGTGATAAGGAGTTTGTTTTGCTGGACTATATAGATATGTGGTGAGGTATTTGTTTTTAAGATTTGTTATTTATTTATATTATTATTATATATAATAGAATAGGATAATTTATTATTATTTTTCAATTAACAAGTTTTTTTAATTTATTCATTTATTAATTTTCAACATTCACTTTGGTAAGATTTTGAGTTCTAAATTCTTCTCATCATCTCTCTATCAGAAGGTGAGTGATATGTTTCATTTAAAAAAGTTACCCCCAAAACTTTAATGTTAGAACCAAAATCTAATAGCAACTGCTCACAGACAAAGGAATACTGAACTGAGTGTCTGACCTTTGAGAGAGCACCAAACACTCGTGTAACTTGAAGTGTGGTCATACAACAAGGGAGAGGAAGAAGCCCTCACTTTGTTGCTGTTCATTGCACAGAAGGCATCAGCTGTGTTGGCACATGGCTGCATTCACTTTGTCCCAGTTCAATGCCAGTAACCAAAAACACAGTGAAAAGATATGACTCTAGCTCCTCTGAGACTGGATACCATAATTGGTTGACACTGGTCACATGACAAACAGGAGAGAGTGCACAGACAACCCACCCGTCAAGTTACATGGTAGGCACAATAGTGACTAGTGGAAGATGGGTTAAGAAGAGCATGGACAAAGAACTCATTACATTTTTACTTTACTTTATATACTCTACATTTTTCCCAGACCTCCCAACATCCTTTGGCAGCCTGCAACAGCCCATGGGTTGAATATTGTGCAAGCCTGTCTTAGATTATTGTATTGCTGAGAAAAGCTAAGTCTAAAAAAGATAGTCATTGCACAATTTTGCTGTTACTGTATACAATGTTCCCCTGGTTCTGCTTACTTCACTCAGCATCAGTTCATGTAAGTCTTTCCAGATTTTTCTGAAATCCACCTGCTCATCATTTCTTATGGAACAATAATATTCCATCATTTCATATACCATGACTTGTTCGGCCATTCCCCAATTGATGGGCATCTCCTCGATTTCCAGTTCTTTATCATCACAGAAAGAACTGCTACACATATTTTTGTACATATGGGTCCTTTTCCCTTTTATAATCTCATTGGGATACAGACCTGGTAGTAGTATTACTGGATCAAAGAAGATGCACAATTTTATAACCCTTTGGGCATAATAGCAAGTTTTTAAAAATAAATCTTTTAAAAGATAAAAAAAATTAATCCCTCCTATTACCCCCATTAAGCAAATTTAAAAAATATATATTAGGGGAATCAGGAGTCAAGATGGTGGAGTAGAAACAGGACCTCCATGGGGTTCCAGCTTCCACCTTCCCCAATTCATGTAAAAGGGGACTCTGAACAAACATTGGAGCTACAGAACCCACAAAATGACACAGAGAAGCTAACCTCCTGCTGAAGACAACCCAGAAGACCTGGAATTGGTCAGCTCAGTGCTCTGGGAGCCAAACCCAGCTCCACCCCAAGGTTTTAGCCCCAGGGCAGGCCTGACTCCAGATCACCAGCAGCTATAGCCATTTCCAGAATTATCAACACATAGATGCAAAGGACAAAGTGAGAGGTCAATGCAGTGTGGACTTTGGGACCAGTAGTTGGGAGAGCATCCACTTTTGCCCCCAGGGTGAGAAGCCACTGGGTCTCCTGGTGCAGCTTCAGCTCCTGGCCTGCAGGCTGTAGGGGGACCAAGCGACCACTCTGAGGGGTAATCACTCTTGCTTTAAACTGCTTGGATCTGGATTGCAATCTAGGGTGGAGGTCCTGGGGTGTGTGACCAGCTTTCCAGAGCATGTGGAGGTTTCAGAGAGGGCACCCAACTAATACCTCCAGCAGCTGAGAAAACCCCAGTGTTTGGGACAGAAGCTCCCCTGTCTGGTAGCAGAGTCCTACTGTGGCAGAAAAGCCCATGACCAGGCAAAGGAAGCAAAGCAAACAGAAGAATCCAACATTAGACTCCTATTTTGGGGACAAAAAGGATCAAAGCATGGAATAGGAGGAAGACAGTGAAGTCAGAACTCCTGCACCAAAAGCTTCAAAGGAAAATACAAGCTGGTTACAGGCTACAGAAGACCGTAAGAAGCAGATAAGAGTAGTGGAGTCAAAATTGGGAAGAGAAATGACAACGATGCAAGAAAATCATGAAATGAGAGTCAACAACCTGACTAAGGAAAATAACACCTTAAAAAACAGACTAACTCAAATTGGCAAAAGAGGCTCAAAAAGGCAATGAGGAGAGAAATGCCTTAAAAAGCTGAATTTGCCAGATTGAAGAAGAATTTCAAAAGCTCACTGAGGAGAATCATTCCTTCAGATTTAGAATGAAGCAAAGTGGGGTGGCGCAGTGAGTAAAGCACCAGCCCCGGAGTCAGGAGGACACAAGTCCAGTTCCGGCCTCAGACACTTAACACCCACACAAAAAAACTATCTGTGTAACCTTGAGCAAGTTACTTAACACCAATTGCCCTCCAAAAGGCAATATATATAATGAAGCAAAGGGAAGCTAGTGACTTTATGAGAAATCAAGATGCTGTTAACCAGATCCAAACAAATGAAAGAATAGAAAGCAATGTGAAATATCTCATGGGAAAAACCACTTACCTGGAAAATAGATCCAGGAGAGACAATTTTAAAATTATTGGACTACCTGAAAGCCATGATCAAAGAAAGAACTTAGAAATCATCCTCCAAGAAATTCTCAAGGAAAACTGCCCTGATGTTTTAGAACCAGAAGGCAAAATAGAGGTTGAAAGAATCCACTGATCACCTCCTGAAAAAGATCCCAAAAAGAAAACTCCTAGGAATATTATAGCCAGGTTCCAGAATTCCCAGATCAAGGAGAGAATATTACAAACAGCCAGGAAGAAACAATTTGAATATTGTGGAAACACAATCAGGATAACATAGGATCTGGCAGCTTCTACACTGAAGGATTGAAGGGCCTGGAATATGATATTCTGGAGGTCAAAGGAGCTGGGATTAAAACCAAGAATCACCTACCCAGCAAAACTGAATATCATGTTTGAGGGGAAAATATGGTCATTCAGTAGAATAGAGGACTTTCAAGTATTCTTGAAGAAAAAACCAGAGTTGAATAGAAAATTTGACATTCAGGTACAAGAAGCAAGAGAAGCATGAGAAGGTAAACAGGGAAAAGAAATCATAAGGAACTTATCAAAGTTGAGCTATTTACATTCCTACATGGACAAACGATAATTATGACTGATGAAACTTTTCTCAGTATGAAAATAGTTGAAGGGAATATATATATATATATATGTAGTCTTTATCGGAGGGTATATAGGCATATAAATACATATGTGAATGTGTATATATATATGTTTACAGGTATACATAGATAGAGGGCACAAGACCAATTTAATAGGAAGGGCTGATACTTAAAAGGTGAAATTAAGAGGTGACAGAGGAATATAATGAGAGGAGATGGGGAGAGACAGATTGGGGCAAACTATCTCATATAGAAGAGGCAAAGAAAAATGGGTACAATGGAGGGGAAGAACAGGAAGGCATAAGGGAATGGGTCGACCTTATACTCATTGAATTTGCCTCTGGGAGGGAATGACACACACCAAATAGGGTATCTCACCCTACAGGAGAGTAGGGGGGAAGGTGATGAGAGGGGGGGATGATGTAAGGGAGGGCAAGCTGGGGGGAAGGGAATTTGGAAGCACACACTTTTGAAAAGGAACAGGACCAAAGTAGAGAATAGATCAAGTGGGAGATGGGATAAAAGGGAGGGAAATATAATCAGTCTTCTACAATATATCTACTGTGGTAATGTTTTGCATTAACTGCACATGTACAACCTATATTGAATTGCTTATCTTCCCAGTAAGGATGGGTGACAAGAGAGGAAGGGAATGAATCTGGAATTCAAAGTTTTAAAACCAAATGTTTAAATATATATATATATATATATATATACTATTATTAATACTATTTTACATGTAATTGGGAAATAAGAGGAGGGGATATCCTGGGAGACCTCTATTTTGGGGAGGTGGGTAGGGGAAAAACGGGGAGAAAATTTGTAACCCATAATCTGGTGGAAATGAATGAAGTAAACCAGAAGTTAATAAAGCATTTGGAAAATAAATTATTTTTTAAAAAAAAACAAGAATCTGCTAGAATGATATTATTTCCCTTTTGAAAATAAGCTTAACCAATAAATCAGAAGAATGTGATAGATGTAATTTTGATAGCATTTAATAAATACTGTTCTCATGGAAAGCACGAAAAGATGAGGGCTAGAAGATAACACAATTTGATGGATAAAGAATTTATTGAATGATCAGATTCAAAGAGTAGTCATGAATGGTTCATTGTGAACTTGACAATAGGGTTCCAGGGAAATCTCTAGTGAATCTGTGCTCAACTCTATGTTGTTTAACATGTTTATCAAAGTAATCTGTGCCCATACCATACTCTCTTGGCTTCAAATTATTATTTACCTCAGGGACCAAGGTGATGGAAATTTGGGATGCTGAGAGGTCACCATGCCCTTTCCCATTTACTAGAGAAGACATGAATTCAGAGTCAGAGAGGAGTCACAAGACAGGACAAAGGAGACAGTGATGCCTCAAAGAGCATGCCCTCTGAAAAGGAAGCCAGGAACAGAAAGTAGAGGAAAGTAGCAAGCTCTCTACTTCCCTCCTTTGCCTTTAGGAAAGACTTCTGTCAGTGACATTTGGGGTGCAGGGAGTGGGGCACATTGGTGCCCAAGGCATGATGGGATCAGGGAGCATGAGCCACAGTGTACAGATTGGTATTATGGGTATTGCCAGCACCATCAACCACCCAGACCTCTATTTTTGCTGATTAGGAGCATTTTGCAGAACAGCTAAGACGAAGACTATGAACACAGAGGTACAAGTAGCCTACTAGAATTGTGGAGTTCAGAGTCACAAGTCAGATCCTAAAAAGGAGGTATATCCTGAAACTAGCAGCTTTTGCAAACTTTTATAGTTAATGAATCAAAAGAAGGACAGTCTTCTCTCAGCACCCTTCCTTTGCTTCCTATTTGGCATAAGTAAGTTCCTGACTAAAAGCAGTTAGACATGCAACTCTTTCTCCTCATCCTTCCACAACACTGGAAAGTTGGGAGGGCCCACGCAGAAGAGGTTTCAGTTTGGAAAGATGATCTGGGACAATTTCACTTTCATTTTCATAATAAATAATGTGGCCACAGGAAGCCTCTTTTATTATTTTTTTATAAATGTAGAAAGTTGATGATTACAAGGAAATATCCTAGATTGGTGAGGTGGGGGCAGAATGAGCCAGAGATTTTCCTATTTTTAATCATTTTGGAGCTATGTGCCTTTTCATCATTTGAATCTGGCCAATGAAAGGTTTTCCTCCACAAACCTGAGGCATGGTAAAACAGTAGAGGGAAGGGATCTCTTACACGTGTATCAGAGAGAATTTGACACCACCACTAGGCTAATGACTTGAGCATAGTGCCAGATAATATTATGTATATATATATATATATATACATATATATAGTATATGTGTGTATGTATGTGTACACACATACATATGTGTGTGCATATATATGTATACACATAAAATATCCCTTGCCTAGGATTATAGGCTCATGGATAATCACAGGTCCTCTCAATCCAGAGGCAATGCTCTTTTACAGCATACTACAATCATAGAATTGATGAGACATCTTGATAGATTAGGTTTAGGGAGCAAGAAAGATTTAAAGTCTGGGTGATTGGAAAGACAATGGGGCCAACTCCCCCACGTGACCATTTTATATACTGTCACACATGTCTATCTCACAGCCCAGGTTCATTTTGTAAACTGTTTGTAGTTTCCATAACCACTGCTTAGGGGAGATTCCCCAAAGGTGATTATTTTAACCCAGTTTAAAGTGCTGACTCACCAGCAGCCTGATTTCATTTAAGATCCAACCTAATTTCTTTTGAGTCCAGGATATTCAGGGCAGTGCTAAAGGCTCACTATTTTATATCTGGAGTGGTGAGGAGGAAACTAAGATGGACTTTCCACTGGATCTAGTCCTGCCCTTTACTAGGAAACTGAACCAATTTTCTTCTTTTCACCGTTCCTTTCTTAAATGAATCCTTTAAAAAAAGATTCTGAAGAGTCTGGAATGTACCATCTGTCAAAGGAGAAAAGGGAAACCTTGGTGTCTGGGGCTCCAATTTGAGGGGAGGGTATAGGTGAATGAGAAATGAGAGGTAAGGAGCTAACTTCACCCAAGCATATTGGGTCAAACTCCTTGATGAGGGCTAATCAATAAAATTTCCAAAGCTTTGTGGCACTGTTATTCCTTTCTTCTCCCCATTCTGAAAGTACAAAATGTGAAGCTTTACCTACAAGCCACCAGGCAAATATAGGTTTGTCTCTCCTAGCTGTCAGTTCAGTTGGACAACAGTTGAGCCCTTGGCAGTGAGCTTAAGTGACTCAGAGACCTAGAGGAAACCCTTAGCCATATCCCACTCGGACTATATGGGTATTTTGCCTGCTAACAGTCTATAGAGATATAAGGCCTTCCCACCCCCTGCCTCTGCCTCTTTTATTCAATGAAGGAAGGAAAGGAAGGAAGGAAGGAAGGAAGGAAGGAAGGAAGGAAGGAAGGAAGGAAGGAAGGAAGGAAGGAAGGAAGGAAGGAAGGAAGGAGGGAAGAAGTTAGGGAGGGAGGGGGAGTCAGAAAGAAAGAAAGAGAAAAAAGGAGAGGGGGAGAGGGGGAAAGAGAGAGACAGAGAGGGAAGAGAGAGAGAGAGAGAGAGAGAGAGAGAGAGAGAGAGAGAGAGAGAGAGAGAGAACCTTTGGAACAAATATGCATAATCAAGCAAAACAAATTCCTTTGTTGGGCTTGTCCAAAAATATGTCTCTTTCTGCATCCTGAGTCCATCACCTGTCAGGTGGTGGTTAGGGTACTTAGTCATTAGTCTGCTAGTATGTTTTGTCATTATATTGATCAGAAATCTCAAGTCTTTCGAAGCTGGTTTTGTTTATAATGTTATTACAAAATTGTTCTCTAGTCTGCTCATGTCACTCTGCAGCAGTTCATACAAGTGTTCCTATTCTTTTCTAAAATCACCCATTTCAAAATTTCTTATGGCATCATAATACTCCATTACATTGATATACTGTATTTTTTTATTCATTACTCATGTTTTCCAGTTTTTTACTATTACAAAAAAGAGTTGCTATAAATATTTTTGTATGTGTGGGTCTTTTTCATCTTTCTTTGGTCTCTGTGGCGTATAGGCCTAATAGTTTTATCAGTCGGCCAAAGGGCATGCATAGTTTAATGACTTTGAAGAAATAATTCCAAATTGAGATAGAGCTTTTCTTGATTCCCAGTGATCACAGTTAATGGTCACCCAAGGCTTACTGACACATCTGGACTTTAATAAAAAATCTGCATACTGTCAGAGTCAAGAAGAAAAGGGGTTATTCATTCATAAGCTGTATCCCTAATATAAGACTGATAATTGGGCTGAGAGCAGTTATCAATCAGCTAACTGTAGGTCTAATGGACCATAGCCCAAAGCATTTCACATGCCACTACCATGAAACCTCTTTTTGCTTTTTGGAGGGCAATTGGGGTTAAGTGACTTGCCCAAGGTCACATGGCTAGTTTTTGCGTTAAGTATTTGAGGTCAGATTTGAACTCAGGTCCTCCTGACTCCAGGGCCGGTGCTCTATTAACTGCACCACCTAGGCACCCCATTCACTGTGCTATCTAGCCGCCCCCATGCAACCTCTTTTGAGTGGTAAAAACCATGCAACTGATAGATTCATGGGAAGTCCCCAAAACTGTCTGGTTTCCAGAAGAATGACAAGGGGGAAAAAATGACTCATTGATTCGTCACTTATCAAATATTTAATGTCTTCCTCTGAGACCTGCCTCATCATGGCATGAAGGTATCCCTGGGTTCTTGAAGGCTGGGCCAGTGTAGTACAAGTTTTGGCGAGCATTTCCAAACTGAAAAGGCTTTAAGTACAGGTCTTATCATCTAGCACCTGAGGTCCAGCTTGGCATTTACTTAAGATCATGAACTTAGAGTTAGAAAGTCCTTAAAAGTCAACTAGCCCAATCTCTTTGTTTTTATAAATGAGATATCTAATTTTATAAATGAGGAATCTGTCCGAGGTTATATAGTTAGTAAATAAGCAGGGCAGGATTTGAACCCCGGTTCTTTAAAGCTAGCATTCCTTCCACAGTATGATACCATACCATGTCCCAAGTGACCAAGTCACTGGATTTATTTTATTATCTACCTATTTATTTATTTTTGGCTATAGTAACTTACCAAAGGCTTATAAAGTCTACCAAAGTGGGGGAAGGGTTAAGAATTGCTTTCATAGGAGAGGCAAGGGGAGGAAGAAAGGACTCTCACCAATAAAATCATGACTCTTTTGAAGCTAAAGTTCTAAGACCATACAAATCTGGGAGTTCAGCAATATGGGTGTATCAAAAGCCATTCCTACATGAAAAGTGAAATATGGTAATGGATGGCTAAATGCCAAATCAGTGGTGGGGACCACTAGTTTTATGCATTCAAAGGAAGGTAAAAACAATATGGTTAGTTAACTAAAACATGGAAAAGATGGGACTTGGGAAGAATCTTGAAGGATGGGTAAGGTTTGGACAACTGGAGTACAGGAAAGAAATCCCAGAGCAGGGAGAGGGGGAGAGTGTGTCAAGCATGACACAAAAGAAAAATAAATAAGGTGTGTTTGGTATAGAGTGAGTGGACCAGTCTGGCTGGGACAGAGATGGGACTCTGAGAGCAAGTTAAAATCAGCTCGGCAAGCATTTATTAAGTGCCTACAGTACAAACATCCTGCGAGGTGTCAAAAATACAAAAACAAAACAGTTTCTACTTTCAAGAGGTTACATTTTATTAAGGAAAGATGGCGAGCAGACAAATGAATACATATAAAATAACTGCATAGCAATTTCTGGGGGAGGGGAAGGGAGAGCCCTAATGAATGGGAGAATTGAGGGAAAGCCTTATAGGCAGTGATACAAATTACTAGAGGCAAAGGCATACAGAAAGAGTGTTCCAGGTATGGGTTTCTAGGGAAGGGACAGCTCATGCAAAGATTATAGGTGGGAAATGGATTATCACGTTTAGGGAATATTAAGTAGACTAATATGACTATAACAAAGAACATGTAAGGGAGAGTAATGTGAAATAAACTTTGGAACCTAGGTTAGAATTAGACTGGGAAAAGCTTTACATGATAAGCAGGGGGGATTGGGATTTTATCCTACAGGCAATAGGGAATCATTGGAGCTTCTTGAGAAAGGGAATGACATGATCATACCTGTTCTTCAGGAACACCAATTTCGCTTCTATATAGAGGATGGATAGAAACCAAGATGCTATTGAGATAGTCTAGGGGAGGAGAGGAAAGGGGAGGGGAGGGGAGGAGAGGAAGGAAAGGAAAAGTTTACATTCTATTAGAGAAACTTATATAGAGAGGCTACTCTCAATTTTGAGTGTGAGGGTGTGAGGGAGAAGGAAGCATACCAAAGGAAGGGAAACAGAGGAAGGAAGGCACATGTCTCCAGCCAGTGTTGTTATTCAGTCATGTCCAGATCTTCATAACCCCTTTTGGGGTTTTCTTAGCAAAGACATTGGAGCCATTTCCATCTCTACCTCATCTTAACAGATGAGAAAACAGACAACAAGGTTAAGTGACTTGCCCAGGGTCAAACAGCTAATAAGTGTCTGAGGTCAGATTTGAACTTAGTCTTAAAGATGAATCTTCCTTCCTTCCTTCCAGGCCCAGTGCTCTAGGTACTGTGCCACCCAGCTGCCCCACCCTCCAGCCAGTAGGTCAATAGATAATGTCAAAAAGAACAAACTATTCAAACCATATGAAATGAATCATGAATTAAGTGAGAGTCAACTTGGAGCCGCAGCAGAGTAATACTCCCACTTCACATTGTACTTGCTCCTAAATTCCAACATAAACACACAGGGATTGGGAACCACAGCATAGTGCAGGGGAAAGTTGGACCGGGAGTTTAAGCCCTGTTTTTTGGAGTTTAAATCTTGTCTAAGTCACCCACTGACTGTGTGCCTTCAAGCAAGTCACTCTACGAGATAATCTTTCCAGGCCCTTCTGTTGCTGTTAGTCCTTTATTCTGGAAGAGGACCATGGCATCAGGAAGGTGATGTCATGACATGTAAGTGAATTGGATTTAAGTGAGGCAAGGCTGTGCAAAGTCACTAGCCTCATCTTCTTCTCCAGAGCCCTCTGGGTCCGGTGGTGAGATAAAGATCAGGATGACTGGAGATGGCCCCAGATGCAGTAGGGTACCTTGGCCTTTTTAAGTCAAGGTCTTTCCCAAGTTTCTATTTCTCTGACTGAGGCAATGCCTCTAAATCTATGGTTCTAGGATACTTCCCACTTAGAAGGTCCAACTGAGAATTTTAGAAAGGAGAGGCTAATGACTGACAAGAAAGTGCTTGTGACCTTTACTACAAATGGTGATGACACAAGGGAGCCATAGGATCTTCTTCCTTCCCCAGATACACCAACCTGGAGTCTATTTGTCCAAGGTTTCCCTGTGACCTTGGGGAAGTCTGGAGACCTCGGTTTCATCAACTATAAAATGAGATAGTTGAGACTTGGAGGTTCACCAGCCAATCAATCATCCCTTTGCTGATCTGCTCAGGAACTTTAAGCTGTTGTTTTTCCAAACCAGGTCAGTTTTCCCCTTCTGAGGCAGCCTGGTGGCCTCTCCCTAGCAGGGACTTACCATATTGATGCCAGACTCATGGCAGACACCAGATACTGCAGCTTAGAACTCCCAAACTCAAGCGACCCACCAGCCTCAGCTTCCCCAATAATAGGGTTACAAGCTTTGTTCAATTCGTTCAGCTGGAACTCACTACTTCTCAAAGCAGTGTATTCTTCCTTGGGGCAGATCTAACTTTGGAGAAGTTTTTCATTTTATCAAACTGAAATCTGCCTGCCTCTGTCCATTGCTCCTAGTCCGGTAGTGCCCTGTTCTCTCCTTGGCCTTCCATGAACTTCTTTTGAGGGGAGGGTCATGGGTGGCAGTGGCAGCAGATATCCTGCCCGTTCCTGCCCCCTCCATGCAATGGGAGAGTGAGAGGAGGGAATGCACTGGCATTCTGAGGGTCACTTCTAGTTTCCAGCTGTCTCTTATACAGGGAACCCGGTGTTAAAAATAGGCCAAGCTCTCCTCTCCTTGGTAAGACTTTCCAGCAGGAGCTCTGTCAATCAGCAACTTACCCAACCTTCCCCCTGGCAGTCAGTTCTGGGCAAATGGAAAGGGTGACTTCCTGACCACAGCCCAAGGAGCGTGGCAGCCACGAGGCTGAGCCTCATGGGGTGTCTCAGCTCTGGCTTAAGAGTAAGGGATGCCAGCCTGAGGCAGAGAAGGCAGTCCTCCTAATGGACCAGCCCTCAACCAAGAAATAGAATTCCCATCCTAGAAGGTCTGCGTGTTCCCTAGGGCAGGGAGCTCCTTACCCACGTGACCAACCTCACCATGAGGAGCAGAACAACAGATAGTAACATTTAGATTCATAAGACTGAGCCAAAGACCACCGAGGACAACTTCCAGCTCTGAGTGTCTATAATTTTATGCTTCTCCTTCGGCAGAAAACAATGGCTACATGGAAAGTGCCCCATGTACATTTTATCCCAAAATTGACCACCAGAGGGAGCCAATGCCCCAACTCAATGACTTTACTAGAGTCACAAGTCCTTGGACTGGAGGACCCTTGACTTTTGTCATTTCATCCTTCTCGCTTCTCCTTATTCCAGGCTGCACAAGTCAAAGTCTAAACTGTTGCCCCCAGTCTTTAAGAGCTCCAGATACCGATGATCTACCACCACCATTGGCTCTTTACCCACATCACCATATTGAGTAGCAGAGGGAACTGGAAGAACACTCAATCGGGAGTCCCAAGATTTGAGTTCCATTGCTACCTCTGCCACTTACTAGTTGTGTGATCTTAGAGAAGTTGAGTAATGTCTCTGGACTTTGATGTATTCCTCTGAAAAAATGACCAATCAAACTAGAACTAGAGCTTTTAACCATCTTATTTTGGGCTGTGGAACTCTTTAGTACTTGCTAAAATATTCAAGCAGCTAGGTGGTGCAGCAGAAGGAGTGTTGGGCCTGGAGTAAAAAAGACCTGAGTTCAAATCTGGCCTCAACACTAGTCAAATCACTTCATCCTGTTTGCCTCAGTTTCCTCAACTGTAAAATGAGTTGGAGAAGGTAATGGCAAACCGCTGTAGTATCTCTGCCAAGAAAATCTCAAATGGGGTCATGAAGAGTTGGAGATGACTGAAAAACAATAACAAAGTATGTGGACACATTTTTAAATCATTAAAAGAAATGCCAAATTTCAGTTAGAGATGAATGAAAATAAAGATGTAATTTTTTTCCACCCAAGGTTACATACCCCTTGAAATCTGGGTATCACTGGACCCTGTATTAAGAAGCCCTGGACTTAATTATCTCCAAGGCCCTTCCAGATCTAAATTCTATGATCCTCTAATATTTGTGAAGCTGATGGACCTTATGAGCTCCGAGAAAGGGTTATAAGAAAAGCCTTTCCATCTCGGTAGGAAGAATCCACCAAAGGATAGCCTGGACTTCTAATCAGATGCGCCTCCTGCTCTGGATATACAGGCTCTGGCTCCCATTCTCAAGGCCCCCTATCTTGACTGACTTCCTTCAAGTCTTAGTTAAAAGTCCATCTTCTGCAAGTCTTTCCTGATCCCCCTTAATGCTAATGCCTTCCCTCTGAGATTGTCTCCAATTTACCCTTTATACATCTTGTTTCTGCATAATTGTCTACATGGTATCTCCCCATTAGAATGTGAACTCCTTACACGCAGGGACTAGTGCTCCCTTTCTTTGCATCCCCAGAGTTTA
Source organism: Petaurus breviceps papuanus (assembly GCF_028583685.1). Lineage (NCBI taxonomy): Eukaryota > Metazoa > Chordata > Mammalia > Diprotodontia > Petauridae > Petaurus > Petaurus breviceps. The sequence continues at coordinate 33,075,504 of NW_027187372.1, read as the reverse complement.
GCACAGTGCTTAGCACATAGTAGATGCCTTAAAAATACTTGTTGACTCGACTAGCTGAATGACTTGGGCAACTTCAGAATTATAGTCCTTGGCAGTGCTATGGGGAACATGGACATGCACCAATATCACTGGCTACACCCAACACCTGGGGACACCCAGTAACAATTTTAATTGGTCCTTATACCACTCTGATAGGTCTAGTGCTAATTGACAACTGAGTCAGCCAGTGGCAGAGGACACAGGAAGTCCCAAAGTCACTCTCCTCTGCTGGTTGATCGTCCATATTATGCCACCTAACCATGGGTATACCCCAAGGCTCTATCCCCGGACCTTCTTTTTTTCTTTCTAGTCACTGCTCTCATTTGTTAACCTCATCAGCTCACCCTTGGATTTAATTATTGCCTCCAAGGGAATGACTTTAGATATCATCCCTTTTCTGATCTTTAACAAATATTTTCAGCTGCTTATTGGATATTTCAAACTGTATGACCCATAGGCATCTCAGGCTCAACATATTAAAAATAAAGTTAACCCATTATCTCTCCTCAAAAACTTACCCCTCTGGGGCTAGGTGGCGCAGTGAATAGAGCACCAGCCCTGGAGTCAGGAGGACCTGAGTTCAAATCCAGCCTCAGACACTTAAAACTTACTAGCCATGTGATCTTGGGCAAGTCACTTAACCCCAATTGCCCTACTTTCCCCCCCCCTCCAAAACGCATAAAAACAAAAACAAAAAACTGAAAATCCTGCCCCTCTTCTGAATTTCCTGAGTCAAGGGTAAAGATTCAATATTTATTAAGTGTCCACTATGTGTTGGGCACTGTTCTAATCTGTCAAGTTTCTATTACTCTTCCAGTTCTTCACCCAGTGTTATAACTTTGGCATTATCCTTGACATCTCATATACATAATCAATTGCCAAAGCTTGCCATTTCTATCTCCTCAACATCTCTCACATCCATCACCTTTTCTCTACTTACATGACTGCCATCCTGGCTCAGTCAACTGATTGATCAACAAGCATTTATTAAGCTCTCACTATGTGCCAAGCACTGAAAATATAAATATAAAGAATAAAACAATCTCTACTCACAAGGAGTGGTTCAAGCCCCCTTCATTTAGACTATTTCAGTAGCATCTGAAATTGGTCTTCCTGCCTCAGGTTTCTCCCCTTTCCAATCCATTGTCCACGGATCTGCTTGTCATTTGTCTAAAGTGCAGCTCTAATTAATTCACTTCCTTATTAAATCAATTCCAATGATTCCCTATTGCCTTTAGGATCAAAAATAAACTTATCAGGTTGGCATTTAAAGCCATTCACAACTTGGCCCCGGCTTACCTTTACAACCCTGTTATATGTTACTCCCCTTCTATATTCTGTAGTCCAAGCAGACTGACCTTTTTGCTGTTCCTCATGAAACTGATTTCCCATCTCTATGCCTTTGCACTGGCTGTCCCCTATTCCTGGAGTTCAATTCTTTTTCACTTCAAAAAATTTTTAATATTTTATTTTTTCTAATTACAAAAATTTTTAACATCAATTTTTTTTCAAATTTAAGTTCCAATTCTCTCCTTCCTTTCTCCCCTCTCTGAGACTGAAAGTAACTTTATATAGGTTATATATGTATAGTCATGAAAAATATATTCCTATACTAGTCATGTTGTAAAGAAAACATGGACCAAAATTTCTAAAAAGAAAAATAAAGTTAAAAAGTACACTTCGATCTGCTTTCAGACTCCACCAGTTTTTTCTCTGGAGATAGTATTTTTCATGATGAGTTCTTCAGAATTGTTTTAGATCATTGTATTGCTGAGAATAAGTCATTCACAGTTGATCATCATACAATATTGCTGTTATTATGTACACTGTTCTCCTGATTCTGCCTATTTCATTCTGCATCAGTTCATCTAAGTCTCTCCAGGTTTTTCTGAAAGTGTCCTGCTCATAATTTCTTATAGTACAATAGTATTCCACCACAACCTTTTCAGTCATTCTGCAATTGATGGACAAGCCCTCAAGTTCCAATTCTTTGCCGCCACCACCAAAAAACAAAACAAAACCTGTTTTAAACATTTTTATACATACAGGTTATTTTCCTTTTTTCTTTTATCTCTTTGAGGGGCAGACCTTACAGTGCTATTGCTGGATCAAAGGGTATACATAGCTTTATTAACTTTTGAGCATAGTTTCAAATTGTTATACAGAATGGGTGGATCAGATTACAACTCCACTAAGAATGTATTAGTGTCCCAATTTTCCCACATCCCCTCCAATATTTGTCATTTTCCTCTTTTGTCATATTAGCCAGTCTGTTAGGTGTGAGGTGGTGCCTCAAAGTTGTTTTAATTTGCATTTCTCTAATCAATAGTGACTTAAAGCATTTTTTTATATGACTAAAGATATCTTTGATTTTAGAAAACTTCTTGTTTTATACTTTGGCCATTTATTAATTAGGGGGGTGACTTGTATTCTTATAAATTTGACTAACTTCTCTATATATTTGAGAAGTGAGACCTTTATCAGAAAAACTTACTGTAAAAAGATTTCCCCCAGTTTTCTGCTTTCCCTTATAATCTTGGCTGCAATGGTTTTGTTTGTGCAGAAACCTTTAGTTTAATGTCATCAAAATTATGCATTTTACTTCCCATAATTCTGTCTCTTGTTGGGTCATAAATTCTTTCCTTATCCATAGATCTTGGGTAAACTATTTCATGCTCCTCTAATTTGCTTATGACATCATCCTTTATGTCTAAAGATGTAACATTTTGACCATATCTTGATATACAGTGTGAGATACTGGACTATACCTAATTTCTGCCAAACTGCTTTCCAGTTTTCCCAGCAGTTTCTGTCAAATGGCGAGTTCTTCCCAAAAGCTTTTTTGGTTTTATTAAATATTAGCTGACTGTGCTCATTTACTACAGTGTATTGTGTACCTAATCTACTCCATTTTCCACCACTTTATTTCTTAGTCAGTACCAGATTGTTTTGGTGACTACAACATTGTAATATGGTATGGCTAAGTCACTTTCCTTCTAATTTTTTTCATTGATTCTTTTGATATTATTTACCTTTCATTCTTCCAGATGTATTTTATTATTATTTTTTCTAGCTCTATAAAATAATTTTGGCAGTTTGATTGGTATGACACCGAATAAGTAATTTTTTCTTTTATTTTGTATTTTGTTTTTCCCTAATTACATTTAAAACAATTTTAACATTCATTTTTTAAAATTTGAATTCCAAATTCTCTCCCTCTCTCCTTCCCCATCCCTCTCATTGACAAGGCAAGCAATTTGATATAGGTTATACATGTGTAGTCATGTAAAACATATTTCCATATTAATCATGATATAAAAGAAAATATAGATCAACACCCCCCCCCCAAAAAAAAACCCAAGAAAATAAAGAAAGCAAAAAAAAGTATGTTTAAATCTGCATTCAGTCACCATTAGTTCTTTCTCTGGGGATGGAGAGCATTTTTCATCATAAGTCCTTCAGAGTTGTCTTTGATCATTGTATTGCTGAGAATAGCTAAGTCACAGTTGCTCATCTTACAGTGCTGTCGCTACTATATACAAAGTTCCCCTGGTTCTGCTCATTTCACTCTGAATCAACTCATGCTAGTCTTTCCAGGTTTTTCTGAGAGCATCCTACTCATCACTTCTTATAGTACAATAGTTGAATAAGTAAATTAACCTAGGTAGAATTGTAATTTTTAATTATATTAGCTCAGCCTATCCATGAGCAATTACCATTTTTCCAAATGTTTATTATTCAACTTTGTGTGTTCTTCTAATTCTTAGAATCCCTTTTTTCCTTCAAAACTCAACTCAAGTGGTGCCTTCTACTGGAAGTCAAAAGCAGGTATCCTGGTACAGGGGAAAGAATGGAAGTCTGAGAGCCAGAATTCAAATCCTGCTTCTAATGTTTACTACCTGTTTGACCTTGGTCAAGTTGCTAACATCCTTCAACCTTAGTTTCCTCATCTGTAAAATAAGGGAGCTGGCCTGAGTGAGACCTTTCCAGTTCTAGATCAATAATCCTTTAAGTCTTTCTTGATCCCCCCAGTTGCTGGTTCCCTCCTCTTCCCCTGCCAAATTAACTTGTATATGTTTCACATATGCAAGTAGCACCATAGATTTAAGATTAAAAGAAAACTTAGAAGTCCAATTTCTCATTTCATAAGATGAGGAAACTCAGATTTAGAGAATCAGGCCTGGGCAATGACTTGCCAGGGTCATACAGCTAGTATGTGTTTGAGGTGGGATTCAAACCCAAGTCTGCTTAACTTTTACTTTAGAGCTCTATTTGCCTTACCAGAGCGTGGAGAATTATAGCCTGAGGGACAAAATCCCTTCTGCTATCTGCTTGTGAATGGCCCCTGAGCTAAAAAATTGTTTTTTATGTTAAAAACCTTTTTTACATTTCTTATGCCAAAAAAAAGTTTTTTGACATAAAAACCATTTCTAGCTTCAAGACCATTCAAAAGCACACAGCAGGTTACATTTGGCCATAGTTTGCTGACTCCTTCACTATAGCAAGATAGAATGTAAACTTTTTGGAGGACGGGGACTGTTTCATCTTTATGTTTGTACTGCCCAGTGTCTACCACAGTTCCTGGTTCACAGTAGGTACTTCATGTTTGTTGATGGACTTATTGGTTGGTGGGTACTTTCAACATCTTAGCGACACAAGTATGGCCTCTGACCATCTACCTGTTATCCTCCCTCCTACGTGCCTGATCCACCTCCTTTTCTGGTCATATGTGTCTTTGCTGATTAGTGCCAATCATGCTTGCTCAAGTCATGCTTGATAATATGCTGTCTATTGACTACTTACAACCACATGCCCTTTGAATCACCCATAGATTCAATTCTTCTAAAACTGACACTTTCCATATTTTGTTGCTCTAAAGCATCAGTGGGGGAATTTTTTTTAATTCCAATATTCCCCTGGTGTGCTATATGGGAAACCACATGGTGTAGTGGGGGAAACAATTGTCAGAAGAGCTGGGCACACACCTGAGCTTCGACATTTATGACCTAAGTGACCTTGGGCATGTCACCTAACTTCCTTTGTGCCTTCATTTCATTATCTGTAAAAGGATAGAATTGGGTTAGAAGGCATACAATGTCCTGCAGAGCTCTAAATCTGTGATTTTATATAGCAGAGCACTGAACCCAGAGTCCAGAAAACTTGGGTTAAAATTTCAGTTTAAATCACTTAACCATTCTGAACCTAGGTTTCCTCATTTATGACATGGAAATGATAATAATAGTCTTATGAGGAGAGGCAGTAAGAAGTAATAGCAAACTAGCCTGGGAGTGTGGGGCCCTGGGTTCAGATGCCACCTCTGACACATATTAACAGTGTGTACCTCAGCAAATCATTTAAACTCTCATTGCCTTAGGCAAATCTCTAAGACTATAGGTTGCAAAGAATGTCCTAATCTCTATTAGTAGAGGGCATTTTCTCATCCAGGAGGCATATGAGGGAAGAGAAGGTGATGAATGTGAAAGATGTTGTGGAGACAGAAATGAAAGATTTGGCTATTGAATGTGTTGCATGCTGTCTCTCCCAACAGATTGTAAACTTCTTGAGGACAGGAACTGTCTTTTGCCTCTATTTGTGTCTCCAGTGCTTAGCACAGTACCGGGCACATAGTAGGCACTTAATGTTTATTGGTTGATTGATTATCGTGCACCCTTAGGTACCAGGCACCAGAAACAAAAGAAACAGAATATATAATATTTGCACTAAAGAAACCTTCCACTTGTTTTTGGAGATAGGTAACTTCCCCTAGGTGATGTGCCCAGAGCTACTTGTTCACTTTTGGAGAACTGTCCTCCTTACAAGTAAACTTAAAGAAGATTTTGTTTCATACTATTAGTATTGCTCCCATAGAATTATTTGTTTAAGAATGTAGGCTCATAGGATGTCAGAGATATTTTTCATCATAGCAAAAATCTAGAAACTAAGGGAGGACCCATCAACTGGGTCTGAACAAATTATGGTATGGGAATATAATGGAATATCATTGCTCCATAAGAGATAACAAAAGGCAAAGTTTCAAAGAAACCTAGGAAGATTTTTATGAATTGATGCACAGTGAAGTGAGTAAATCCAGGATAATGATTTTTACAATAACAAGAGCAGTGTAAAGAAAAACAACTTTGGGGGCGGCCAGGTAGCACAGCGAGTAAGAGCACCGGCTCCAGTGTTGAGAAGACCTGGAGATCGAATCCCAGGCTCAGACACTTAGCACTCACTGAGAAACACCTGGCCGTGTAACCTTGAGCAAGTTACTTAACCCCAATTGCTTAAAAAAAAAAAAAAGAAAAGAAAAACAACTTTGAAAGACTTAAGAACTATGGTCAATGCAATGATTAACCTCTATCGCAGAATACCAATAATGAAGCATACTACTTACCTCCTGACATGAGCTAATGGGCTCAAGATGCAGAATGACTTGTACATTTTTAGACACGACTGATGGGAATTTATTTTGCTTGACTATGCATATGTGTTACAAGGGTTTTTCCCTTTTTTTGTTTTTGAGCTTACATGGAGGGGGAGATAGAAGGGAGAGAAGGGAGATGTATACTATCTGTTTTCCCCTCTACCCCGAACATAAGAGAACAAGAGGACAGGAGGACAGACAAGCAAGACAGCTCTGAACATTATATGTTGCATTTACTACATACATAAAAAGAAAAACAAGTTCAGATTCAGTTTCATTATAATCTTTTCTTCTACAATGGACATGATTGTTTTATTTGATATTTATTAAGCTCAGAATTTTAAAAAAAAATTTTAAAAATTAAAAAAAAATAAGATGGCACTGAAAAATAATGTCAGAGCTGGTAAGGACCTTCAGAGATCATTTTGCTGGTGAGGAGAGACAGACCAAAAGAGGGGAGGTAACTTTTCCAGGGCAATACAGCTAATATCACTACTGACTTTGATGATCTTTTTGTAACACTTCACCATTATGGTTGAGTAGGTGATAGAGGATAGAGGAAAAGGATTCTTGAGCTCTAAAAGTAGAGAGACTGGGTATGACAATGGTCCTTAGATTATAGGGGGAATATTTTATTTAGCAAATAATTTGTAAATATCCCAAGCACATCATCTCTGCAGATCCATAACACAATCACTCCACAATCAATAGTTTATCATCTCTTGGTCCTAGTGTCGCATCCTTACAGAGGTGCTCTTCCAGGATCTCTCTGTCTTATCTTCTCTACAATCCATCTATTACAATCTTAGAGAATACAGAGGCTCAAAGGTTAAATATCTTGACATCATCAGAGAAGTGGGTCTTGAACTCAGGTCTTTCTGACTCTAATCCATACTGTCAGGTTCCCTATCTTAATCTAACTTAATTAGTGTCCTTTATCTATAACAGGAGCTGAGCCACTCACTATGCCTGTCTCTCTGGATCTCCAGGGACCAAGAATCCTCAAGTGAGCCAGCCATTTATAGCTACTGCCAATCCCCAGCAGCTGAGAAGTCTCTGGCTGCATCCCAACGTTCAGATCAAACTGAAAATGCTCCTGGCTTAAGCTGACAGCTGGGGAAGTTGTGCCCCCATGTGCCACTTACAGCCCAAACTGGCAAAGAGCTGTTCATTCCTGACTCTTTGATACAGTTCTGGGATTGAGAATGACTATTTTCTCTCAAGGGAATTCCTTCAGCTTCTTCTCTAGGGAGCTGGAGGGTAAACTGGATGACCTGAGCACTGGATTTGGAGTCAGGAAGACCTGAATTTGAATTTTCCCTCAGACATTCACTAGCTATGTGACCCTGGGCAAATCATTTGAAGTCTCTGGGTCTCAGTTTCCTCATTTGTAAAATGAGGACGTTGGATTGGATAAACTCTAAGGTGCTTTCCATCTCTGATTTTATGATGCTATGATTTCTCAAGGTCCTTTCCAGAGCAATGAGTCTTTGTCCAGATAACACAGTCCCCATATCACATAGATCTAGGATGCTTTGGAGAGTTTGGTTGAGATCAATTTCATCATTTCTTGACTCCCCAATGGGCTTGAAGTACCATACAAAAGATTTCAGATACAACTCCTGCCCATCACTTGTTGGTTCCACTTTAAGGTAAATCTCATAGGACAACTCTTGGGAAAAGTCTAAGGTTAATAAAAATAAATGACACTTAGAACATGACAGTTTACAGAGCACTTCAAATGCATCATCAAGCTTGAGCCCCATAGAACAACCCTTCTATGAGGCAGGCACTTGAAGTACCATTATCCCCATCATATAGTTGAAAAAACTGAGGCTCAGAGAGCTCAAACTACTTTCCCAAAGTAACAGAGCTAGTAGGTAACAGAAGTTGTATATGAAACCACATCATCCTGAATCCACGACTGATTCTCAAGCCTCTGGGTCTATGACGCAGGTACAATTCTATTTGTTGGGTGCATCCAGTAAGCTGGAAATTAAGCCTCTGCTTCATATAGAACTCATGTTGGCTACCTGACATTGTCACTGTACTTAGTGTCAACACAAGAAATTTTGGTTTTGTTTTATCCCTGAACCCCAAGATAAGAGAGGCACTCTACTTACACTATTACTTAAGGATTATAAAAAGATATTAACCAAGGCAGTTAGGTGGAGCAGTGAATAGAGCACTGGCCCTGGAGTCAGGAGGACCTGAGTTCAAATTTGACCTCAGGCACTCAACACAAAAAAACTAGCTATGTGACCTCGGGCAAGTCACTTAACCCCAATTGCCCTACCTTCCCCCTTAAAAAAAAAAGGCAAAAAAAATATTAATTCAGTAGCCTGTTGCTTAAGGCTTTCCCAGCCCCTGTCCCTATCCTTAAAGTTGAATTTAGTTTATTCTCTGTTTTTTGCAATTACAGAAAATGCTGCTAGGAAAAATCTTTTTTACAATTGACTCTTTAAATTTTTTTTATAATGCTTTCAGAATGTTCTAAGGAGATGGAATTAATGAGACACAGGGCATGATTATTTTTGTACCTTTTACCTTGCAGTCATTTTTTGTTTCTCTCCTTCACCCCACTCTTACCCTCTCCCACCCCCATCCTGTCTATTACCAAATACTGCCAATTCTCTCCTAGTCTACACCGTCTCTTGGCTTGGATTTGCTCTTGCCTCTGCTTCTCCATTGCCATTACTACCATCCACTTAGTCCAGACTCTGCTGGACTGCTGCAGCCTTGTTTCTCCCTACTCAGCTACCCTATGCCATTAAGAAAAGAGCCAAGATGTTTCTCCCCTGCCACCTGCAGAGTCCAGTTCTACTGTGAAGGAGGCCAAAGTGCTTCCACACAGTGGTGTGTTGGTAAATGTTTAACAACTAGTTCTCTGGGTGGGAGTGGTGGATGTAATCACAACACACTCAATTTTAATTCACATTATTAACTTTTCTCCATTACTTTTTAAAAGTCTAGACCAGGGGTGGGGAACCTACAGCCTTAAGGATCTAAAGGACCATATGCGGCTTCAAGGCTGTAGGTGCCCCACCCCTGGTCTAGACATTCAACAAAAAAATAAATCAAGACCTGATTTGTAGGGCTTGCTGATTTCCAAGGTGATTTCCAATTCATACTGAAAATTTAACTATGGAAACAGTGGGACCTAGCACCAGCTCCCTCCCCCACCCCCCAGCCACAAGGCCAGACAGTAAAGGCTCCTGAAACTTTGTCATTCCCTCCCCTCCCTTTTCTCTAAAGTAATAAGGCAAGAATGAAGATCTCCAGGCTCTAGCTTCTCCCTGAAGCCCAGGGAAATGAATCTCTGAGCAGGAAGGAGTATTTTAGAAGTAGCTTCAAACTCTGATGCTAACTACTTGGGTGATTTGGGGTCAAGCCACTTAGTCTCCCTCAATTTCCTCATCTATAAAAGGAGGAAGTTAGACTAGGTGACCTTGAATGTCCCCCTTCTAGTTCTAAATCTCTGATTCTAGGAGCTGAAGTTTTGAGATTCTGAGCACATCTGCTGAGGGAAGGATAGAAGGGAAGGCTGGGGTGTGAAGGGGCATCCTAAGTCAGGTCACTAAAAAGGTTAAATGATCTCAGGCAAGTGGTCTTCAGTTACTTCATCTGGAAAACTAGGAGAACGAATAAATGAAAAGGCATTTATTAAGTCCTTACCCTGTACGGTACATACTACAGGTGACTGGGTAGTGAAGTAGATAGAGTCCTGGCACTGGTGTCGGGAAGGACCTGAGTTCTAAAACTGCCTTAGACACTTACTTAGCTAAGTGACTCCAGGTAGGTTACTTGGCCTCTCTCAGACTCAGTTTCCCTAATTAGGGAAAATAATAGCATCTACCTACCAGGGTTATGAGGTTAAATTTAGATATTTATAAAGCACTTTAAAAGTCTTATAGTCCTATATAAATGCCAGTTATTACTATCATTAGAGTCAAGAACTTGAGGAAGGAGGAAGGGACAGATAGAATTTGGAACTCAAAACTTTTTTTTAAAGTTAAAAATTGTTTTAACATGTAATCGGGGGAAATAAAATACTGTATGTTATAAAAAAAAGAAAGAAAAAGGAAGGAAGGAAGGAAGGAAGGAAGGAAGGAAGGAAGGAAGGAAGGAAGGAAGGAGGAAGGAAGGAAGGAAGGAAGGAAGGAAGGAAGGAAGGAAGGAAGAATCAAAGACTTGGAGTCAGGAAGACTTGAGTTCCAATCCTTCCCAGGGAAAGTCACTTAACCTCTCAGCCTCAGTTTCCCCATCTGTAAATAGGGATATTAGCACCTATTTCCCAGGGTTGTTATGAGGATCAAACAACATATTAAAATCTTGTATAATCATAGGCATGATTTGCTAAGTAAGTGCTGCTATGAAAATCTTTTAACAACTAGCTCTTTTAAAATTTTCATAATGCCTTCAGGCTGTATTCCCCAAAACAGAATTTTTGGCACCGAGATTCCCCTTGGGCCACAAGAAGGAATCTGTGATTTTCTGAGTAAATGAATCCTTTCACCAAGGCCTGAGGCTTTGCAGCCTGGACAGAGGCAGGGGGAGTGGACGAGGCAGGGAGATGTCCCTCCCAGTCAGAAGGCTGCTTCCTCCAAGGCTCTCCCCAAGCCCAGGTTGCCACAAGGCCAGCAGAGGGTGCTGTGGACAAAGCCTGGGCCAATCCCCATAACAGTTCCTAAGGGGAAGCAGGCACATGTCCCGCAGGGCACCATGTGCTTCTAGGAGCTTGATTCGTAGGGGGAGCCTGTAGGCCTCTCTGCCTCCCCGTCTTGACCCGGGCTGCCTTGCCGCTCCCAGGGATGTGTGGGTATGGGGATGGGAAGCCAGGGCTAAGGACTGGAAGGGGCTCCCTGACTTCATCAAGCAAGTAATGGGGACCCACCTAGTGCCACCCAGGCTGTTGCAGCGAGGAGGAGAGGAAGGAAAACTCCCTGAGTGTTTGCTGTGCATGGGGGTGGGCAGTGGGTGAGAGGATTGGGAAACTGGGAGCATGAAGCTGGGAGTAGGAAGACCATCAGGCCAGCCCAGTCTTGCCAGAACAGGAATCATTCCATGCAGTCATGCTCAACGAGGGGGAAGCTGTGGGGTTTGGAGGAAAAAAAGGCTGCCAAGCTGAGTGCCTTCTCACCCCAGCTCCCCACCACCACCCCTTCCAGCCCCTGGCCCAGCCTTCACCCATTCCGATCATCCACTCCACTGCCAGCCCTGCTGACTGATGAAGTCTGATTCCTGCTTTGCTCTTTGCCTGGGGCAAAGTCCTCCTGGCAGGATCCTGGGCTTGGCCTGAATTGCCC
>NW_027187372.1:32973029-33063635 GCF_028583685.1 Petaurus breviceps papuanus | reverse complement strand
ACTGCCTCTCCCAAACCTCTCAGGGTCCAGAATGAAAGGCTGGCAATCCCCACCTCCCCCCATATCTCACACTCCCCACACTGAGCCAAGTCCCTTTGCCAGCAAAGACACTTGAGCTGGGAGATTACCCTGGCTCACTCAATTACCAGCAGCAGCTCATGTGATTGGCATTTGTCCAGGGAGACATATGCAGTCCAGACCTTAGAGCTGGGCACACAAGGCTATTTAGTTCCTGCTAGGTCCAGTGCTGGAGAGAGTAGTCTGGGTATGGCTTTCCTATTGTGTGCAAGACCTGTCTGGCGCCTGAACTGGTCCCCTCCCCCCAGACTAGGCAGGTAAAGGAAATTCCCACTCAGCTCTTTTTGGGGGAGGGAAGAGGAGAGGGGAAAGAAAGGGAGCAGTGAAATAAAGTATGAAAGATGCAACAATTCTGATTTCCTGCATTTCATCATAAACAGCAATATTTACTGAAAAGGAAAAATTAGAATACCTGGATATAAACAGCCCTGTTAGTAATGCCATGTGTGGTACTGGGCAAATATCTTACCTTCCAGGGCCTCCGTTTCCCACTTTGTCAGTTGGACCTAGGAATGGGCACAAGAGGTTAGAGGGATCTGCAGAGTTCCAAGTAGGGCTGGGGAACAGGTAGTACCTGCGATTGAGGAAAAAGGGGCAAGAATGGGAACAAATGGGGGATAGTGATCTCTGTTACCACCAGTGTGGTACAGTGATAGAATGTTGTGCTTGGACTCCGAACGACTCGATTGTAAATGTAAATTGTAAATGACATTTACTAGCCATGTGACCAAGGGCAAGACTCTGAGCTTCAGTTTCCTTATCTGTAAAATGGGGGTGATAATAGTACCTGCCTCACCAAATTGTGGAGAGGCTTAAATAAAATGTGTATATATAAAGTGCTTTGTAAGCCTCATAAAGTGCTATGTAAATATGAATTATTATTACTACTAATAAAATGAGGCTAACACTTACAGTATCTACTTCCCAGGATTGTTATGAGGGTCAAATGATAATGCTTTGCCAATCTTAATATGTTATAAAAACATCAGCTCTGATTCTTAAAAGGCTGGAGGCATCTTGAGGAGGTAGCTTAGGCTACTAACAGCCAGAACATACAATATAAATACAACACAATGCAAATATTCAGCAGATATTTGTTGAATGTATCTCTGGGTTGTAGATCTTGGGAGGACCCCGTAAAGAATCTAGTCTTCATTTTACAGATGAGGATCCTCAGACCAAGCAAAGTTAAATGATCCCCAGGCTCATATACCTGGTTAGTGGCTGAGTAAGGACTAGAACTCAGATCTCCTGTCTCATGACCAAATGCTCTCTTTAATATTGTGAAACTGCCTCTGGAAATAATAATAACACTTACTGTGTACCAGGTACTGTGATAAGCACTTTACAGTTATTACCTCATCTGATCCTTACAACAACCCTGCCATAACCCTGTTTTTATCCCCATTTTACAGATGTGAAGACTGAGGCGAACAGAGGTTAAGTGACTTGCCCAGGGTCATACATCTAGTATGTGTCCAAATCTGAATTTGAACTCAGGTCTTTCTGACTCCAGGGCCAGAGTTCAATACTTCACCACCTGACTGCCCCTGGGATGAATGGAGAGCAGAGCAGGGAATGGGTTAAAAGAGTGGGTTGGTATGCTCTAAGGATTCTCTCTGGGCCTTACCACTGGGAAGGTCTGAGCACTCCAAGGAAGGCCTAAAATACTCCTTGATTTGATGCCTCTTGTGCTTCTAATTTTACAATTCTATGATGTGGGGTAAGTCTAAGCCCTTCCCCTCTGCAGCTGAGGCTATCCCCCATCTCTTTTCTAGGCTCAAACTTGGAAACCCTTTTGAAATACAGTTGACTCTAAGAAAGAAAGGGGAAGGTGAAGGGATTGGAGGAAGAAGAGGGAGAGGGAGGGCCATAGCAGCTACTGCCCAGCTACTATTTCAGGAAGCCTTGTGGAATGGGCAGTGAGATGTAGGACAAGTGTAGAGGGCATAGCTTCTGAGCCCAGACCCACTGCTGCCACTCAAGACCTACCTCAGAGCAAGATGAAAGAGTTTGTAGCTAGTTGCTATGCTTCTCAGAGATCTCTAACACCCCTTCCATCCCCTCTGGAATCCGGTCCTTACTGTGGGCACCTCCCCAACATTATTTAGCAGGTGGTCCCTTAGAGAAGAGAAAGGGGTCTTGAGGACTGAGCAGAGAAAGGGAGCCAAAGTTAGGCATTTGAAGCAGCTGCTCCAATCAAGCCAGAAGGCACCCTGTGGCTGAGGTTATCTAGTCCATTCCACATACTCACCTCTGCCCCTCAGACTCTGTTTTGGTATGTTGGTGGGACAGAAATAAAACATGTTGATTTAGCAACCAGGCAAAACAGCAACCAAAGCTAGCCAGTTGCTGGGAGAAGCAGAAGAGAGAAAGGGAAGAAGACTCATGAGGGCAGCTGGTTCCTCATCCAGGCTTCCCCACCTGTTAGAATTGTTTGGGATACACATTTAGGGTAGGATTTGGGAGGGCTGCTGGTGGGAAAAATCCAGCTCCACCTTCATGATGATGAAATCCCAAGGGTGGCAGCTATGTCATTCATTCTCTGACTCCCATGCTCCACCAGTTGCAACTGGGTAGAGGAAGGTGTGACCCTCTCATCCTTTTCACCCCTATTTAATCCTCTATGTTCTTTTTCTCACTAAATGCAGGCCACAGGTGATTACCTATCTAGTGGACATACTCAAAAAACACCCTCTGACAATGACTTCCCCTCACTACACCCACTTCTCCTGTAAGAACCCAGGAAAGAGGGAATAGGCTAAATTAAAAAAAAAATTTTTTTTTTACCTATTGCCTGCCTTTAAGGGTGGGGAACCTGTGGCCTCAAGGCCACATGTGGCCCTCTGGGTCCTCAAGTGCAGCCCTTATGTGGCCTCAAGGCTGAATGTTCCCTACCCCTGGCAGATTTCTTCTAGGCCTTGAATGCCTGAAATTTGTGGATTATTGTTTTTCATCCTAACAAAACACTCCTTTGGGCCTATCTGCTTACCTCTCACAAGATGACAAATATCAGTTATCACATACTTTTCAGTACCTAGCATGATGCTTTGCACACAGCGGATACTCAATATTTGTTAAACAAATGGCCTATAACCCTACCCACTTCAAGTCAGCTGAGAAAGAATCAAGACTCAGAGTCCTTCATTGACTTGACCAAGGTCACAATAATCTCATTACAGACAGAGCTGGTTCTAATACTAGCACCTGGAACTCTACCGGCCATTCTAGGGATGATGAGAACCTGAGTTCAGATGCAGAATGTTTGTTCTGGACCTTTTCTTTCATCAAAGAACTCTTCAGCAGCCAGGGAACCAGAGCCCAAAACAGAACTGGGCAGAACTCAGAGAACAGGAGGGTCAGATTTCCATGAGGCCTCATCCCTAAGTAATTTTGAATCCTTTTGTTCCTGATGATTTCTTCCCCACTGGAAAGGATCAGAAAGGGCAGGTAACAACACAGACAATCTCCCAGAGTTTTTCCAATGTAGTTGCCCTGGCTGTCAGTCTGCCTGACATACATTTCTCAAGCATCCAGGAAGTAGCTGGCTTCCATCCCCTAAGTCTGAACCAACCTCTGTCTCTCTGTCTGTCTCTGTATGTCTCTCTGTCTCTCCCTCCCTCCCCTTAAATGGCAGAAAAAGCTGTGGGAGTCCATAGGTGTATGCTAATTCCCCCAGGAAGAATGAATTGAACAGCTGAGTATTCCTTTAATTGCCACCTGGAAAATATGTCCAGCAGCCCATATACCTCATGCTTAAGTATTCACAAATTCAAGAGACCAGTGGCATTTTGAAAAAGTATAATTCAAACTCTCAGAGGATCATTTGGGTAGTAGACACACACCCACATCCAGCAGAAAAGGCTGTATATTCCTAGGTTAGCAAGTCTAAAGAAAAGGAGACCTCAGCACAATCTCAAATCAGCCTTAGTTACCAGGGCAAAAAAAATGGCTCAGGATTCATCCAGGAGAAACCCAGAAGTGAGGCTGTAGCCTTTGTTCTTTCTCTTCCTTTTCCTTGCTCTGTCTTTTAATTTCTTCACCCATTCAAGGGACTCAGCATGGACTGAGAAAAGCACCCAAACATTTAAGTTTCTCCATCAAACCTAATCTTTAAAGCCAAGATTGATGCCTGGGAAAGGCCCTGTGCCAACACCAGACCAGAGGGCTGATAGCCAGGGTCCCAAATGGGTGGAAGAATCCCAGCAACATGCATATTTATACCATTTCTTTACACCACAACACTCTTATGGCCATGTAACCAGACCATGGACAGCTTTGTAGGAGAGGTTTGGGATGAATCTGTAGCAATAGTGCTTCCCATTCCAAATCCTCCCCTTTCCTATATAGCCTGTTTCTCCAACTCTACCCAACTGAGAACTTCAGGCTGGAGTACAAGGTATGTGGAAGCAATAGCAATAATAATTCATGATTTCCCAATGGAATCTACACTAGGACATCTGCCAAAAGGCATATTTAACCCAGAGCCTGACTGCTAAAACTTATTCCTCTAAATACTTTGCACTCTAAAACTTATTCCTCCTGAATTTAGCAACAGTTCACCTAAAATAATTTTTTTAATAAAAATCTGTTAGCAGAATCAATCTTATTATAAAAGAATTCAACAACCCCAAAATGGCTAGGAATTGAAAGCTAATATCTTGAGTCTTAAGAAACCACCAACCGAAAGTTTATTCCTTGACTAGATTTGGAGGTTTGGGTTTTTCCTTTCCCCTTACCCAACCCTAGTCTTTTGGGGCACGAGGGGAGACTGGACAACACAGTTAAAGAGAAATAAAAATCCTTAATCACTATAATCAAAGCAAATTTCCTAGAAGAAGTAGCCACTGTGCAAAAAGGTATGAGGCATTACAGAAGTGAGGCTTACTTTGTCCATTGGATCATAGGTTTGAAGCTAGAAAGGATCTGAGAGGTCACTGAATCCAACCCTTTCCTTTGACAAATAAGGAAACTGAGGCAGAGAGGGTGACTTGCCCAGGGTCACACAGCTAGTAAGTAGGCAGTATCTGAACCCAGGATTTAATGACTTCATGTCCAGCTGTGCCCTGTGCAAATATATTTCTCTCCCATGTTTCAAGCTATATTGAATGCAATCTCACCCTTCTGGAAGTCTAGACAATGTATTTGTAGCTCTGCCTTATCTTGGAGACTATGACTTTGCAGGACAGAACTGTATTCATTCCTTAAATGGATATACCAAGTGTGGGCTCTGAAATTAGCAAGATTAATTTTGACACACAATTGGAAAGACCCATTATCCCCAAGTGCACTGTGACTGGAGGCTGGGCCTATAAGTCAGTTCATTCAAATCCTCAGGATTGCAGTTGTGTTGAGGTCACCACAGGGCAGGGGAGGAGAGATGTTTTTAAAAGGACTATAAAAATACAGCCGATTCACTCTCAGTAGCTTGGAGCTGGCAGTGGACAACTCTTAATTTTCCAGTCCTGTCCCACTCCTTATTTGTTCAGACTCCAGATTCCTCTTTCATTGATGTCTGCCCTGGCTGTGACTATGTATAGCACGTTATAGTGTTTTAGTGATCTGTAATCTCTGGCTAGACATTGAAGAGACACTGATGAGATGGTGGAAAAATGCTGCTATGTTTACATGTCAAATGCACCTGATACAAAAGAATGTTATTTGTGCTACTCTTAGAGAGCCCTGAAAAGGAGGAAGAATATCCAAGAACATTCTGGTAGTGGTTTCCTTTCCAGCTCTTGGGTTGTTAGAACTGAACAACAGATGCAAGAGAAAAAAAAAATTCAGTGCGTAAGAAAAAACTCTATGATTCACTGGAGTGGTAGGAATAATATTCTGTTAATAAGTAAAATTTAGAGTGGCTCATCAGCTACCACCCAAAATTGAACTTTAACTATGCCTAGTTGTTAGAATTCGGCAGAACGGAAAAGTTTTCTCAATACAGTTATCACAGTTCCAAACTCAGAAGCCCAATGGCAGTTTTTATTTAAGCTTTTTTGTTGTTGAGTTTATGCAAAAGCACCCCCTTCTTAACAGATTAAATGTCACGGAAACCAAAAACTTAAGGAGATTGACTAGCTGATTCAGCTGTCCCCAAACTCCTAAATCCTAGGAAAACAACACACTGATATTGCCACAACAAAGGACGAAGCTCATTCACTCTGGTGGATGAACAATGGAGGGGCAATCTTGACTCATTTTCGGAGCCTGGCTGTGGAAAAGGAGAGCCTATGTGGCATGGGTTTTTTTTTTCCCCCAGTGATCAGATTAAATATATCTAATGACTTAAAGAGGCAGTTCCACAAATCTCCCTTCTGATTCCATTGTCAAAAGAAAATTATTAGAGCATTCTATGGGTCACTATAACAGGGGGCCAATGGGATAGTGTGATTTATAATTTACACAAGGACCAGAAAACTTCCTCCGCACACATGGAATTTCTATTCATGAATCTGAATACCCATAAGGAGATGGGCATTGTACTAAATATACTGAGGACATGAATTTATCCATGAAGAGTAAGTGCTCCAATCCAAGGAATGGAATGGAATGATGAGTATAGAAGGTAGTATTAAGTCTGATGGGAGAATAAACAGGATTAGCCAATTTCTCTTGGTTGGAAAAGCTCCCTGAACTGTGTCTTTCTTGATAGCTTGTGAGATGACAAAGAATGAAAACTTTAGAGCTGGAAGGGACCTTATGGCACACCCAGGATATAAAGCTCATAATAATCTCCACCTGATTCATTAGTTACAAAGCCTACAGTGAGAAATACTGGGGTCATTGTTGCAATGCCAAGAAACCTATTAACTTGGTCAACTCAAGTGATCTTTGTTATGGGCACTCCTTCCTTTAAGAAAAGATCTGAACATATCCAGGCTTTCTCATTCCATGTGATTCTATGCCTCTCCATTTATGGAAGCCATACCCAATGTGCTACAGGCACTCCTCTGGTTCTATTAATAATTTTGTGGATGGCCTGTTTATCTGTTATTCTCTGTTAATTCAGTGTGGGGTGGGAATCCATTAAGTAGGTTAACTTAATTGACCAACTGTTTGACTGAAAATCCTATTGATAATCACCTAAATAAGTTATAGAGCTTACAGGGTAATAAAAAGTTTCCATGAGGGCAAGGACCACACTTTTGCCTTTCTTTGCATCTCCATCACTAAGCTGTTCCTGAAACATAGTAAATCTTAGCAAGCCCTTGTTATTGTTGTTGATGATGATGACGATGATGATGGAAGCAGATACTAAAAATCTACCACACAAAATAAAGCTAGAAACTTTTCTCCCCATCATACCCATCCAAAAACCTCCTCGAAACCATCTGTACAATAACCAGCATGTTTTAAAACTGCCCACTCTCCTCCCCTGCAATAATTTCCCAAATGCAATCAGCTCTTGGAAGGCAGAAAGGCCAAGTCAAAATGACTGCACTCTGTATCATTGTCTGGGCTGCAAAATCTGAACAAAAAGACACAGCACTTCACCTTTCCAGAGCCTTCCAACATTTGGCTTCCCAGTCTTGTCAGCTCTGTTCCTGCTAGCTTTTCTTCCCACTCAGCTGAGTTTCAGTAACCCCAAAGCCAAGTCAAAATATTCTAACGTAGAAATCTCTCAATAGAAAGACCCAACCTGGGCCCAGCAACTGCCCAGAAGTTGCTGGCTGAACTGAAAGCAAGTTCCTTTTAAAATAAAGCACAAAATTTCTGCAAGCTATACCTTTTTTTTCCTCCTAAAAAAAGATGTCAACAGTCTTTTAGAGCTTGCTTAGAGTGTGCCTTCATCCTGATAACAGTTAACATGGTGCCCTCAATTTATGCTATGTCTAGATAGTGGAGAAGGTTCCCAAACAACCAGCCCAAGAAGCTAGAAAACTCAGCAGGAGGTACCATGATCTGCAGGAATTGGATGAGAAGTCTTCCTTCTGCAAACCAGTACTGGAGATAAGCAGTGTTTTTAACAGTGTTTGTGGTTTGTTTTTAAAGGACCTTCTCAGCTGGGCTGAAAAACTCTCTCCTCAGTCACCAAAAAAGAAGAACTGGATATTTATAAGGAAGTACCAGCCTCATTTTTACCATCTCTATTTTTTCAAAGAGCCATTCTGCTTTGGAGACTGAGGCCACACTGAAGTCTACTAAAGTTTAGAAAACTACCCACTAAGTAGCCTGACTATAAAGTAGGCACTTTATACATGTTTGTTGATTACTGGGATTTCCCAAGAAAATCAGGGATGTTTTCAGGTCTGGATAGTATGTTGATAAATTACATATATGACATTTTTCTTCCTTTGATCTATCAGAAACCCAGGATTATAGGATTTATAGGTAGACGGGAATTTAGAAATCATCCATTCCAGGGTTTCCCTGCATTGAATAAGGGAAGGAATTGCCTTCCAGGTAATTTACACAATTGCAATTCTACATATAGTGAAAAAATGGAAATGGATTGTTCTGAGAATCTATCCCAAAGAATCCAGTAGGTCACTGAATCTTTGTTCTAGGGACGGGTGTTAGTGGGAGTGGGGACAGGAGAAAAGAAGGCAACAGAAATCAGCAGATTACTTGAAAATTGTCCCTGCTTTTCCTCCAGGGATGGCTAAGCAAGCCATTTGGCTAGCAATGACTGTTATTTGCTGATGTTCATATTTTCAATTGTATCTGATATAGAAGTTTGAAGGGAGAGGAAATAGTTTGAAGGGTTATGAACAGTTTTGGGAAATTCAAACTGACTCTTGTACAAATAAAAGCTCTCTGCTTCTCACCAAAATCTACCCTGAATCAAGGATGTAACCTTAAATGACAGTTAAGATAGGAATGGAGAGAAGAAATAGATGGAAAATGGTGGGTGCTGGAGGGCAGAAGATAATGGTAAAGCATTTACTTTGCATTCTTGGTTCTCCTAACACTGGCTTTCTATTACTTATATTGTTTGTGTATGTATGATTTAGGTTTGGAGACAGGAGTGTTGAGGGTTTGGGGGGGGGGAGAAGGCGAGTCAAAGGGAAGTCTAATAAGAGGCAACTTAGTATACTGAGAAGCAAGTGAATGAATGTGAGTTTCAGTGCTGATTCTGCCTCTAGCATTGCAGGTGATAGTGGAACAATTGAGATGTCCTGGAGCTGGGCTTCAGTTCTCAAATGAGTCTTCGGGGTTATGATGAGAGTGAGGAACAAGGGCTATTATATCCTCTAGAAAACAAGTTAAAGTATAAGAAAAAAGGAAGTTGAATCTTAAGTATAGGGGGAAAAGAAGAGGACTCATAGGGCCTATTTCCCCATTCCCCTATCATTCCCACATGGGAGCTTTTATCTGTAATGAAGACCTGAAAACAGCTTCTTGTGGCAAGAGATTTTTGGTTCTCCACATCACCCAATTGCCACCACATTCCTAAAATCATCTCTACTCCTGCCCTCACTCCTCACCATCCAATTCAAAGGGTAAACAAGTATAATTCTGAGATATGGAGCTTTCTAACATGGGAATAACATTCCTATTTTATCCTCTTTCTTAAGATGCTCCAATATTCTGATTTCCTCAACTGCCCATCAAGGGAAAGAGATGCTAGGGAAGAATGAAGATCATAGCCAGGATACATTTTTCTATATACTTTGTCCCAGGAGAGGGGGATTTAACCCAATAAAATGCACTAAAATACATCTAAACTTATTGACCAAGAAAGTACACTGACCTATAAAAAGTAGTTTAATAGGTACTTCAATGTGGCTGAAACAAGGTGGTTAGATAATTAGCCTTTGAAAAGTTCATTTCATACATATAAAAAGTTTTGCCTTTAAAAAAGTCTTGTCTGTCAAAAACCGGGGTTCTGAGGATGCTGTATTTTCCAATTTGCAGGCTTTCAGGATGATTAAAAATATAATTTATGCACATTTCCACACAGATCACTCTCTACTAGCTGATGAGTTTGGGCAGGACACTACACAGAGGTATACTGCCATTAGTTTCCGACATTAAATTAGCTTTAAGCTTGTTGGCTATTCCAGTGACTGGAGGCAATTTGGAACCCAATCCCTGCAAAGCATTCACGGGATTTACTATCCGTTTCCCTGACATTTTGTCTGTAGTGACAGGTCTGGGCACAGGTTTACTAATCCAAGGGTGTCTTAAGGCCTGAGCTGGAGTCAGGCGGGCAGAGGGGTCCCAATGAAGACATCTTTTCAAGAACTCTATAAACAAGTAATCATCACAGCCTTTTAGAGCTGTTACCCAGTCTTTACTGCCTGGAGGACCTCGCTTCTTACCCCGGCGTGACCGCCCCCCCACAAGGACGGCCCTCCCATCTGCTTGAGTAGTCACAGAACAATATCGAGGCAGACCCTTGGAGTTGATAAAGTACTTGGCACGCTTAGCTTGCTCGAGAAGTTTTGGAGGGGGCATCCCTAGAAGCTCCATTATACAAGCTAACTGGTCTCCCTCATCTTCTCCAGGGAAGAGAGGCTGTCCAGTCAAAAGTTCTGCAAGAATGCAGCCGAAGCTCCAGACATCAATAGGCGTACTGTATCGACTTCCCAAGATGATCTCTGGTGCTCTGTAGAAGCGAGACTGGATATACGTGTAGAGTTTCTGGTACTCAAAACAGCTGGACCCAAAGTCAATTACCTTGGTTGCGCTGCGGCCGTGCTGTTTTAGAAGAATGTTTTCTGGCTTCAGGTCACAGTGAATGATCTTGTTTCTGTGGAGGGCATCCAGAGACTGCAAGATGGATTGAGCAAATTTGCGCACCAGCTGGACGCTAAACCCCTGAAACTTGTTCTTCTTGATCAGCTCATAGAGGTCCATGCTTAGCAGTTCGAAAGCCATACAGACATGATTCCGGAATGTAAAGCTTTCTAGCATGTGAATAACATTCATGCTGCCTGTTTTATCCTGTTTCTTAAGATGCTCTAAAATCTTGATTTCTTCAGCTGCTTGTCGATGAAAGCGCTTTTCATTTCGAACCATCTTCAGGGCAACGTACTGGTGAAGTTTGTGGTCATAGACGCGAGCCACCTGACCAAAGCTGCCTTTGCCAATGATTTTCAACACCTCATATCTATAGGCCAAATGGTCTCGAGGTACATGGATGTAGCCTCCTTCAGCATCATCATATCCCCCATTGTTGGGGCCACCCATGATGCCATGCCTTTTCTTAGCATTTGGACCCACAAAATAAACTTCAGGATAATTGATGATTTCTAGCTTCTCATAAGGAGTCAGGTGATGCTTATACTGTTTTAGTGCTTGTTCAGGAGTCAGAGGTAGCACTTTTAGCGCTTTGGATGAACTACCAGATTTGACAGTGTTCAAACTGTCTGAACTTTTACCCTGAGAAATGGTGGGAGGATACTTTTCAGAGGAATTTGTTCCTACGGATTGAAAAGCACTAGATCTTCTGTTGCCAAATTCCTGAAACAGCTGTTCCACCTTAATGTCACCTCCATTTGGGATTGGTTGAGTGTGGCTGGTTGTTAGCTTTTCAGTAGTTATCTAGAAAGAAGAAGATATAGGAGACTTAAAAGGAAGAAGAAAAAAAATGTGAAAATATTCAGAAAGAAAATGAACCATGAAAACCCCATAAACTCTTAAATTTAGTAATGACGTTTATTAAACTTAAAATCACCCAAAAGGGAGAAAGAAAACTGAACTAGAGACCTCTGGACTAGGTATCAGGAAATCGGTATTATTGGTCCTGATTTGGCCAACAGCTTGTTATTAGACCTTAGGCCACTTAATAACAGTATATAATGGGGTTGGAGCAACAAGTCCAAACTTCCCCCTCTGGTTCTTAGGGCCTTCCATACTCTGTCTTTACCGTATATATCCAAGTATCATATCCTTCTACTCCCTAACATGAAATTTTTGCTTCCATCAGGTCAGTCTCCTAAAAGTCCCCCACATCTGCCACGTTTGTTCTTATCTGGGTATGTTTGCTCATGCTGGCAATGTTCCCTCCCCTCCCTATCCAAATCTCACCAATTTTCAAAGGCTGAATCAAGCCTCACCTCCTCCATTGAACTATATAAGGAGACCCCAAACTCAGAATGCCCTCCCCCTTTCTTTGATCTGTAGAACTTGTAATCTGTACCACAAAATTTAATACTAAGAGTTTTCTATTGTTTGCTAACCATGCTTGCATCCACGTTCATATAGCATATAATTTTTGTCTAAAAACATTCATTACATGGTGGTCAACTTTCTGGAAATAATCCTCTGCACTAACCAGGCTGCTTCTCAAAGAAAAGACAGATACCAGAGTATAGTTTAAAATAGAAATGACCATCTTTTGCCATGGATGGAGCATACAATCAATTAGTAAGAAGATATCTGCAATCTTGCAAATTTAATCAAAAGGGCTTTAAAACTAAAAAGAAAGGGAAAGGGGAAAGAACTGCCCAAGGAAATTGGTATAACACAGGAAGGGAAAATACAAAGACTAACACGCACAGAGATGGCCAAAGCCAAGAAGCAGTGAAACTCACGACCTCAGATATCTCCAGACAAATACAAAAAAGGATGAGTGATAAGATGAACTAGCAATCCATCCAAATTAATTCAGGCAGATATGACCTCAGAGGTCTCACACTTAATGGAGTGAGAAAGGGCCTGGAAGGATATACTTTATGCAGAAGGAACAGCATAGCTTTGGAGGCTGGGAAGAGTAACTCCATATATATTAAGAAATACTCATGTGAAAAATTCAGGAACCAGAGGGGAAGGCAGCATGGTGTAGAAATTTGGGTGAAGATCAACAAAGGCAAAAATGGGAAAAAAAAACAAAACAAAACATTGTCACTAAATTATAGTACTGAGCACCTGGCCAGAAAGAAGAGGTGGAGTGGCAGCTAGGTGGCCACAGTGAATAGAGCACTGGCCCTGGAGTCAGGAGGACCTGAGTTCAAATGCGGCCTCAGACACTTAATAAAAAAACTAGCCATGTGACCTTGGGCAAGTTACTTAACCCCAACTGCCCCTCATAAAAAAGAAAAGAGGTGGAAAGTTTGGGGAAAAGATCACAAGCATAGCATGGAAGCATCATCATAGTTGTGATGGGGGACTTCAGTCATCCAAACATCTTCCCATGCTCTCTTTCTCTGCCCAAATCAGAAAAGCTGTTATGCTTTAAGGATAATTCATTTCTTCAGAAGGTAGAAGAATTAGTTACTGGATTGGGAGTGATGGGAACCTTATGGGGGAAATGACCATTTCATCTTGAAATTAGTGACAGAGAAGAAGAAAAAAGCTAGATGTGGACTGATATGCATTCCAGATTTTAGAAAAGCAGACTTCAGGGAGTTAGAGGAAGGGAAGATTGGATTACATAAAGCTAAATTCACTAAGAGAGGTAAACTTGAGCTAGGCTTCAGAATAGAGAAATACTACTGATAAAGAAAAAAAAAGCAGAGTTGCTGAAAGAGGAAATGCATTGGGCAACATGAGTTTTTAAAAGCTATGTACAGAAATCAGAGGCAAAGGCAAATTAGGGGGATTTTTTTAACTTAGACTTGAAATTCCATCTGTTTAGGGAATTCCTGGTGTGTGAACTCCCTCCACACTGATAGGTGGATTACTCTAATTTAGAGACTTAGAAAACTGCCCAGGGTACAGTGTAGTTAAGGGATTTGCCCTGATAAACATGTGGCACATTCTTTTAGGAATGGTATTATAGGTACTAAAGCTTGGAACAAGCCAAGCCTGAGCAGGAAGGCTGAGTACAATAGAGGGTAGGAGACTTAAAAATTTTTTTAACTATATATTAAGGAAAAGAGGATCAAAGAAGGGAAAAAATTGCTCCTAAAGGTAAATGGTTTGATGGTAAAGTTGTTCAATCCTTATTTTGTATTTTAACTTGCTAAAGACAAGCATCCTTAGACTGGAAAAAATGGAACAAAAGTTGATAATAGATGGTACAGTGGATAGAAAGCCGGGCCTATAGTCAGGAAGACCTGAATTCAAATCTGGCATCAGACATTTACCAGCTGTGTGACCCTGGGTAAATCACTTACCCCTGTTTGCCTCGGTTTCCTCATCTATAAAATGAGCTAGAGAAGGAAATAGCAAACCACTCCAGTATCTTTGCCAAGGAAACTTCAAATGGAGTCACATAGAACCAAACAAAAATAACCAAACACCAAACTAACTATAACATTTAAAAAAAAAACCCTAAACACTATATTAAAAAAAAAACCTAAAAACTAAAACAACTCAACAAAAACAAAATGAAATAAGAGGAAGAAACTACCTACCTGCTCTTGAGGCGGCTAAATGGCACAGTGCATAGAGTTCTGGACTTGGATTCAAGAAGACCCGAGTTCCAATTCTGCCTCAGATACTTACTAGCCATGTGACCCTTGCACACAGTCACACAGCTCTCTCATCCTCAGTCTCTTCATTTGTCAATGGGGATAAGAATAGCACTTACTTCACAGGGTTATTTTATTGTGAGGACTGAAAGAAATAATCCTCAGAAAGTGCTTTACAAACTTTAAAGCACTGTGTAAATATTAGTTCTTCTTACAGTTATTATAACTCATGAGTTCAAGTCATCAATAAACTACACTTGGCAGCTGTGATTGTTTAGCCATTCTCAGTGACCTTGAGAAGATCTTGGAGAAGGGCAAAGATTACTCCAATTTTCTTTCTTTTTTTTGCTTTTTGGAGGGCAATTGGCATTAAGTGACTTGCCCAAGGTCACATGGCTAGTTTTTATGTTAAGTGTCTGAGGCTGGATTTGAACTCAGGTCCTCCTGACTCCAGGGCCAGTGCTCTATTCACTGCACTACTCCAATTTTCAATAAAGGGAAGAGAAAGGAGTCTATAAATTCTGGAACAATGAGCTTGACTTTGATTCCTGACAAAATTCTAGAACTTATTATTAAAGAACTGGTTAGTGACTATCTAGCTATGGAAGCAATGATAACTATTTAAAATGAATGGTTTTATCAAGAACAGGTCATGGCTGACTAACCTAACTTCCTCTTTTGACAGTGTCACAAAGTCAAGAGATCAGGAGGATGCTGCAGATACATTTTACTTAGCTTAAACAAAGTTTGTAACAGAATGTCTCATGCTATTCTTATGAAAAAGATAGAGAGATATGGGCCAGATAACAGTGTACTTTGATGGATCTAGAATTCACAGAATGGCCAGACCCAAAGAACAGTCATTAATCATTTAATGTCAGGTTGGGAAGTGGTCTCTAGTGCAGTGCCCTTGAAATCTGTGTACTACCCTGTGTTTTATAACATTGTTTAATTAGGAACTTGGATGAAGCCTTTATATGAGGCTATCAAAGCTATGAAAGTATAACTATCTACAGTTTTCAAGTGTGTAGGTGACACAAAGCTGAAAGATAGCAAAGACACTGTATGACAGAATCCAAAAATAAATATCTCAACAAGCTAGTATATAAAGCTGAATCCAGTCAAGTGAAATTTAATATAGACAATGTAAATTACATTTGGATTCAAAAGAATAAACTTCACAATTACAAGATGAGGAGAGTATGGCTCCATGGCAGTCTATCTGAGAGAGACCTAGAGGTTTGGAGGCCTACATGGCTTGGTGGAAAAGTCCCTGGATTTAGAGTTGGGGCCAGGACTCCCAGCTCTGCCACTTATTGCCTGGTGTTCTTGAGCAAATTACTCATTCCCTGAAAGCCTCAATTTCCTCAACCTGTCATTTTGCTAAGCAAGCACTGGAGATACAAAGAAAGGCAAAATGAGCAAAACAAACAAAAAAAAATGCAGTGTTTGGGCAAGTTGACCTTAAGGTCCCTTCCAGCGTTAAATCTATGATCCTTGAACAATTCAGATGGCAGCCACAGAAGCTCATTCAATCTTGGGCTGCACCAAGAGACCCAGCAAAGGGAACCACTGAGAGGTATTGTCCAGTTCTAGGTCCAGACACCATTTCAGCAAGGACACTAATAAGCTAAAGAGGATTCAGAGGAGGGCCACTGGGATGGTGAAGGACCTCTAGATCATACAATATGATGTTTCCCATGGACAAAAGAAGACTCAAGGAGAAGATGAGCATTCTCTTCAAGTATGCAAGGGACCGTCACATCGAAAGATTACATGTGTTCTGCTTGGCCCCAGAGGGTGAAGATTACAAAGGGGTAAGTGCAGGATCCAACAGAAATGCCCCCTCAAGTCATTCTAAAATGGATCGGGCTGCCTGAGGAAGCATGAGCTCCCATCACTGCAGGTCCCCCAGCAGAGACTCAAGAACTAAGCGTAAACTACAGAGGGGATTCTTGTTCAGGTAAGGGCGGATAAGACTTGGTGGACAATGAGGACCCTTCCAAATGAGAGACTGTCACTTTCTCTGTCGTTTGACTCAACACTCAAAACCCTCCCAGCCTGCTAGAACCTGTTCCACCTTGATGCAGCATCTGAATTCAGGTTCCCCTCCAGCACCAGAATGAGGCACCATAACAGGCTCTTATTTAGGCAAAATTAGGGTGATTCAAAAGGCAAGAGGAAGATAGGCAGCATATCCTCTGGATTCAGAGGTTCTCCCTTTGAACACCAATACTACTACTGTCTATGGGACCTGGAACACATACTTACCCTCATGGAACTGCTCTTCTCATTTGTAATATGGGGCTTATAGGATCTGAACTATACAACATCTGAGCTGCTGTTGAGCCTGAAATCTATGATCTTATGGCACATCATGAGTAGTACATTGGTACCCATGAGATAGTAAAAGAATGAAAGGAAAACACCCTGTGAGCTGGTTGGATCCTCCCCAGAGGATTTGTGGAAAGATATGGAAAAGAACTGAACAGAATAAGATACAAAAGAGATATAATCCACATCAGTGGAACCAATACCAGCACAAATGAAATCACAAATTGATAAAAATAGCAAACTAAAGTATATGCATATTTTGTCTCCCCTGTTGTATTGTAAGCTCCTTGAGGGTAAGGATGCTATCTAAAGTTCTTGTTTTTTTTCCCATAACACCTAGCAAATTGCCAACCACATTGTAAATATTCGATAAATATTTGTTGATTGAATCTACAAATTAGAGATGGTTCCATTATTCATTGCTATTTCTAAGCAATTCAATACTTTGTTTCTGATAGAAAAAGTGTTTTTGTGAAAAGCTCTATGAGGCATCAAACCTCACAAAACTCAAAAAGAGATCAGTAAAACAGAGCTTTTCCTGCTAAAAATCCTAACATGTCTCCATTGCATTCTATTTTATTTATTTATTTGATGATAAGCAGCGATTCTTCAAAGGAAAACTCCTCTAACTTTTTTCAGAGACAGATTACTTAAAGGGGATGGTTAGAAGTTGAAAAAAGAAAATTAAAAGCAACAGTCAAGAACCATTTATATGAATGATGTGGAAAAAGGTTAAGAACAGAATAGACAAAGGCAAAGAAGAGATTTCAAACCCTGGGATATCTCAAGAGTTATTTTGAGCACATTTTAAGGAACTGGAGCCCTAATCAGAATATGGCTAATTTTATGCCTTCTAAAAGCAGAAGTAGATCCTATTTTGCTCATTTGCCTCTTTGGCAGATTAGATTAGAGGTTTTTAGCCTAGAGTCCACAGATACCCATTCAGTCTGTGAGCTTGTTTTTTATTTGTAAAAGGTATTTTGATACACATTAGTTTCAATACATTAGTTTCCTTTGTTATCCTATGTATTTTGTTTTAGGCATTTAAAAACCCCTACCAAGAAGGGGTCCATGACCCCAAAGATGTTAAGGACAAACCCTTGCTTTAAATGAAGGTGGAACCAGAGTGCTAGGCTCCAGATTCCATAAGCAGTGTGCTAATCATCATAAGATGATAATCCAAAAGGGCCATTCCTTTAGAAAGTGGAATTTAATCATAACCTAAGTAAAAAAAAATAAAACATTGGTATTCAAAATGGCCTAACTTGTAAATCAAATCAAATCCAGCCTAAGAAAACATATGAAGGAAAAAAAAAAAGATGGATGAAATGCAGCTTTAAATAACTGGCTGCAGATTGCAGACAGCTTCCCCAAATAATACTCCTCGTAAGGGCTATTAATTAATCTTTGGCTACTTCTGGGTCACCAATGTATCAAGCTGCCAAAAAAAAAAAAGTATTACACTCTTAAGCAACATCAGAGCAGTCATTACAAATGTGGCCACAAATGTTTCCCATTGTGGCCTTTAGTTTTAAAATAAAGAGGTGAGATATGAGCCCTCTCAGTCCCTAGTTCCAAAATTCTGGTTAGCAACAATATTAATAGAACCAGACACTGAACAACTGAACTCCAATACATAATTGCTAGATTGTATTAGTAAACACTGTATCCACTCAGTAAGGTTAGAAAGCCACATAAGTATACCTACTCTTATGGGTGGTGAGGGCCTCAGTTTCTTCCTCTGTAAAACAAAGGAGTTTGAACTAAATGATCTCTTTCAGGTCTAAAATTCCAGTGTTCTCTTCTAGGCCTATATTATGCTGAACTAGAGAAAGAACTTGCCTATTTTGGGTTAGTTTCATTAGAACTAAGATCTACTTATCAATGATAAAAAATATTTATATGCCATATCAATCATTACTTCTTACATTTTTCATCTTCCTTAGTGTTTCTCCTAACTTATCTTTGGAACTCTTCAGCATTCATTTTTAGAAAAACTGAGAAGTTAGCAAAGCCTGTCTTTGGTAGTACCCTCTAGTCTCCATTTCAGTATCCCTTATTTCCCCCTTCTTGATTCCCCACCTAACATATGATACTCTTATACTACTTTCAACCCCCAGCCAACAAGGGTGCCCCCATCTAGGGAAACACATTGGAGGTACTCTGAATCATTCTCCCTATTAAAACCTACTTTCGATTAGCTATCCAAGTTAATGTGCCACCTCTCCATTCCATAGTGTCCAACTCTCTGTGATGCCATTTGGGGTTTTCTTGGCAAAGATACTGGAGTAGTTTGCCGTTTCCTTCTTCAGTTCATTTTACAGATGAGGAAACTGAGGCAACCAGAGTTAAATGACTTGCCTAGGGTCACACAGTCAGTAAGTGTCTGAGGGCAGATTTGAACCAACAAAGATGAGACTGACTTCAGGCCCAGCACTCTATCCATTGCACCATCTAGCTGCACCACCCTACCCCAAAACAATAAACCTCAGATTATATAATTTGAGTCAACAACAGGCTGGTGGGGAAGATAGTTGGGGATGCGCACATCCTGTGCCCTTTACTTCATACACCTACATATAAAAAGCTGGTTCTGAAAGGCTTCCTTTATGTTCATGATAACAGTGCATCTCAGATGCAGAGCACTGGAAAGGACAGATGAATCTCCAAGTAAAAGATTTTGTTTCCATAGAAATATAAAATCAAGAGAGAGATACATTTTAAAATGAATTGAAAAATTCCCACTAAAGTTTTTATCAAAGACATGAAGTGAGAAAATTTTTTCCAAGCAGGGAGAGGTCGTTCCTATGGATGTTTTCCTTTTGTGCAACTAACACAGATTTTGGTTCATATAAATTAGGAATTAAGTGCCTTATGCTATAAATAAAATCTTTCCATTGTTCTAGAGAAAACCTTCCACTGCACACTCAGCATATCAGACTATAAACTAGCTACAGAACATCATACATTGCTATTCTAGGGTTGGTCACAGTGACATGGCAATTTGTATCTGATTCTGAATGTACCCAACTACCATAGATGTTAAACCAAACATGGCCAGTTCACCTCAAGTGGCCAGCTTATTTACTGGCCATCATATGTGGCCATCATATCTACCAATATTGAGAGAATGTACATATTAAATGTTCTTAAAAGACAAGATTTAATTGGGGGAGGGACATAGGGATAGAAACTAGATGAAGCAGCACACAGAGCATAGGACTGGGAACCAGGAAGACCAGTGTTCAAATCCTACCTTGGATACTTATTAGCTATTTAACCCTCGCACAGTCAGATAAACTCTCTCAGCCTCACTAGCCTTGTCTGTTACATCAGGATAGCAATAGCACCTAACTCACAGGGTTATTGTAAGGACCAAACAGGAACAAAATGGAAAGAGCTTTGCAAACGAAAAAGCAGTACACAAATGCTAGTTATTATTAATATAGTTATAGTACATATTATAATAATATAGCTATTATTACTGAGCTCAAAAGAGGATTTTATTTCATATCATTCTTCGTAGCCAGTTCTGAAGTCCATCCATCTCTCTTATCCTTTTAGTTATTGTTGTGTTGTTCAGTAATTTTTCATCTGTGCCGGACTCTTTGAGACCCCATCTGGGGTTTTCTTGGCAAAGATACTGGAGTGGTCTGCCATTTGCTTCTCCAACTCATTTTACAGATAAGGAAACTGAGGCAAATAGGGTTAAGTGATTTACCCTGGCTCATACAACTAAGTATGGGTCTGAAGCTAGATTTGAACTCAGGAAGATGAGTCTTCCTAACTCCAGGTAACTCCATCTACTTAGCCACTTAGCTGTCCACATCCCTTTAGTAATTACACACACACAAGTAGTTTACATATATGTATGTATATCATATATATTCATTATTACATAGCTGTAAAGTCAGAATTTTAAATCTATAGTCAAATTGAAAAAATGTTGAGATAAGAATGTAGATTAGAATTAGCAGACGAAAATCTAATAGCATACTGAGTACAAAATGATAGGAATTAAATACCTTTTGCATTCTTAGCAATATGGCTCTATTAGAACAATGCAGAAAGACTGTTTAAACCAGAATTCAAATGAACTTCCTTTTAAGTCAGATGACTGACAAAACAACTCACTTCTAAAAGTAGTTCACTTTTTTTCACTCAGTTTCCCTGAGATACCCCATATGGTGGCTGTGAACAATTAAGAGGTCTGATGGCTATCTGAAGGGGTATGATGCTTATGGATCTGTTAAAGGTTTACATGCCCAGGAAGCAAACCACTGTATGCTGTGAATGGGAAGGAAATGATACTGTACTTCAGAAAAGAGATAAAAATAGAATGACTGGCCTTCCAAATGTCTGGCCTTATGTTCTTGGCATATCCTTCAAATAGTATGCATCTAGAAAATAACAAATAAAAAGGATGATTCCACACTGACTTCTCATTAAACAGAGCAAAACCTGAATAATACTTAAGGAGGAGAAGGAAGATGAGTGATTTTCCTTTCTTGAAAAAACTATCTTCAGTATTAAAGCATAAAGGAGGACTATCACATATAATCAATTCAATTACTCACAACCATAGTAAATTTATTAATTTCCAGATAGCTCCTCCCTAACACCTAGCTAAGGGCTACTAGTCTTTACTTAAACACAATTAGCAGATAAATTCACTTCCCCCAAAAAAGCAATTCAATGCCAAATGAGTTTTGGAGTAGCTGATGAGATGGAGCATGGTTTAGAGGATAGAAAACCAGCTTCAAAACCAAAAAGTTCAAGTTCCACTTCTGATCCATACTGGCTATATGACCCTGGGCAAGTCATTTAACCCTTTAGTGCTCTGAGACACTCCAGCATTGCAAGTGGTAGAAAGAATTTTATAACCTGGGATTTCCCAATATCATTAAATCACAGTTCCTAGTCCCTATCTTGATGTTGTCAAGTATCCGTAAGTACTCCTACTTCTAATATCTTGTAGAGGAAAACTAGCAGAGAGGGGAAAGCACAACTTACCAGTGGTTTTCACAAAAGGCTCTTTTGTAGCCATACAATCAGAAAATAAACACCACCTACTTAAAAGTAGCACACTGGTTTTTTTTCCCCCTAGCGATTTATATTTATTACAGTAATGAAGATGGAAATTGGGCTTTGTTCCAAAAATCGTTCTGTACATCTACACAGGAGCCAAAGTAAAAGGGCTATGGGAAACAGGATCAAGAGGTATACCGTGGTCCATGACAAAGCAAATGACCAAGTCCTTGGAGGGTCTAGTAATGCTTCCTATTAGTAGAGTACAAAGAATAACTAAATTACTTACATATAATCTTCTAGGTAGAGCTGGTTCAGAAGGGTTACAGGCTGTATTTGGGCCAGGTGGACATTTAGTTTCATCTAACATTATGAAGGTATCACACACACCATCTCCCAACCTAGTTGGAAACATTAAGCAGACTTTAGTTGGAAACAGTCATCATTATTAGCATTTGTCTTCCAGCTCCCCCTCCCACCCCCCCAAAAAAAGGCTTTGATATTAACCTCTATATTTCTAACTATTCAGACAGCTACAGGAAGAACTATTTGATATCTAATACAATTAACAACGATTAACTGAAATAATGCTAGTAGAGCAGTTTTATTTTCCTTTTTTTTTTCATTTAAATGATTTCACTGATGTACCTGTATTTGAAAATTAAGAATTTGCATAGGCCTCATTTTTCAAATAACATAAAACATTTTTCTTTAACAAGTTATACAAATTGTCCAGTGAAAAGGTTTTCTTTCACACTACTTCAAAATTGAGGTTAGTTTAGACCTAAAGTTAAAAAATAAACCTCATCCTAGAAACTAAGGAAAATAGAAAAGAACACTGGAAGCAGAATTGCCAGATTCTAATCTACCTCTGATTGTGCTTCCTTTGGAGTAGTCAGCACCCTGGGCCTCAGATTCTCCTTCTACAAAAAGAGAAAGCCAATTCCCCCTCCCTGCCTTACTGGGATTAAAAAAAAAAGATTACAGATATCAAGATAATTGGAGTGAACAAGTCAAAATGTATCGTGTTCACATTTTCCCCCCACTTCACTTTCTGGCAGGGGAACAAGATTAATGAACAAAGAAATTATCTACAGAACCTAGAATCTGAAGAACCTAGAGAAGCAAAGGACTTGGTTAATCCACAAATTCATTCCACTGGTTAACATGTTCTATCTGCTACTAAAAATTTAGATTTCTTAAACATACACTGCATTTGCTTTTGGTACATTTTGCCACATTATTTTTCCTACCAATAGACCAAAGTACCAAGAATTCCTGTACATATAATCTTCTAGGTAGAGCTGTACTAGGATTTCTGTACTATTTTAATTTTTTTTCCAAACCACCAAGTAACAAAAAAAAAATTTAAGGCAAAACATTTAATAAGTCACATAACTGAATTATGCACAGACACCAAAATAATATAACAGTATGTCATGGTAAGTGTACATTAATGACTATGTTACAGGGGAAGGGGGAGGAAATGTCCTTTTTTTAACCAGTAGAATTGATTTACACTGTTTTGCATAACCAATTCTAGCCTGGGAGTTCAGAGGCTATTTGCAAATTGCCTCTGGGGGAGTTTAAAATACCAGCAAAAAAAAAAAAAAAACCCTCTTAAAAGATTTTTATTATGGCCTCCTTGTGCAAATGTGGCATATTTGGACTAATTTATATTTTTAATTGAATTTAAGAATTCTAGACTGTCTGACACTTTGCCAATGGGTTGCAGAAAACATGCTAGCGCCAGACAAGCTGCGATAGTGGAGAGAAGAAAACCTGAATCATTGAGTAATATCTGCGTGACCTTGGTCCACTTAACTTATCTGTGGCCTCAGTTTCCTAATCTGTAAAATGAAAAGGGTTGGACTAGATAGTTCAAAAGGTCTCCTCCTGCTTTAAATCCTATGGTTTCCTACTAGCACTAAAAAAAATCATCCAAGTATATAAACAGCAGAGGAAATAAAAGATAGGATTGTCCCCCAGAACACTAAGTGAAATGGGAAAAGAATTAGAAAAAGAGAAGCTATGAAAAGTCTTACTGGGGCATCTTACCTATTCCAAAGCCAGACCACACCCCACTGTGCAAATCCCCAAGTGTTCAGTCCTGTTTTTATCTTCCTTGACCAACAGGGATTCTCTGAAGGAATTTTGGTCCCCAGCTTCCCCAGTTAGCAAATGGCTTGGCTTTTCCGTTTTCCTTGGCTTATGCCTCCCAATCTAGCTAGCTCCTCTTTCAGGATAACCCCTCCTTCTCTTTCCCCTCCTAGGCTCTACTCCAACTCTCTCCCCCTTCTTGGGTGGCAGAAGGCAGAAGGAGGAAACCTACAACTGGGAGCAGGGGGTGGAGGTTGCAAACATCTCCCCAGAAAGATCACAAAGCTTTAACAAGTTCCCTCCCTCCTCTTCTGGGGTGTCTGCACGATGTCTACCAAATCTAACCCCCATTTCCCCCTCTGTTGGGGTCCTCTTTCCCAATCCCAGTTCCTCCTTTCTGCTTGACCACCCCTACCCCAAGCACAGACCCCTCCCGATCTTCCTGGATGCCCTTCCCCACTGCTGGATCTCGATCCTCTGCATGAGTGCCCCTCCCCAAACCTAGTCCCCCCTTTTTCCTACTGGGCCCCCTTCCTCAAGCCAATTTCCCCCTTTTCTCCTTCTGGGGTGCCCCTTCCCCACTGCTAGGTCCCACTTTTCTGGTGGGTCGTCTTCCCCAAACCCTGTCCCCCACGTTGTGCTACCCCCCCCACTTCTTCAACCCACACCCACCTCGTCTCCTGGGGGGCTCTTCCCCTCTGCCGGTGTTTCCTTATGCCTTCTTTCTGTTGCCCCTTTCCCCAATTCCAGCCCCCTCCTCATTCCTGGGGCTAGCTTCTTCTCTGATGGGGTCCCCTTCCTCCAAACCCGCCCCTCCTTTTCCTGCTGCGCCCCTCCCCCCGGCTCCGCAGGGCCCCAGCCCCACGCGAGCGCCCCTACCTCCGTGGTTCCTGGGCTGGGGGCCCCGCTCGTGGCGGCCCCGCATCCTTTCTGCCGGGCGCACGGGCAGCACCGCCCATGGCGCGACCCGGGACCCCTCCACGGCGAGGGGCGAAGGGAGCCTGGGAAGGACTGGCCGAGGCCGCCAGCGGTGGCGGGGATGGTGTGGGGGCCCGGCCCAGCCCTACCCAGCGCCGTTTCCCCGGGAGCCCCAGCCACACACGGCCGCTCCCGCCAGCGCCCGCACACGTCTGCTCCCTCCTCCCCCCCGCCCTCCCGGGGGCCGGGCTGGAGCCTCCGAGGGGAGGAGGAGGCGGGGATAGCGGCCTGGTTACCGCAGCAACAAGGCACGCCCGGGGGACGTCTCCCAGGACCGACGTGATGACGCACGCGGGAGAGGAGGGTCTCGAAAGCATCCGCTTACCCCTTGCCGCACTCCCGGCCCTGGCTGTCCCTTACCTGGTGCGCACTCCCCGTGGTCCTTGTTACCGAGTTTGGAAATGGAAAACTGGGAGAAAGAAGGCAAGAGGGAAGAACAGTAGTCGTTTTTCAGTCGTGTCCGACTCTCCGTGAACCTATTTGGGTTGGTTTTTTTTTTTACAGATACTGGAGTGGTTTGCTATTTCCTTCTCCAGCTTGACAGAAGAGGAAACTGAGGCAAAGAGGGTTAAGTGATTTCCGCA
The DNA here is from genome assembly GCF_028583685.1 of Petaurus breviceps papuanus. NCBI lineage: Eukaryota > Metazoa > Chordata > Mammalia > Diprotodontia > Petauridae > Petaurus > Petaurus breviceps. The sequence goes on along the minus strand of NW_027187372.1, from coordinate 33,038,230 downwards.
GAGTCACAGCTAGTAAGGGTCTGAGGCTGGATTTGAACTCAAGAAGAGGAGTCTTTAACCCGGCACTTTAGCCACTGCTCCACCTAGCTACCCTAGGAAGGCAAGGGACCCTTGCTTTGTATGTTTGCATGTTGTCTCCCCCATTAGATTGTAAGCTCCTTGAGGGCAGGGACTGCCTTTTGCAGTGTTTCCCTCTGTTAGCTCAGTGCCTGGCATATAGTAGGCACTCAATATTTATTGAATTGTCCCCTTTCATTTTGTAAATAAGAACTTTGACATTTGGAGAGGGGCATTGATTTACCCAAAGCCACACAGCTAGTAGGCATTAGAGCATGGATTTAAATACCTATCTTGTGTCTTCAGATTCCATGCTACTCCATCAATGCTATGGGGAAAGGGCTAGGAACAGACCATATACATAGGATGAATGGAAGGAAACAAACATGTAGTTTGATTAAGTATAAATCAATTAAATATATTAATACATAAATTATTTTCCAGGCCCTGCGCTAAGTGCTTAACAAGTTTTTCATTTGATTTTCACAACCCTGGAAGATAGGTGCCTTATTATCCCCATTTAAAATTAAAGAAACTGAGACAAACAAAAGTTTAGTCATTTGCCCAGGGTCACAAGATTAAGTAAAGTATCTGAGGTTTCATTCAAACTCAGTTATTTTCTACTCCAGGTTCAATGATTTATCTATCCACTGTGCCCCCTAGCTGCTTCTAGGACAGATGGATGACAAGAGAAATGTCCCTAGAGGAAGGTGTATGAGGCATTCAAGGAACATGGAATGTCATGGTTGTCCTCAATGATAATAACCTTTTTCAGCTCTCCTCCAAAGACGTCACTCCAGTTTCCCTTTGTAACCAAATTTCCAAATTTGGTGCTTGTTAAGTTATCCAGTCTTTTGGGGGTATCTATTTATATTTTCAGCTTGTACCACCCCTTATTTTTGAAGGTAGGGTAAGGGTAGAAAGGAGTTATAAAAGTTTATTTCCTGCTGAAATAAAAGAAAACAGGACTGGCATCCAAAATTACAAAGGGCAGACCTTGTTTATTGTTGCTGTTCATTTATTTCAGTCGTGTCTAACTCTTCATGACCTCATTTGGGGTTTTCTTGGAAAAGAGACTGGAGTGGTCTGTCGTTTGTCTCTCCAGCTCATTTTACAGATGAGGAAAGTGTTGGAAAGGTTAATTGACTTGCTCTGGATCATATAACTAGTAAGTGCCTGAGGCCAGATTTGAGCTCAGGAAGATCAGTCTTCTGGAGTTACTGCTCTTGCTGACTTAGCACTCTGTCCACTATATCACCAAACTAGACCTCAGTACTACTCTCCTTTCCTAAGACCACCATTTCTGCTCTGCTGCCCTTGTTAAGGGAGTGATTCCTGAGCCACTTCATCTATAAAGGCCTTCCTAGATTTACATCCCCTCCTTCTCCTCCCATTGGAAATCTTACAATTAGAATGTCAGAGCTCAATATTAGAGATCTTAAAGTCTAACTCCCTTGTCCATCTCCCTCCTCTTACATCGCATGGAGGAGAATTGACTAGACCAAAGATTTAGAGAAAAGAGTTAAGATTACAGGTCTTTTGTCTCTGGATCCTGTGTTCTTGCCTCTTAGAGTCATGTGTGTGTTTCAAGTTGACCCTGTTAAACTATAAGTTCCATGAAGCAGGTTAACACTCTATTTATCATCCTATCTCCCCTAGAAGTTGGTCTAGTAAAGGATACTCCTTTAGCATTAATTGAGCAAGAGTGAGAAAAACTTCAGTAGAGTTACATCAATCCACATAGTGGGAAAAGGGCTGTTGTTTAAACTGAATTCCAAACACTTAAAAAAAATACAATTGTAAGCCCCAAGTATATTTTCAAAGCATCACTGAGCCAATAAACTAATTGGATCAATCAAAACATCAACAATCTATAGACTCCCCTCTGAAAATTAAATTCATTGCAGAAGAGTGCAATGAATCTCAACATTCTAGACACCAGCGCCACATGGTGGCAGTAAGAGGACTCAACACCCTTGTCAATTCCGGCCCAAGCTTAGGCAAAAGTGATATATAGTCCATTCTTCTTCTGAGGCAGAGTATATCCAAAGTTCTAAGCCCCAACAGACTCTTCAGACTAGGGATACATTTCCTCCCATTTTATTATTCTTAATGATATTGTTAAGTTTTGTTGTGAAAGATACAAATAAGTGGAGTAAAACATTCATTAATTGCTCAACATTAGAAAATTGAAAATCGCAGCAAGGATAGGAAACTAAAGATCTATGGGATCTGAAGGAAGATGGTGATCAACATGATGGTGGTGGTTTGGCCGGCCCATGCTACCCTCTACCTTTCAGGATGCTGCTTCAGACAGGCAAGCTTGCCTGTTCTGTGAGTGACGATTGGCTGATAGATTGGGAATGACTGGCTCCTCCATAGGTGTTGCTTCCTCAAAATAAAAAGAATTCACTCCCACTTAAAAATTTTGGCCCTTAACATGCTCAACCAATGTTATTTTGGGCACTCATACATGAAACTTACAAAAAATATATTAATAACACATTTATACAACTCTTTAATGTTTACAAAGTGCCTTACAACCCCATTAGATAGTTAATACAATTACTATTATCCTCATTTTACAAATGTGGAAACTGAGCTCAGAGGTTAAATGACTTGCCTAAAGCCATGAACCTAGTAAATGATGTCAAGAGGATTCATATCTTTTGACTCAAAAAAATATTGTGCTTTCCACTGAACCCCAAATACTTGCTATCAATAGATCAACAAAAGCCCTGATTAATATGGTGGGTTGCCTCTGATCAAATGATGAATTTAAAGGGCATGAACCTTTGTCTGATTGGTCCATGTCCAATGATGTTATCATGAGCCTGTGGCTCTGTGCTGAGGGATATCACCTTGCACATGACAGGGAATTATTTATTAGTCTCCAGTGACTAGGGCTTCCCTAATTATAGTTGTTGACTGAGAATTGAGAGTCAAGACTTTTTTCGAGCTGTGGAAATAGCCCTGAATTTCTTTATTTCAAATACTTTTCCAGCACTTTCTCCCCATTGGATTACCAGCAAGGACTTCCCATTTCCTTTGCACCCACCCACCAGTGACAATAGTTGCTTACAACACAAACAAATGATAGTGGGAAATTTGCTTTCCTAAAAGAGATTGAATCCTTGGCTGTCTTCTTTTCTTTTCTATTTCCTTCCTGAGCATAGGTCAATGACTAGTAAAGGGTAATGAAAAATGAATATTTTCCAGCCTTGTTGGCTACTTTGTGCATTGAGAGTGCATATGTTCAGGATTAAGGCATCAACTAAACAGGAATGTAATTTCCATTAACCAATTCCTTGTTGAATTGCACCAAAGTTAAGATCATTATGTGTCTGAAAAACAAAAATCCATGCTTCATCTGGGATGGAGATGTGGACCTTGTGAGTTTTTCGGATAGTGCAGATCCAAGGTGAATGAGGACTTACCATTTAGTAGTTCCGCAAAGTTGTCTTTACCTTCCTCCTGGAAGAGTATAATTAATGTAATGAGATATAATGTATGAGATATTTTATGTTTTAAAACATCCCCATCCCAGCTGAAATCACTCCCCCAAGTTATAATCACACTGGCAAGATGGGTCTCCAGAGGGTGCACAGATTCTAGGGGTAACTCTGTGAGTACCTTACTAACATGATAGCTCTTTATGGATTCTTTCCCTTAACAATATGCCAGTAGTCTTAATTTATAAATTTATTTTAAAAAATTATAAAAGGCATTTGCAAGTGAGCAGAGGCAGGAGAACACTGTACACAGTAACAGCAATATGAACTTAGTTACAACTATAAAGAAGAAATAAGAATCTAATAGGACATTCAGAATGGGGAAACTTCACTGCAAGTCATCTGTCACAGGAGGGAATGGAGTGAATCACACAGAATAAGTGAATGTGGACAGATTGTGATCACAGATTTCATTATATCCATTTTCTCCCTAAGCCTATCCATCTCCCACACCTTCCTGTTACTATCAAGGACAGCATCATCCTTCTGGTTACTCAGGTTCTCACATCCCCAATGTCATTTTTGACTCATCACTTTCCCACACCCCACATCCACACAGCCAGTTGCCAAAACCTGTCAATTGCATGCCCTTATCACTCACATCTGTCCCCTTCTCTCAACTCACACAGCCCTTACCCTAGTATAGTTCATTCTCACCTCTCACCTGGTACTATTTCAGCAGGCCACTCAATTATTTCAGCTCTTTTCCATCCTCTAGACAGCAACCAAAGTGATTTTCCTAAAGTGCAGATCTGATCATATCATTCCCTTACTTATTAAATTTCAGCAGTCCCCTATTGACTCTGTTGTTGTTCAGTTGTGTCTGACTCTTTATGACCCTGTTTGGAGTTTTCTTGGCTAAGATACTGCTGTGGTTTGTCATTTCCTTTTCTAGCTCATTTTACAGAGGAGGAAACTAAGGCAAACACGGTAAAGTGACTTGCCCAGGGTCACACAGCGAGGAAGTGTCTGAGGCCAGATTTTGAACTCTAGTCTTCTTGACTTCAGGCCTGGCACTCCATCTACTGCACCACCTAACTGCCCTAATCGACTCTAGGATCAAATATTATTCTGTCTTTATCTCATCCATTTTAATTTTTTTCTGAATAACTTTTATAATGTGTATAATTATTAGAGCGATGGATAGTTCACTGGGCCTGGAGTTAGGAAGACCTGAGTTCAAATTTGGCCTTAGATACTTGCTAGCTATTTTACTCTGAGCACGTCATTTAACCTCTGCATCAGTAAAATGGAGGTAACAATATTACCTACCTCCTGGTTTGTTGTGAGAATCAAATGGGATAATGTTTGTAAAAGCACTTTGCAAACTTTAAAGTGCTATATAAATGCAAACGTAATAATAATAGTAATAACAAATATGCACATATTAGAGGTACATGCTCAAAAATCTTTCACTATATTAGCAGTACATGACTAAAAAAATGTGGAGGCCACGTAAAGGCTTAAAGAAGCTCCCTTGTATTGTTTCTTGGTAAATAAAGGATAGTAGGGTTGGAAATTGATCAAACTTAGCACTTTCCAGTTTTCATTCCGTGCTTAGAATAAACCAGAAGAGCTAATTAGGAGCATGCTTGAGCAACTGAACTAAGCTAAAAGATGAGGCCTTTGTTTGGGATTTAGTTTATATCACTCTGATAAGTGTGGACTACTCTACCACCAAGAGATGGCTTGAGAAATCACCTTAATGGGGTATGGCCGATGACACTTCATGAGGATGGATGATCTAGTCATCAGAGACTCTTTCAGGTCTAAGCTACGCCCTTTGAACATGGCCTATAAAAAGCAGCAGAACCAAAATGAGGGGAGAATTCTAGAGACGCCTGAGAATAGAAGTGCATGTAGCAGATTACTGTGCATCTATACAGTTCTGTCCAGGGAACTACTAATGGCTGCTGCGGAGACATGGGGTAGAGCCCTTTCAATCATGTGTCCTGATTTTTGTTGTTATTCAGTCGTGCTTGACTCTTTCTGACCCCATTTAAGGTTTTCTTGGCAAAGATACCAGATTAATTTGACATTTCCATCTCCAGCTCATTTTACAGATGAAGAAACTAAGGCAACCAGGATTAAGTGACTTACCCAGGGTCACACAGCTACTAAGTATCTGAGTCTGGATCTGAACTTAGGTCTTCCTGACTCTAGGCCCAGCACTCTATTCTCTGGGCCCCTTTACTGCTTACTCCTGCCCTGATTGGTGGAATTCATAGAATCTCCAGCCTTCTGGAGACTTGTCAAGAGTAAATAAAGGCCTGAGATTCTATAGAGTAGGGCTAGAGGAACAATAAGGAACCAAGTCACAGCATAGAAGAGCAAACCCTGAATTTTGCTTGGATGGTGCAAGATCTGAAGGAAAAGGAGTTATCCTTCTTGCAGAGCCTTTTTTTTTAGAGCTGTATCTAAATCCTTAGGGCAGCACTATAAGCCTGAAAGACAGGTTATAGGACAATAAATTTGGAGCTAGAAGAACCCTCAGAAATCATCTAATGGATGTTCTTCATTTCACAGATGAGAGACTGAGGCTCAGCCAAACCAAGTGATTTGCCCAATTTTACATAGTTAAAAAGTAGTCAGAGAAAGATTTGAACCCAGGCCTTCAGTCTCCAAGTCCAGTACTCTATCCACTACTCCACATAGGTAGAAGGCCTTAATAGGATGTTGAGAGGTTGACTCCCTAGCATACCTAAGTTCATTTCCCTTCTAAGGGTAGACTGAACCCTTAATGTATTATTATATTAAACAGACCAAAGTTCCCTTTAGGTTCCTGGGGTGGAAAGTGGAGCTGCAAGGAAGAAAGAATGTCTTGATTGTTATGGGTTCCTGTTAATCATTGTGGGTTTTTCCTCCTCTATTTGCTTATGAAAGCCTGTGAATTCTTGGTGTTTTCTGCATTGTTTCTCCATGACCTAAAATAAATAATAAAATAAAAAATAAAATTTTATTTTTCTGATAGACATAATTAATTAAATACTTGCTAGAGAGGGAAGAACCCTTCTTCTACATCTGTGAAGACCTAAGACCTGATATTCCCAGGAAAGAATCCAGATGGAGGCAAAATGAACCATATTTTGAAGTTCTAAAAGAAACCTTGTCCTAGGACAAAGCTCCAGAGGAAACACAAGCCAAAGAGAAAGGGTTTTGAAAAGGACCTTGTTCTGGGTTGGAATCAATTCCTGTTAGTCCTCTGGGAGTTTATGTTCAATGTTTGAATGAAATGAAGCATTCATAGGTAATTCAACAAATAACACAGGATTTACTAAACCACAGCAAGAGAAGGAAGTTCAATGGATATGCATTGAATATGCCCTGAGTTGATTCATCCTGGAAGACCTCCCTTGCCCCATTGCTCACTGGGGCCTACCATCTGAGCATTAGAGGGAGCCTAGAGTTCTGGTCCTCATGGCTGTTTCATACTCAGGCAACCAGAAAATGATGTCAACAGCCTGTATCTTTAGTCTCCTGAACCAATGGAGTCTTGAAAATGGTTTTAATACCTTAAAAAGAGAATAAATTTTTATGGATAACATATATATATATATATATATATATATATATATATATATATATATATATTTACATCACCTAAATTTCTCCCAGCATCTTGCTATATGCCATCTTCCATTCTAACAGCAAGGAATACAATATAAGCAAGGTCTTAAGGAACATTCTACTGAGGTGAGATAATACATAGAAGGGAGCTGAGAGAAGGAGGGGCAAGGTGGAAAAGTAGTCTGGTTAGTTAGAGGCTGCTGTGGTATTTCTTCAGATAGAGGATCTGGGAAGGAACTTACCCACCGGAGAAGGAAATAGCAGGAGTGGAAGGAAGCATTGCCAGCATGAGAAAGTCACTGGGATGAAGGTGGAAAAGTGTTCAGAGGCATTGGAGATTACCCCACCCACAAGGACGTAGCCCTGGCTCTGAATAATCAGGCCCAGGTGGACCTGGTCCATGACAAATCTTTGCAATTCACAGTGGGCATCTCTGTGTAAAGAGGTAGTCAGAGGAAGAAGTCACACCAGGAATATCAGGGTTAAAGCAAAGAACTGCCCTGTACCACCACATGCTTAATGTCCTCTAGTACACCAGCCCTGTGAGCCCTATGGAGGAGAGGACAGGCAGCCCCTTAGAAGCCTCTCATGGGGCACAAATTTTAGAAAATCTTTGCCCTGTGAGAGGCTTCTGAGGGACTACCTCACTTCTGTAGGGACTGGGTAGATAATTACTACCCCCTTGTTGCTAGAAAGCAAGTTACCTGACAGCAATGCCACCCCTTGGTCTACCAATCCCTCCCCTGGAAGGAGTTGTACAGTGATAATTAAGTGTTGTACTGGCAGTGATTCGGAGGCACCAATCAGTTCTAGATTACAGTAAGCAATGAGCTATAATGGGCCTGCCTTTTCCCACTGCTCACGCTAGGGTCCACTCTTTTGTGGCTGAGTTGCGATTGCTTCTGGGAGCCCCTTAATTCTCCACTGCTGTCAGCTCTGATGAGGACATCTCTGATCACTACCTTCTGGCCATTGCCAGCAGGGTTCAAGTCTCTGCCCACTAGCCTCTGATGCTGGGTCCTGTGCCTCTTCCTGTTCTGCCAGAGTCAGCTGCTTCCCTTATTTACCAGGATCTGTGTGCTTAGGTCCTGCTACTACCCCCTGTGCCAAGGCAGGTCAAGTGCCACTACTAGGACCTGAAGTCTCCTGCACTGCCCCGAACTAGGTCAAATGTTACCCCTTCTCCATGCCATGGCCTGACTGGGCTCCCCACCACGTTAGGATAGAATATTACCTTAGGCTCGAACTTTGCTGAAATTCACCTCTATCTCCCTATGCCCTGGCCTGCCTCACTCTGCAGAGCTTTGCTGGGGGCCTGCACTGCCTTCCTCTGCTTGGCAGGAGTGCTATGGGTGCTGCTCCTGCTGGGGCCGGGTGCTGCTCCTGCTGGGGCCAGGTGCTGCAGGCCAGTATCACTGGCTACTCCACCATTGCTGGTGTTACCAGTAACTGTCATGCAGGAAGGCCCAGGAACTCCAAAGGGGTGGATTTCACCTTATTCTCAGTGGTCAGCTTCTCCAGTACAGGAAATTCCTCCTGTGGAGTAGGACCCCACTAAAGGCCTGAGGACCTGACATCTCAAACTCACAATGCTGCTGTGAAAACTGCAATTAAATTAATTTAAGCTATAAATCAAATTTAATCAATTTTCTACCTATATTCAGGGAAAGATACATAATAAAACAAAAAAAAAACCCTCAAATCTGGAGACCCCTCTAGGCCAATACACATGCTCTATCTGCCATGTGCAAGCAATATCCGTTTCCACAATGGTGGGGCAGGATGCTGGTTCCTGAGTTCTGAGGGGGATAGGGTTTGGGGATGGGAGTGGGGATGGTCCTTACTGAAAACTGCAGAGAGAGAGATACAGTTCACAGTTTGGGTATGAGAGTGGAAAGTTTTTAAATTGATAAGGCACCCCTGTTTGTCCTTAGCAAAGTAATTGGGGTACAATTGGCAAATTTGTCCATGTCTTCAATTCCAAAAATATCTCTTGCCTCTTGGAAGGAATAATGTATTATCTTTTCAAATTGTGTCTCCCCTATTGCTTTGCACCAAAGAATTACAACAAAGTTCATGTGGTAGAAGTCTGCTTAGCTTCTCAAATACCAATTAAAAAAAAAAACCCTCAAATGGTTCCTCCTAGCAGGTTGCTAGATAATCCTAAAAATTCCAAGGATCTATGTTGTTTTGCATTCCTTCATTGCTGGGGTCCTTCACACCACCCCTACCTGGCTGGCTATGATTTTGATTTTTTTTTTCTAATCAAAGGGGTCATCCCTTGACTCACTTCTTTAAAAGGCCTACTCTACTGGGTATTAGTTTACTCAAAGTGAGCACCTGAAAAGGCCTTAGCCTAAAAGGGCCAGGGTCTCCCACTGAATCCTGGGCCATCTCCAGTCATCCTGATGAATATCTGGTCACTGGACCCAGATGGCTCCGGAGGAGAAGGTGAGGCTGGTGACCTTGTACAGCCCTCACTCACTCAAATCAAAGTCAGCTTCAAGTCATTTCATCATTTCCCTGATGCTGTGGTTCTCTTCAGAAATGAATGACAAACACAACAACGACAGTCTCTCCTTGCCATGGAAAGTTTGCTCTCAAATCTTCCAGAGAGAGGAGTATCTCACAGGAGGAGAGGAGTAGGCAATGACTGAAATTAGTAGAGCGGTGAATCATCAAGCCAGTTCCATTTGGTTTCTCACCTGAAGGGGGAGGGGCCATCAACTCAAGCTGTCAAGCCCTGGGGGGAAAGCCCTGCATACAAGGAAGGAGGCATTCCCTCAGGAATGAAAGGGAACCTTAATTTCTTTTCTTTTCTTTTTTAATTTTTAAAAATGTATTTATTTTCTTTTTGGAGGGGGAAGGGCAGGGCAATTGGGGTTAAGTGACTTGCCCAAGGTCACACAGCTAGTATGTGTTAAGTATTGGAGGCTACATTTGAACTCAGGTCCTCTTGATTCCAGGGCCAGTGCTCTATTCACTGCACCACCTAGCCACCCCAATTTTTTCTTTTCTTTATTGTTTTTGTGTTGGAGGAGTGCTGTCAAAAGCAAGGATAGGAGGTTACTTCTTAAAACTTTTAAAAATTGATGTTGGTTTGTTAACTTGTATCATTATGTATTTAAAAGTATAGAAGAATGTTAGTTACTGTATATTATTATGAACTGCCACATCAACTTTTCTAGATACTCTTTAGGCACTAGAGAAGGCACAGAAAGGTGGTTGTTGTTCAGTCATATTCCATTCTTCGTGACCCCATTTGGGGTTTTCTTGGCAAAGATACTGGAGTGACTTGCTATTTCCTCCTCCAGCCCATCTTACAGATGAGGAAACCGAGGCAAACAGGGTTAAGTGACTAAGTTATACAGCTATTAAGTGTCTGAAGCCAGATTTGAATTCAGGAAGATAAGCTTTCCTGATTCCAGGGTCAGCACTCTATTCACTGGGCCACCTGGCTGTCCCATAAAAATGTTGAACCTCCCTACTAAGGGCTAAAGGGCTCCCAGGATTTGACCTTTGCTAAAGAAACCCCTGTAGATTTGCTGAAAACAATCAATCTTAAAACTTGAGGAAGTATGTAAAGATGGAGTCAAAACCACTCCGTTTTAGCTCTGGTACCTTGACTAGGTGAGAACATGTCTCAGTCATTCAAAAGACTTTAGATTAAATAAGATGTAGCTCAACAATCTACTATTTTTCAGAAGGGTTAAGGAAACTTGACCCTCTAGGCATATGTATAAATTGTAAATCCAGCTAAGAAGGGAGCGACATCCTGAAGTTTGAGTGTGGAGGTTTAGTTGAAGTGGTCATGGAGGTTGTCCAATGCATAGTCCAAATAGAAGAAAGATTCCATAGTATCCTAGATGGTGGCATCCTCCAGATTGCTCCTGTTTGCATATGATGTTGTCCTGATTTCATTAATCATTGGAGCACTGTTGAACCTCCTCAATGAGATACATAATCACTCAAAAGAATTTGGTCTAATTGTCCATGCAGGAAAAAAAAAATAAGGGCATCCTATAGAGTTGTCCCAACAGTAAGGATCTTGGCCAGATGATGCAGGTGGAAAATCAACTGGCTTGGAATTGAATAGGAGGAAGAAAATGGGCTGCATTGTCTTTGGAAAATTGCCCAGTGCTTTTTAAAAATAGATTTTTATTTATATCTCTTGTTTTTACATTGCCTATCCTTCTCCCCTGTATCTCTCACTGTTTCTTCCCAGAGAGTCATTCCTTTAAAAAAAATGAATTCTCTTAAAAAGAGGAAGAGAATAAAACAATTAGCAAAACCAGTCAGCACATTGAAAACATCTGAATTTATATATTGTATTTCATACCTGTGGTCCACTTTGGTAAAGGGGGGTTGTCTTCTCATATTTCTTCTTGGGGGCTGTGCTTGTTTTTTATGATTTCACAACATTTCATATAGATTATTTTGTGATTGTTCTTCCTATTTACATTATTGTCATTGTGTCTATTGTTCTCCTGGATCCACTTACTTTACTGCATCAGTTCATGTATCTTGCATCATTGTATTAATCATGTTTATAATTTCTTACAGCACAGAAATATTCCATTGGAAGATAGGTGGTACAGTGGGTAGAGTGCCAGGCCTGAAGGTAGGAAGACCCATCTTCCTGAGTTCAACACTTACTAAGAGGTGTGACCTTGGAGAAATCACTGAACCCCATTTGCCTCAGTTTCCTCATCTGTAAAATTATCTAGAGAAGGAAATGGCAAACCACTCCAGTTTCTTTGCCAAGAAAACCTCAAATGGGGTCATGAAGAGTCAGACACATCTCCTGAAAAACAACTGAACAAGGACAAAAAGATTCCATTACATTCATGTACCACAATTTGTTTGGCCATTTCCCAGTCAATGGACATTTAATTTGGTTCTAGCTCTTCACTTCTGCCAAAAAAAAAAACAAAAACACACATTGCTACAAAACGTTTAGGGTACATGGAACCTTTCTTTTGAAAATAAACTCCTTGGTGTCGGCGCTTTTAACGACCCCAAGCTTCTCCCTGAGACAAAGGCCCATCTTTTGTTAATACTAATATTCTTCCGGTGGTATTGCATAACTGAAAAAGAATGAAATACATATTCTAAGAAGAATTAAATTTTCACATTGCCCAAAGGGTGATGGAGAGTATTGCATGACTGATTCTTTTCCTCCTTAATATTTATTTGTCTATTAATATACAGGTTATACCCCTGCACTTCCTCCCTCACTACACACACCTGCTCCCCTGCCATAATTTAAGTTTATTGAAACCTTAAATATTGTCTTGCTTCCTTTTCTCTGTGTCCTGGGAAGAGAAAAACACATCTCAGGCCCCCATTCCCAGCTTTTGTCTTGCAGAAGATAATGTACTCCTCTTTTCTCCTTTTCCCTGAATTAGATTTCTTGGCTAGTGAGATGAGACAAACTTCTAAACCTGAGGACACTTGGCTAGAGTCCACACAATTTTCCCTATGACGTAGGTCCTCAGCACAGTCCTGCCTGTTCCTGGTTCCATCAAGCAGTTGCTACAATCATATTGATGATGACAATGACAACGATGATGATGATGATCTTTTTAAAGTCCTGAACAGCCTAGCTCTAGCTGACCTTTCTAGGCTTAGTGCACATTATTTTCTTTTATATACCTTAGGATCCAGCCAAACTGACCTTCTTGGAATGAGACATGTTTTGGACGTGGTCAACATGAGAATTAGTTTTGCTTGATCACATGCATGTTTATTACAAAGGTTTTCTTTTCCTTTCTTTTTTTTTCAGCAGAAGGGTGGGGCAGGGGAATGGGAGAGGTGGGAGGAAAAAAATAAATAAATGTTCATTGAAAAAATAAACTGCCCTGTTTTATTTATATTTTATTATTTTTTAATGCATCATCAAGAAAAAGAAATTTCAACATTGGCTATGTCTGAAAATATATCTAATTCTACACCTTGAGTTCTTCACTGTGGAGGTGGATCATATGTTTCTGGAATCATGGTTAATTCTAGGTCTTAATTCTTTCAAAGTTTTTTTTTTCTTTACAATTTTGTTGTTATCACAAAAGTTGTTGTCCAGGGTTTGATCTTATTACTTTGCATCAGTTCATATGAAATTTCTCAGGTTTCTCTGAATCCTAGGAATCCCTTTTGTCATTTCTAACAACACAATAGCATTCCATTAAGTTTATACACTACACAATGATCAGTCAATTCCCAATTAATGCTTTTTTTTCTTTATATGGGATGTTCTATCGCTTTCCTTGGTACAATTATATAAGTTATCTCTCCACAACAGGAATGCACTTTTTCCTCCTCTCTCTCTCCTTCCTCTCCCTTCCCCTCCACCTCACAGAATCTCCAGTTTCCTTCAAGTATAGTCCAAGTATCACCTCCTACAGGAAACCCATCCTAATCCTATCACTTGCTAGAGCCCCTTTCTTAGAAATTACTTTGCATATATTATTTGTAACCCTGGCTACATTTATATTTAATTTTACATGTACATGTCATTCCCTTCCAATGAAATGTGAGCTCCTTGTAACCAATAGTATGTTTTTGTCTTTGTAGTCCTAACATGGTTCCTGGAATGACAGTTACTACAGAAATTCTTGGTGATTGAATGAATGGATGGACGGATGGCAAATATCTATATTACACTCTAAGATTTACAAAACATGACCCCAACAAATAATTGTAAGGTGGGCTGGTAATAGCTCTATCTGACAGATGAGGCAACCGTGGTTCATAGAGAGGTCACTTGCCCATGATGACAGCAAGTGTGGAGCCGGCTGTAACCAAAGGATAGAAAAACTTTTTCCAGGTTCTCTAACTTCCAGTTCAAACTCTGAAACTTGAGTATCTGTTAATCTTCTACTTACCTGTAATGTTTAAGCTCTCAAGTAAATCTATACTGGCAGTAAAAACTATGTGTGTTCAGAGAAAGACTGCATAGAACCTTGTGGGCATCTCTGATTTCTTCTGCATCAATTTGTCCTTCTTTTGGCCTAGCTTAGGCATTCCCCTGGAAAGTAGTGGAGGAAGAGACTCTGCCATCACAAGTGGCCTTCAATCAAAAAGTGAAGTGGTAGAATGAGAACTTCCAATCTCCACAATAATTTGTGTATATATACTTATGTACACATATGTATAAATGTGTATATATGCACATATACATATATACACACACAGAGATATTACTTAGAGTTGGCAGCAAAACAAATCAATCATCAATCAACCAGCATTGATTAAATACTTGCTTTGTTCCAGACACTATACTAAGTATTTATGGAGTAGGAAGGCAGAGTACTAAGAAATGAAATCTCTGCCCTCAGGGAGCTTACATTCTATTGAGGATATGGATATGAACACATATAAGTATACACAAACTTAGCCATGTGGTAGGGGCCATCCCCCATGATGGTAGGACACCTTTCAGTGTACCATAAGTGCCCCTTGTTAATCAACTTTTGCTTCTGGATGATGCAGTAATCCCTTATTGGTCCCCATGGCTGTGGAACTATGTTGAAGGTAATTAGTTTCTGAGCCAAGAAAAGCCTTGAACTTAATATCAACTAAGGAAAAACTTCCTTTCTCTTTGTCTCTTTTGAGTGTCATTTGGGACTCTGCTGCCTTTCTCTTTGACTTCTTGATGGGTAGGTAGAAGGAATTTCTCTCCCTTTCCCCACACCAGCAGTAATGACAGCTACACACACACCTGTGGCATTGTGAATCTATGCTTGACTAGCTGAACTAGCCCCAACATAGCACATGCTATTTATTTATTTATTTATTTATCTATTTTAAGCAATTGGGGTTAAGTAACTTGCTCAAGGTTACACGGCCAGTTATTTCTGGGTGTGGTGCTAAGTATCTGAGCCTGGATTTGATCCCCAAGTCATCCTGACTCTGGAGCCGATGCTCTAGCTCGCTGTGCTACCTGGTCGCCCCTAGCACATGCTATTTAGCAAGAAGACAGAGGCCTATGAGTCACTGAAGTGTCTTTAGCAGATGCCCAGCTTTGTAGTGAGTTGCAACAGTCAACTTTTGCTAGCAATACGCACTTGATCCAGAACTCTTGAGCTAATGAAGTAGCTTCTAAGACAAAAAATGTCCACTAATCACTGTTTAGTCACCTGTGCTCAGGGATAAACACACAAACAGAAAGGGGCATCCAAGGACTTCAGGTTCTGTCTCAGATTCACTTAGGGAAGTACATATTCTGGTTGCCATGTGTTTATAGCGTCCATAACTGCTGGGGGAGGAGAAGGAAGGA
Source organism: Petaurus breviceps papuanus (assembly GCF_028583685.1). NCBI lineage: Eukaryota > Metazoa > Chordata > Mammalia > Diprotodontia > Petauridae > Petaurus > Petaurus breviceps. The sequence goes on along the minus strand of NW_027187372.1, from coordinate 33,022,819 downwards.
AAATCTCCCTCACCCAATTGGGAAGTCCAAATGAGAGCTGGAAGAATCCCAAGACATGCTTGAAAAGGTGGAAGACAGAGGAATTTTTTTTTGTACTGAGTGCCTGTTATAAACTACTAAATGAAAGGCTCTTCCTGGCTCAAACCCTACTCATATTTTTTTTTAATCCCACAGTTACAAGGAACAAGGAAGAGTACAGTGAGCTCCCAAGGTATGAATCCTTAAGCACACAGGTGCCCCAGCAAGGACCAAGACCCAGGCCCATCCCCACTCATGGTCAAGTTCATTTGAGAGAGAGGTACTAGCAGCTGAGAGATTAGGAAGGGACTTATATTTGAGGGTGTTTTTTGAGGAGGTAGGAATGAAAAGGGTGGGGAGATGGTCACTGACTAACTTTCTCACAACCTGAGAAGGTACAATGAAGAGAAACCTGAACAGTAACCTTCAAACCTTACTAACCAACAGCCTGTTCAGACCTGCCTTAAAAAAATTCATTTGCAATGAACACCAGGACTTGTTGCTAAGGAGCCTTCACAAAGGATCTCTAGTGACTTAGCTCTTGCTATGAGTGACAGCTAGTCCAATTAAACCTGACTCAGTGTGCCCTTTTAAAATCAGAGAGGAACTGTTTGTCTTAGGGCCAAAGTTAGACTGGTTGGAGACAGACATGTAGGCCTATTTGGTTGAAAATGGAATTCCTCCTTGCTACCATGGGTCACAGCTCAACATTTAACCACAAATCAATCAAATGTTGGCTGGGAATAGACACTAACTTCAGACAGTACAAACATATCTATACACACCCAAACCCAAACTCACTCTACTTTTGAAAAGTATGCAAAAATGCTGTTGAGTAAGCTAATAGGCACCATTGTGGGTCCCTTCAAAATCCAAAATAATTCTTGGTTTGTTAGTTAAGATACCTCTTCTGTACTTGTTTATAGGATCATAGTGTTATAGCTACAAGGAACTTTAAAAGCAAACCCCTTTATTTTACAGAGTTGTGACTTACCCAGTCACACGGATCCTAAGAGATACAGGTAGAATTAAATCCCAGGTCTTCTGACTCCAAAACCACTTTTTACTACTGAAACACACTGACCTTGATTCAGGCCTTGGCTCTGCCACTTCACTGTGATTTTGGGCAAGTTGCTTATAACCAACTCTGATCAACAAAATGTTTCTACTCTGTACCATGGCACTGCTGGGCATCGATGATACAATAACAAAACAAATATTCTCTGCTCTCAAAAAGAGAATGCTATTGTTTAGGAGTATGATGAGGTGGCATATGGACATTATATTTTGAGTAGGGAACAAGTATTACTAGCTAAGGGGATCAGGAAAAGTCTTATAGAGGATCTATAAGTATATATAAGAGTATCTTAGGGGAGCCCAAAAGGAACCTTCAGATTCTGTCTAAAGAGACAAATACATTTTAGGCATGGGTAACTGTCTGTAAAAAGATCAGAAGGTAGGAGGTTAAATGTTGAATTGGAAGAAGAGCAAATAGGCTAGTCTGGCTAGCAGGTAGAATGCATGAAGGGGAGAAATGTGAAGAAAGCCTGGCAGCTGGGCTGGAGCCAGAATGTGAGAGGCTCTAAATGCCAGTGTAATACATATAGACTCTGGTGGTCTTTATCAGAATTCCTGAATGCACCAACAAGGTGGGTCTTTCAAGCAGGGCTGGCTATGACTCTGCTAGGGATTCTAGGGGTAGCAAGGAAGCAAGGAGGGTTTCTTTCTAGTGCTATAGAGCTCACCAGCCCTTGTGTGTTCCACTCCCCTCCCCACAATTATCAATAGACAGCAATGAATCCGTCTGACTTAATCAGCTTTAAGAAATGAGTATTTACTATGGTCACATACATGTTGTTACTGCCTTTTCTCCCCTCACCCCAAAGCCTGTGAAATATTCTAGAATAATACAGAGTACAACAGAAAGCAGTCTCAAGCTTCTCCTTCCAGGAGTACTCACGAACTTCTCCTTGAGCAAGCTGCAGCTTTTCTGTTGGCCTCCTTGTGGAGCCTTGAATCTGCCTTTCTTTACAGAGTACAATTGGTTCTTGGTTTGGGATGAAAACACTGCCAATAATCACTATTGTACTGGGGATATAGTCAGTCAATAAACATTTAAGTACCTACTATTGTGCCAGACACAGTACTAAGTGCTGGGGATAAAAATACAAAGAAAAAGAATCCCTGTCCTCAAGGAATTGACAATCTAATTGGAAGAGACAACATACAAATAACCACACACAAACAAGCTATAGGTAGGATAAACAGAAAACAATCAGCAGAAGAAAGGCCCTAGGACTACACAGGGAACGTTTGGCTTTGAGGCCACACGTGGCCCTCTAGGTCCTCAAGTGTGGCCCTTTGAAGCCAAACTTCACGGACCTTTATTCCTCTTATACATGCACACATGCATACATACATAATACATACATGCCTACATACACACATATGTATGAAGTTCCTCTTAATAAAAGGATTTGTTCTGTAAAACTTGGTCTCACTCAGAAGGCTGCACCCAAGGCCCTAGAAGGCTATGTGTGGTTTCAAGGCCACAGGTTCCCCATCCTGGCACTAGAATTAAGAGGGATCAATCAAGGATTCCTATAGAAGGTGGGATTTTAGCTTGGACTTGAAGAAGCCAGGAAATCCAAAGGGGAAATGAAGAGGGAGTTTCAGTCAGTTATAAGATATGGTAATGAAGCCACTGTCATTGAATTATTGAGTAGTTAGGAGGGTTAAGAAGTAAGAAGTTTGGAGAGGTGGAGGTGGGGGTGGGGGTAAGCTATGAGGAGCTTTGAAGGGCAAAGAGGATTTTATGAAAAATTTCAAATGCTCTGATCCTCTAAATTTCTTAAGGTCCTCCTCTGGCCAACGCATATTGGGAGAGAGAGAAGAGAGACTGGGAGAGCAGAAACAAAAGCTCAGGCTTACTAATTTCCCTTAAGTAATTCTTTCTCAGAGGCTTAACCCAAACTGCTTCCTTCTGGGTCACCATTTACTTGGATCTTAATTCCAATTAGCTTTCCAGTGTTACACAGACCCCACAGGGTATTTCTAAGTCCCTCAACCAATCTGAAGTTTTCCTATTCCACTTAGGAAGGCACCCAGGCCTTGTTCACACTGAGTCTATAACCCATGTGTGTTTCCCCTTAATAAATGTATCAGGGCTAAATGGGGTGATTTTGATGTCTCTTCTCCCTACCCCTAACCCCACCCCACCCCAAGCTGAAGTGTTTGTATTTAATTCTTGAGGCAACAGGGACTCACTGTGGGGACAGCATAGAACAGGATGAAGAGTGCTAGATTCGAAGTCAGCTGGGTTTGAATTTTTTTTAATTTGCTACATGAGTGACCATAGACGAATCTCAACTCTTTAAGTGCCAGTTTCCTTATATGTAAAAATATGGAAGATGGACTAGATCAGATATTCATAGATTTAGAATGGGAAGTCCACCCTCATTTTACAGATGAGGAACAGAGACCTGGAGATCTGAACTGACTTCTCCAGAGTCACACAACAGTTGTCTTTGAGGCAGGATGAGCCAACTCTTCCTGGCTCCAAAGCCAGTCCTATATCCATAATGTGCCATGCCTTCTTGGTTCAAGACTCTAGTTTCCAGGATTTAGAGTTGGAAGGGTCTTTAGCAATCATCAAGTCCAATCTCTTTGTACTAGAGGTGAGGAAACTGAGGTCTAGGGAAGTTAAGTGAGTTGTCTATGGTCACACATGTGGTTGTTGTTGTTCAGTCCTGCCTGACTCTTCACAACTCCATTTGGGGTTTTCTTGGCAAAGACACTGGATTGATTTGCTATTTCCTTCTCTGGCTCATTTTACAGATAAGGAAACTGAGGCAAACAGGGTGAAGTGACTTGCCCAGGGACACACAGCTAGAAAGTATATGAGGTCACATTTGAACTTAGGTCTTCTTGACTATAGGCCCAACACTCTATCCACTGTTTTCCACCCCCAGCTACCTCTAGTGGTAGAGGAAGAGTTCTAACTCAGGACTTCTTTTTTTTTTTCTTCATAATTTATTTATTTTTAGTTTTCAATATTCATTTCCACAAGGTTTTGAGTTCCAAATTTTCTCCACCCACCCCCAAGATTTCAAGCATACTGATTACCCCTTCCCCCAGTTTGCCCTCTCTTCTATCCCCCCCCTCCCCATTACCCTCTTTACCCCCTTCCCCCTTACTTTCTTGTAGGGCAAGATGGATTTCCATACCCCATTGCCTGTATATTTTATTTCCCAACTGCATGTAAAAACAATTTTTTAACATTTGCTTTTAAAACTTTGAGTTCCAGATTCTCTCCCTTCTTCCCTTCTCACTCACCACCATTGAGAAGACAATCGATTCAATATAGATTACACATGTGTAGTTATGCAAAACATTTCCATAGTGGTCATGATGTGAAAGACTAACTATATTTCCCTCCATCCTATTCCACCCCCCCCATTTATTCTATTTTCTCCTTTGACTGTTCCTTTTCAAACATATGTGCTTCTGACTACCCCCTCTCCCAATCTGCCCTCCCTTCTATCATGCCCCCTTTTATCCCCTTCCCCCCTACTTTCCAGTAGGGCAAGATACCCAGTTGCTAACTCAGGACTTCTTGACTTTAAATCTAGTGCTTTCTGTACTCTACCATGATGTGCTTCCTGACTATATAAGTGTGAGTTATTGTTATCCTCATTTTGTAGATGAGGAAGATGGAATGTAAAGTGGCTCATTCACAGTCCAGTAGTTAGTATGTACTGGAACCCAGAATATTCTAACTCTAAGGCCAGAACTCTTTCCATTCTTCCAAGCTGGCTCCCAGGCAGCAATAAATAACAAAAGATCAAAGGATCTGGAGCTGGGAGGGACTTCAGAGGCTCCCCAGTTCAATCCCTTTATTTTAGAGCGTAAGTTATAGGGAAACCACAGTTAACCGGAGGCCAAATAATTAGAACCTTGTATCAAATCCTTCTCCCATAATCCACCTTCGGAGAAAAAAAAGCCTTTTGAAAGAACATCAGGCATTCATGCAGTGAAGCTACTTTGGGAGTATGTCTTAGAGACAGTTCAGTTCCACTAATACCCTTGCACACTACCCTCATCTTCATTTCTATTCAATAAGGAATAATATTCAGAACATGGATTTATGGGATACGAAAAGATCTCAAGATGCCTTCTAAATCACCAAAGAACGTGTCAGTAAAGTTCAGCATAAGACAATTAGTTACAAGGCAAAGAAGGGATAGGGACCCACCGGAATTAATTGAATAGGGTGGGAGGGGGCTGACTAGGTCAAACATGTGCTTAGGAAGATCACTTGGTCAGCTGAGTGGACGGTGTTATGGAGTGGGGGGAGCCTTGGGGCAGGACGACCCAGTAGCAGGCTTTTTGCAAAGTCCTGAAGGAAGGTGGTGAGGACCTGCACCAGAGAGGTGGCGGTGTCGGAGCAGAGAAGCGGTGTGGGGAAGGGGACGGGGACAGGGACGGGGACGGGGAAGGGGAAGGGGAAAGAGAAGGGAAAGGGGAGGAGAAAGGGAAGGGGAAGTTGTACAGGAGAGCAGACAGGCACCAGCACTGGTCTCCAGCAGCGAAGCCGGCGGGAGGGAGCCGAGACCCCGTGCAGCCCAAGGGGCGGGGCTTCTACCAGGAAGGGGCAGAACCCTTCTTTCGGGGCCCGCTCTCACTTCCGGCCTGTATGTGTCCACTGGGGGCGAGAGAGGTGCTTGTCACCCTCTGTTACTGGCCGGATCTTTTTAGAAGCAGGACCAGCATGGCCGCCCCCAGAGCCACTGGCCAGGAGCCGGGTTGGTCGTGGCCCTGATGGGGTCTCCTCCTTAGCAGACGCGTCGGGGCAGCCCCCAGCCCAGCCCGGCCCAGGCCTAGCCTCCGCCCCCTGCTCTTTTTCCCCGGTGGCGAAGGCAGCGGTGTGGGGTCGTCATGTTCGCTAAGGCCTTTCGGGTTAAGTCTAACACGGCAGTCAAGGGCTCGGACAGGTGAGGGTCGGGGGCCCTTGGGCCCCGGGCGGGGGGATCTCGAAGGGCCTTGAACCCCAGAAGTGCTCGGTGCACTTGGGGGACCGTGAGCACTAGAGGGACTTGATGGCCTGGACCCGGGGAGGCTCGGGGAGACCTGGGGAGACAGTCCGAGGGGCTCGCACTCTTGGTCCCCAGGAATTCCTCTAGCCCCTGGGTTTTCTAGACCTCTCCGAGCCCGGTCGGGTATGGGAGGGGGGTTGGGCTGCCGGGGAAACCTTGCTGGAAGGAGCTGCCCCACCCAAGGATGCACGTGTCTGGTAGCTCGTCCGTTCTGTTGTTTGGCCGGCAGACCCTGGGGGTGCAGAGCATTCACTTTCCGGGAGAGCTGGGAGGGACCTTAGCGATCCCCCAGGCCAGTTACCTCATATTTTAGGGGAAGGTCTGAGATAGCTAGTGAACGTGGAACTTGAATACCTCTGAAGAGGCATTCGGAGAAGAGATGCCCCCGCATTCATGAACGCACTCTGAAGAGGCATGCATGATGCCCTGAAGATGAGCATCCCACAGAGGGGCGTAATGGAAAGGTGCATGGAGAGTATGAACAAGTTGTAGCCTGTGACCAAGGAGAAACTGAAGAAAAAACAGGAATTAGAGAATGTCCTCAGGGAATTGTAGGTCTGAGAATGAGGGTGGCTTATATGGAGTTAAGGAATGGCAGATGGCCAGCCAGAGGGCCCTGATGGATGATACCCTGTTGGTTGAGCCCCTTGTGATAAATGTGTTTTGGAAAGATATGGAAGAGAGGGACTCGGGAAAAGCAGGCACAGATGAGTTGCAGTTTGCTTTTTTTGTTTTTGGAAGGAACTTCTAAATAGATGACATCACTGGTTCATTTCATTATTTGAGAATAACCAGTGAGTTAATTCAGTACTTTTATAGATTCTCAAGCAGTCAAGCAATTAAGGCCACTAAGTGGTGAAGTGGATAAGGCATTGGGCCTGGTGCCAGGAAGAACTGAATTTGTATCTAGCCTTAGATATTTATTAGTTTTGTGACCCTGGGTAAGTCATGTAAGCCTTCATCTGCCTCAGTTTCCTCAGTTGTAAAGTGTGGATAAAAATAACACCTACCTCTCACAAGGTTGTCCTGAAAATCACATGAATTAATATTGTAAAGCTTAGCACAGTGCCAGGCACTTAATAAATACTTGTTGCCTTCCCTGACCTTTCAGTCAACAAGTAAATACTAAGTGCTTTTTTTGCAAGTATTGTGATAAGTGGTTGTAAATCCATTAATAAGCCTATGTGACCATGTGTCCCCTTTTCCCTTGGAACAGGAGCTGTGTTCCCAGGAGTTTCAATCAAGAGTGTCTTGCAGCTTTCACAGCTGTGATACATCCTGAGGGATGAACTTGCCTAAGGAGGTGATTGCTTAGGGGGAGGCTTGCTTGTAGGGAGACTTTCACACTTGTTGGTACTAAGCTAATTAGACACTGAGTCAGGCCTGTTGTGGTGCATTCTGGGTCTGAGCCTATTAGTTGAAAACTGTATACTGGGAGGTTGGTATTTTACTTTGGGTGCTCATTCATGAGAAGGACCTTTTGATTTTCTTTAATGGGACTCTTAGTAGCCCCCCTGCCTACTCAGAGGTTTGTGCTCTCCCGGTCTAGTGGTATTTATAGGTGGTTGTATTACTTTGTTCAGACTGTAGAAGCCCTGTCTGTTGAATCTCTGTGCTAATTTCTTTGCTTGTATTTTCTACTTACTTGTAATTAAAGTAAGATTGTTGACCCCCTTTAAAGTTATCTTTCCTTTAGAAAAGCAGATGAGAGAACCTGTGCTAGCAAGCCACCCTGGGTGTGCTAGGGTACTTGTTAATACAGTCCTAGAGTTACAAAGACAGCTCCTAGTTTCCAGGAGCTTACTGTCTGTAAGGTCACTCAACCAGTTTGCACTTTTATTCGTCTGCTTCTAAAGCAAAGATGAACAGCAACTTTTTAAAATGCCTATTTTGTTGCAGGCATAGCACTTGGTGCTTAGGATACAAAAACAAAACTGAGGACAGTTCCTGTCTTCAAGGGACGTACATTGTATCAAAGTAGAGATGATATGTAACATAGATGTACATAAATAGGAATATACAAAATAGATACAATATCTATTTTGAGGGGAAGATTCTAGCAGTTGCTATATGGGGAAAGGCCTCACGGAAGACAAAGTGGTACTTGAGCTGAGCCTTGAAGGAAATCAGGGATTCTGAGAGAGGGAGGGCAGGGATTTCATTGCAGTAGTACAGATATAGGGATCATGGGTGATGGAGTGCTATGTATGAGGAACAGCCAGAAGGCCAGTTTATCTGAAGTATGTGTGGAAGGGAATAAGGTGCTCATAAGGCAGGAATGGTATGGTAGTGCTAGGTAAATGTAAAATAAAGACAGAACTTCCAAACTGAGAACACATTCTCATGCACAGGTCTGACCATCTTCTCCAGCTGAAGAAGCTTCAATGATTTCCCTTTGCCATTAATGGTTAAAATAAAACCTCTAGTTTGGCATTGCAGGTGCTTCACAATCTGGCACCAGCCTACTTCTTTCTAACTGCTTACGTATTACTTCCCTTCATGTACTCTACTCCAATTGAACTGGTTTCTTCTATGTTTCCTTTCCATGATATTCTGTGATTTCTGTCCTTCTATACCTTTGTATGTCCCATTCTTCAAATATTTTCTTTCCTCTCCTCTGCCTTTTATAATCTCTAGCTCTTTTCAAGTTTCAACTTAAGGTTCATCTTCTTCAAGAGCTTTTTCCAATTTCCCCAGTCATTAGACCTTTCCCCCCAAAGCAATGTGTATGTATGTAGGTTATCCTACATTTCTGATCTGGGAACATGATGTATTCTCCCAGGAGACTTTATGTTCCTAAAGGCCAGGGACTGGCTCACTTTTGTATTTGTATCCTCTGGGCCCGGTACAACACCTGGCAAGCAATAGGTGCTTAATAAGTGCTTGTTGATTGACTGATATTATACTAGTAGGGAGTAACAGCAGCCTCTTGGAGGAGGCAGTCACAGAAGGCCTTCTGTAAGGGGTGTCACTTGAGCTGGGCTTGGCAGAAAGGTTGAAGGAATTCTGAGAGCTGAAGGTTGGGATGAAGTGCAGTCCAGACCTGTGGAAAGGTTCAGAGATGGGAGATGGAGTTTTGTGTGTGAGGCCAGGAGTCAAGGAGGCCAGTTTAACTAGACTGTAGCGTGAATGATGGGGGAGTAATGAGTAGAGCCTAGATAGGAATGCTGGCAACAGATTAACAAGGGCTTTAAATGCCACAGAAGTTTGTATTTGTCCCTTGAGACAGTATGGAGCCACTGGAGTTTCTTGGTCAGGGGATTGATACTGTCAGACTTGTTCTTTTGGACTATCATTTTGGCAGCTTTATGGAGTTTGGATTGGAGAGGGGGAGAGATAGGAGGCAGTGAGACTAATTAGGTGGTTATTGATTATAGTACTCTGGGTTAGAGGTCATGAGGCCCTGAATGAGCATGGTAGCCACCTGGGTGGACAGAAAAGAGATGGCAAAGAGGTAGAATCAGTAAGATATGGCAACTAATTGAATCTGAGGCTTCAGTGAGAATGAGAAGATGACACTGATGTTTCCAATTTGGGTTACTGGAAGGATGCAAAAGTTATTGATGGAAATAAGGAAGTTAGGAAGGGGGTGACCTGCCTTTGGAGTCAAGGGAGGGGATAGATAAGTGGAGAATGAGATTCAAATGCGATTAAGTAGTAGCAAAAGTTGTAGTAAGGAACTGACTGTCAAAGCAGTATTGTAAAGAATCACTTTGAGATCAGTGCTTTATAGTCCCCTGCTCTACAATAGTACTGTCTTATGCTGATTCAATTTTCAATGGCAAATTATAGAAGAGAAACAGGTACATAGGGAAAGTGTCCCACGTTAAGGAGTCTTTCCATTTCAGTTTAAGAAACCAAGTGGCCCAGTAGATAGAGCACTAGAACTGGAGTTGGGAAGACCAGAGTTCACATTCAGCCTCAGACACTTAATAACTGTGTGAACCTGGACAAGTCACTTAACCTCTGTCTGTCTTCATTCCCTCAGCTGTAAAATGGAGATAATACTAACATCTACCTCCCAGGGTTGTTGTGAGGACAAAATAAGATAATATTCATAAAGTCCTCTGTAAACCTTTAAGCTCTGCCTTTGATGTGTACCTTGTGGTTTTTTTTTAACTCACATGGTCTATTTTCCTTATCATAAATAAGAGGATGAGCCATTCCTACCTGTTTTCTGTTCTCCAGGAAACTGGATGGGGACAAGTTAGGGATAGGAGAAAGAACAAGGAATCTTAAAGGCATTGGAAATCCAGTGTTTTGCACTGAGATAGTGTGATAAATGGAATTAGGTTTGCACCATGAGCCTGGAGACCAAGTTCTGAAAGGACCATTTACTGGTCATGTGACCTGTGACTTCATCTCTCTGGCTCTCCGTTCCTGGTTTGTAGAGCAAGGGTAATGCCTACCATTTCTTCTCCCTCCCTCCCAGGCTTGTTGTGAGGAAAGCACTTGGTAAGCCATCAAGTGCTACTGCAGAAGCAGTATGTCCTTGAGGTTTCATTTCCGGTCTTTTGAGGTGTGTGTCATTTCCCATACCCCACTTTGTCAGAGGGAGGCTTTCTGTGTTCACCCCTCTCATAATGTTGGGTGTGCTTTTTGTAGGAGGAAGCTTCGGGCTGATGTGGCAGCTGCTTTCCCTGCCTTTGGGCCAGAGCAGCTCTCCGAGCTAGTGCCTGGGAAGGATGAGCTCAACATTGTGAAGCTCTACGCCCACAAAGGAGATGCAGTCACTGTATATGTCAGTGGTGGAAACCCCGTTCTGTTTGAGCTGAAGGGAACTCTGTATCCCACAGGTATGCAAATGGAAGCAGCAGTTCTCCTGATACGTGGCTCTTTCTCCCATTTCTCTCTCCCTCACTCTGCTTCTCCCAAAACCAAATGAACAATACTTAAAAACCTTAATCAGTTGCCCATCTTTAGTCTTTCCCAATCTTCTGTTTTCCTTATACTAGAATGAGAAACCTCAGGACATCAGGAACAGGGAAGGAGAGAAGAGGAATTAGTATGAGAGGAGGTAGAAGGAAATAGATTTGAAGGAAAGTTCTGAAGTGGAGAAAAAACTGTTAATAGAATTACCAGGCAAAAAGCAGGGATCCTGAGAATGGTAGGATTTCGTGAAGTATCCTATAATATTCCTTTAAGGTGGGGAGAGGGAAATCTATCCTTAGTTATTTTTCATTCAGTTAACATTCATTGTACCAGCTCTATGCCAGGCACTGTACTGGGGCACTGTCATTCTATAATGACAAAACTGTAACAGTTCCAGGCCTCCTGGCATTTTATTGGGGGAGGGAGGAGATGTATTTACACAAATAAGTAAAGGCAAGGTTACTTTGAGGAAGGAGAGGCTGCTAACAGCTATGGGCATCAGAAGAGTTCCCAGAAGTGGTGGAGTCTTAAATGAAGATAATGGTTCTATATCAGGAGGCTGTATATTACAAGCATGGGGACTTTTATGAATGAAAATAAGTGAGAAATGGAATGTCAAGTTTTAGAAACAGCTGAGAATCCAGTTTGACTGGAATATGGGGTGAATGGAAGACAGTAATATGAAATAAAGCTAGACAGGTAGTTTAGAGTGTGCCCCTAGGAAGCCTCAGGTGTCAGGCTGAGAGCAATGGGAGGTTTTTAATGATGTGATCAGACGTGTGCCTTAGGAAGGTTAATTTAGCAGCTATGTGGAGAATTGATTGAACAGAAGAAATTGGCAGCAAGGAAGCCAGTTAGGAAGCTGTTGGAATTTCCCAGGTCAGAATTGATGAGAACCTGAACTAGGGTGGAGTGGAGTGGTTTGGGGATTAAGAAGGGAACAGTTGTGTGAGAAATGTTGTGAAGGTGGAATCAGTGAGACTTGCCATGTGACTGGGTATGTGGACTAAGGAATAGGATAGTTCCAACATTATCTGGGTGACTGGGAGAATGGTGAATAGTTCCTATAATGATGTAGATAATGAGTTTTGTTTTGAACATGTTGGATGTGAGATGCAAATGGGACATCTAGAAGGAAATGTCTAGCAAGCTGTCACCAGTATAGCCTTGGAGTTAAGAAGACATATTGGGGATAGATATATGGCCTCCTCTTCAGAGATTGGAGTGAAAGAAGAAGATGGGTGAAATTGTAGTCTCTTGAGGTGTGGATTAAGGGAGATAAAGGAGTTCAGAACAGGTAGTCTGGATTTTTTCTGTAAAGTAGGAAGCAAAGAGCTAAGGACTCATTTGCTAAGGGTGGGTTTGGAAGTGCTGTATTGGAGTGGGGCCAGGAGACAGTATAAGGTTTGGAACAGGGAACAGAAGCAGTCAAAGAAGACCATAAAGATTACCTTGAGGGCCTTGTTGAAATTAAATAACTTGAATTTGTAGTGAATTCAATTGGCATAGTTGTATGACTGCCATTGTTCAGCATCCTGGCATGATATACAGAAATATCGTAAGAAAAAGATTTAAAAGGGTTGGGCCTAATATTTTTTTTAAGCAATTGGGGTTAAATAACTTGCTCAAGGTTACACGGCCAGTTATTTCTGGGTGTGGTGCTAAGTATCTGAGCCCGGATTCGATTCCCAGGTCATCTCGACACTGGGGCCAGTGCTCTTACTCGATGAGCCACCTGGCCGCCCTTAGGTTGGGCCTAATTAAAATATCCACTTGGGTCCCAGAAAAGAGGAAGAGATAGAAAGACTGTTGTTGAAATCTAATTAACCATTGATGATAGATACAAAAATTAAGGGAAGCAACCCATTTAGGACATTTAAAAGACTTTTGTGACAGATGGGATGGCACCTGCCCTTTAGCAATATACTGCATAGCTAGATGCTGAGCCAAGGGCCTTTCTTTAATTCTAGCGGAAGCGACTCCTCCGCTGTAGCTGGTTAGCTCTCTTAGAAGCTGGACAGACAGGGTTGGTGGAATGTGCAGGGAGAGTGGAGGAGCAGGGAAGAGTTTTGCCTTTCTTTACAATCCCAGCCCTTAGCCTAGTGTCTGGGTTGTGAGCGCTTCTTCCTGCTTCTTGACTAAGGATCACAAGTGGCCTTAAGGCCCAGTTCTGTACATGCAAGTATAATGCATAGTCCTGGCCTTTAAAGGAGCCTGTCTCATAGGCATATGGGGCACATCACTATGGAAAAATTAATATACAATACAAAACAACCAGTGCCAAATAAAATAGTATAGATAATAAGAGTCACAGAGCAATGTGATGTATTGGAGACAGCCTTGCACTGAGAGTCAGAAGTCTCAGATTCCAGTCCTGTCTCTGCTACTTATTAGCTGAGTGACCCTAGGCTAGTCCACTAACCTTTCCATGCCTTAGTTTTTTCATTTGCAAAATGTTTGCCATGCTTACTTGATACAGTTCTTGTTAGAATCACATGAGAATAATAAGTGTTTTGAAGACTGTAAAATTCCATGAAAATGTAAGATTTCATTACTGTGGGCTTCCTTTTGCACAGTGTACACCTTATGGTCTTACCCTGATCTTCTGCCGGCCTTCACGACATGGCCTCCTGTGCTGGAGAAGCTGGTTGGGGGAGCAGGTAAGGAAGTGTTTGTCTGTTCACTTGGGCTGTTTTTTAAATTCCACCAAGGAAGGAGTAAGAGGTTTAAGATGAAGTGCATCAGGAGTCTAGATTTATTCATGAGGCTCATTGAAAAGAATCTACAAATATGTATCTGGAGTCTTTGAAGCAGACAGGTGTAGCAGCAAGCACCCCAGTGTCCCCAGGGTGGCTGCCAACACAGGTTTTTAGATCTGCTTTGTTAAAGGAAAACAACTCAAAATTGGTTAACAAGCTTACTTTTATCAGTCACATATGTATTGTTTACCTAGTTCAGGGGAAAAAGGTCAGCACCCCGAACTTCAGAGTATACATACAGAATTATCAAGACAGAGAAACAGATCAAGTAGACAGGTTTCCAAACTGTCCAACCATTACATCCATACCAAATCAACATCTGGGTTTTTCAAAGCTGGGGAGACTCTCAACAACGGCTTCCCAGAGTCTCATCTGATCAAATCACAGAACACTTCTCAAAGTGAGCCCCAAAACAAAGCCTCAAATCAGGGTTTATATAGCCTTCTCCTGGCTCAGAGAATGTAACAACCTTCTGGACCCACTGGCCAATCAAAAAGTATCTCCTGAAAAACAAGCCTCCCACCCCAGGTTCCAGGTGCACTTTAGCCTAGGGGCAGGGAAGATCTTAAAAATTTACATTCCCATTACAGCAGGTCACAAGTGCAGTGAGAAAACCCATCTGGAAGTCCCAGTGCTTTGGCCCTCTTCCCAACCTCATTTCCTATTGTTGTAATGACACATCTGACAACTCGTGTCCTCAAGTAGAGGTCTAATGCTGTTCTTAATTTTTCGGTTTTTAATGTCATTGTTACTCTTGGTAATTCAAACCAGGCATAAATCTTGCCAAAGTAATAGCATTTAATTGAAAGTTTTCCCTCTGTGTGTAGCTTTTAGTTGTACTTCATGTCAAAGTTTGGGATCCCTAGCTAGCCTGCTTTTAAAATGGGGAATTCTAGTAGTTCCTTCATGAAGTCTCCTTTCATTAGTTTCAGTATCCCCAGGTTCACTTCTCCCTTTTAGAGTATCCTTAGGTACATCTGTCCCTCTCTCCTTCCCCTCAAAGAAAAATATCCATATAAACTTGTCCTCCCAGAGCTGTCTAGCAGGGGCTGGGAGGGAGGGCCTCTGTATTCCATCACTTAGGTAATCAGGGGTCTTCCCTACTAATTCATTTCAATCCAACAGACATTTTTTAAAGCATCTACTATAGTTAAGTGTTAGGATTACAAATGAGTTCCTGTCCCCTAGGAGTGTGATTTGTACCATTCTTTTCTTGCTTAAGCGAATAGCAGAATGGAAATTTTGTTTCTATTCTTCCTGTGCATAGTCTCTGGAATTGTTCTAGCTCTGAAAATAAATTTTGAAAAATTCAGTGTTTGTTTTGGGGCTTCCTCAGACCAGAGCAGTAAGTGTGAATTATAAGGAATCCACAATTAATGAGGTAATGGGATATGCTTCTAATCAAAACTAGCATTTTCTAGTCAAGCACCTTAATTTAAATCTCATAATCTCCCTAGATGGTAGAGGGGCAGAGGAGTCCAAGGAATTTGTAAGGATTAGAGAAAGATTTATGGATGTATGATTACATTTTAGTGAAGAGGTGTCTCAGTGTATTTCGGGATGGAAAAAACAAACTGGTATGGAGACCTGAAAGTTAGAATAGAGGACTTAGTTTGAATGAGAAAGAGTATGCCTTTCCCTCTAGGTTTTGGTCAGAGCATACAGAAGACATTGGGGTTGACATTAAGAATTAGGTGGTAATTCCAGCTTATCTTTCTACCGTAGATCACCCCAAAAGCAATAGAGCAAAGGATGACCTCAGAGTCATCTGTCTGGCATTGTCTATCATCTGTCTATCATTGTCCTGGCATACTGGTGTTGAACAGAGGTCATTCCATTCTGGGGTCATTTGGTTTAGTCTCCTGCCTGTATATGGGACTTTACTCAAACCACCTGAGGTAAAATAAAACGGTGGTTATAATTTTTTTTAAAATTGATTTGTTTATTTACTTTTAGTTTACAACATTCAGTTCCACAGTCCCTTGAGTTTCAAATTTTCTCCTCTTCCCTCCACCCCCCATGGCAGCATGCACTCAAATATAGGATCTACAAATATCTTCACATTAATCATTAGTCAGGTTGTAAAGAAGGATTACAACTGATGGAATGATCAGTGGGAAAGAGGAAACAAAACAAAACAAGAAAAAGAAACAGAGCAAGTAGTTTGTTTCAATCTGCATTCAGACTCCACATCTCTTTCTCTGGATGTGGGTATCTCTTCATGAATCTTTTGGGGTTGTCTTATAACCTTACATTGCTGAGAGGAGCCCAGTCTGTTGAAGTTAGTTGTCACACATACATTGTGTCTGTGATTGTGTACAGATTTCTCCTGGATCTGCTCTTCTCGCTCAGCATAAGTTTATATATGTCTCTCCAGGTTATTATGAAGTCTGTCTGCTCCTCATTTCTTATAGCACAATAGTATTCCATCACATTCATATACCACAATTTGTTCAGCCATTCCCCAATTGATGGGCATCCCTTTGATTTCCAATTCTTTGCCACTACAAAGAGCCGCTATAAATACTTTTGTACATGTGGGTCTTCCTCCTACTCCTCTGATCTCTTTGGGATGTAACCCTAGAAGTGGTATTGCTGGGTCAAAGGGCATAGTTCCAGATTGCTCTCCAGAATGGTTGGATCAGTTCACAACTCCACCAATGATGCATTAGTGTTCCAATTTTTCCACATCCTCTCCAGCATTTATCATTTTCATGTTTTGTCATCTTAGCCGATCTGGCCAGTGAGATGTGGTACCTCAGAGTTGTTTTTGATTTGCATTTCTCTAATCAATAGTGATTTAGAACATTTTTTCATATGCTTATAGAAATCTTTAATTTCATCTTCTGAGAACTGCCTGCTTATATTCTTTGACAATTTATCAATTGTGGAGTGGCTTGTATTCTTATAGATTCAACTCAATTCTTTGTATATTTTAGAAATGAAGTCTTTATCAGAGACACTGGTTGTAAAAATTCTTTCCCAGTTTTCCACTTTCCTCTTAATCTTGGTAACATTGGCTTTATTTGTACAGAAGCTTTTCCATTTAATGTAATCAAAATTATGCATTTTCCATTTTATAATGCTCTCTAACTCTTGTTTCATCATGAAATCTTCCCCTCTCCATAGATCTGACAGGTAGACTATCCCTTGCTCTCCCAGATTGCTTACAGTATCAGCCTTTATACCTAGATCATGCACCCATTTAGACTTGATTTTGGTGTATGGTATTAGATATTGGTCTATGCCCTCTTTCTGCCATACTGTGTTCCAGTTTTCCTAGCAGTTTTTGTCAAATAGTGCGTTCTTATCCCCAAAACTGGGGTCTTTGGGTTTATCAGAGAGTAGATTATTATAGTCATTGGGTGCTGGGTCTTGTGTACCCAATCTATTCCATTGATCCACTACTCTTTTCCTCAGCCAGTACCAAGTAGTTTTGATGACTACTGTTTTATAATACAGATTAAAACCTGGTATGGGTAGGCTACCTTCCCTAGCATTTCTTTTCATTAATTGCCTTGATATTCTGGACCTTTTGTTCTTCCAAATGAATTTTGCTACTATTTTTTCTAGTTCTGCAAAGTAATTTTTTGGTAGATTGATTGGTATAGCACTAAATATGTAATTTAATTTAGGTTAAATTGTCATTTTATTATATTAGCTCGACCCAGCCATGAGCAATTGACGTTTTCCCAATTAAGTGAGATCTGACTTTATTTGTGTGAAAAGTTTTTTGTAACTGTGTTCATGTAAGTCCTGGTTTTGGTTTGGCAGGTAGATTCCCAAATATTTTATAATGTCTACAGTAACTTTAAATGGGATTTCTCTTTCTGTCTGTTGGATTTCATTAGAGATGTATAGGAATGCCAAAGACTTATGTGGGTTTATTTTATATCCTGCAACTTTGCAAAATTTATTTATTATCTCAAGTAGTTTTTTACTTGATTCTCTAGGAGGTTATCATGTTTTTATTTTTCAATGTTCAAGTATTTCTTCAGTAGTTCCAGAAGCTTTTGAAATAACTGAATTAAGTGACCTCCAAGGACCCTTGCAAATCTAAAATTCTGTGATTTACTGATGTGATAAAGCAAGAAGTCAAGTGTAATGCTTTGAATAGAAATGTTTCTTCTCCTTTTTATATTATAGATTTGATGCTGCCTGGGCTCACGATGCCACCTGGTGGTTTGCCTCAGGTACAGCAGGGTGACCTCTGTGCCATCACCTTGGTGGGTAACAGGTACTGTACCAGCCAGTTTCATTGTTTGTGGGGGATAAGGAAAGAGAAGAAAGGAGAACAGAGGAAGAGACAACTTTATGAGGGGGGAGGGAAGGAGATAAAAACATGTGAAGCAAATGGGGCAGAGATGAGAAGATAGTTTAATAGTTTGATTGGGTCCTCCCTAGTCAGGGAGAGCTGGTCACTTAAGTGACTATAGTATGGGATTCCATGTGTTTCAGCTGGTGTATCTCTATTGAGAGAGGTGGAGAGAGAGAAAGAGAGTAAAAGAGTATGTGTGTGCTGTGGGAGAAGGGGGAAAGAGAAAAAGAAGAGTTTAAGGAAGAATTTAATTTCAGGTCTTTGGTGTTTCTCCTTTTGATCTGCTCACATTGGAGCCTCCTAGAATCAAATACTGTACTTAAAGCAGCCTTGGAAATATTTACTTGCCTGCTTGTCCTGAGTTGATTTTGGGTGAATAGAAAAGAATGGTGGTTTCATTCATTTTTTTTCCGTGTATCACAGTTAAGGTGGAAGATGGCTGGGAAGTGAGGATGATATGGTTAATTTGGCCTTTAGAAAATTTGTTAATAAAATTATATTAAGTTCTAACTCAATTGCTCATGGCTGGAGCCACCGGGGCAGCTAGGTGACACAGTAAATAGAGTACCAGCCCTGGAGTAATACAGGACCTAAGTTAAAATCTGGTCTCAGCCACTTAACACCTTGGGCAAGTCACTTAACCCCAATTGCCTTGCCTTTCCCCCTCCAAAAAGCAAAAAAAAAAGTGGGGGGGGGGGACCACCAGTATTTTTGCTTTTTAGCCCTTCCTGTATAAAATATGATGATGAAAAAGATAAAATAGCTAACATTTATGTAGTGCTTACTACATGCCAGGCACTGTGGTAAACGATTTATGAGTATTATCTCATTTGATCCTTTGATCAATGACCTTGGGAAGTAGTTGTTATTATTATCCCCATTTTTATAATTGAGGAAACTTAGACAAATAGGTTGTGACTTGTCCATGGTCAGTCACAGAGCTACTAAGTACCTGAGGTCAGATTATGAGTGAATTTAGATATTGATATATCTACAAAGTTGTCATTTAATCATGGAGGGTGAAATACCAATTGGAAACAAAAGTTTCATGAATAAGCCACTTGAAGATAATTGAAACTTGACTATATTTAGTTACCATGATGAGCAGGGATGTGCTTCTGTTACCATGTGGGGGTGAATTAATGTTATGTACTCTTAAAAGGTTCTACCACCTCCTGATTCTGTTTCATCTTCTTTCCTTAGGGCTCCGGTTGCAATTGGAGTGGCCACCATGTCTACAGCTGAGATGCTGGCCTCTGGACTGAAGGGGAGAGGTTTTACGGTGCTCCATACCTATCTTGACCATTTGTGGTAGGTATATTGTCTTTCCAGTTTCTTATCGAGGTGGGGTAGAGTAGAGAAAGCCCAAGACTAGGGATCGAGCCATGTGAACTGTGATCTTGTCTTTACCATTAACTTCTCTGAGCCTCAGTATTCTCATCTGTAAAAAAGATGGAGGTGGGCCAGTGTAATCCTTGAGGCCCTCTTTACCTAGAGAATTGTTTCTATCCCTTCCCATGTCATAAAGGTGATTCAAAGACTCTTGAGAGAGAGCTATGCTTCTTTGTAAAAAGACATTGCTGAAACTGAAGGTGGCACAGTAGTTATGAGGCCTAGCACAGAACCTGTCAACTGAGGACATGACAGTGATCCCTAGAGAAAAGCTGTTTCCTGGTGACACGAGAGTGTCGAGTTCAGAATTGTTTCCTGATAGACCCCAATCTGTCACTGTCATGATAACCAACAGTATTTTGACAGTCCTTAGTTTCATCATTTTATTTCACTTCTTTTTTCTTGGCAGTTCATGGGTTTTTACTAAGTGTGATAGAAATAGCAATAAGTTTCCTAGCTGTATTTTTTTCAAATAGAAGAGCAACTAGTGTGTTGGCCTATTTTATCTTTATCCAAATGAGAGCTGTCCAGGAGTGGAATGGGAGACCTCTGGAAGTGGTGGACTCCTCATCACTGGAAACCTTCATGTGGCAGCTGGATGAACAGTCATCAGGGATGTTCTTGTTCAGGTGTAGGTTGGATTAGGTAACGTGCAAGGTCTCTCTTGGCACAAAGATTCCATAATTCACAGTGCATTTTCTTGTTTTTGTATTTAAAAATTTTTTTACTGATCCTTTTTGTTTTTCTATCCTAGTCATTTCCAGATCTGTCCATTACTCACACCCTACCCTCATTGGAATTGAGCCCTACCTTGTGTATCAGCAATGCCATATTCACAATGCCTATAGAGATTACAAATATGCTGATATAATTATCCATCACAAAATACGTCAGGTTTGCCATTTGGGGAAATAAACTAGAAAATTTATTAAGATACCAAAAGACTGAGTCCCAAAACCAGAAAGTGAAAGCCATCAGAGTAGTTATGACATTGGCACAGGTAGATAAAGTAGAAAGCACCCACATTCTCAAGCCTTTAAAACAGAACAGGCTACCTCAGGCAAAGGTCCTCCTCTCCCCACTCACAGCAACCACCCAGCGTCCGGGAAGCATGCTCCCAGCAGCTCCGGCCCCTGGCAGTGCTCAGCAGGGGTCCTAACTCAAAAAAAAGGCAACCGCCGCCAACTGCCACCCGCAGGACCGTTAGCTCGGCTTTTCACTTTCTCTTGCTCTGCTATGTCAGCACGTCCATGGGGCATGGGAGATCTTTAAATCCCATAACCCTTACACCTTGTCACAGAGTAAAACAGTTAAGCAGAAGCAAAGACAATCAATTCAGTGACCATACCTGACCATGTATGTGACATTCTACCTCCATTGTCCCCTGCTTTACAGTGCGTTTTCTAAAGTAGACTTAGGTTGGCTTTTTCAGTCCAATGATTTGAGGGCTAATTGCAGACATTAATTAGGACCATTCTTTGACTGGTCAGTGTACTCTATAGCAGCCATGGTGGCATAGCCTCAGAATAGATCATTCTCTTAGATCATCCATCACCAAGTGTTCTCTCTTGATCTTTTTGCAGCAATGTTTGGTGGTGTTCTGTGTGCCTCCAGCATACCTTTATAGACTTCCTGGCTGGGACTCCCATGGCCACCAGCTCTGCTCAGCTTTGGCTCTCTAGTTTTGGGTACAGCAAAGAGAATTTGCAGATTCCTTTCCCACCTCAGATGCCTTGGAATTGTTTGTTGACATTTCAGTCTGTTCTTATCTGCCTTTTCATATCTTTGTGCTGTGAAAATGTGGTCTTTTTTCCTGGCCAGTTAAGTCGACTGCAGCTGGATTTGCATCAGCAAGTTTTCTCAGTGACCTGAGGTTATCCAGCTCTCAATAGACTAGTGTTTCGTGGCTCACACACAAACCTTCAGGCACACTGTGGCATATGATCCAGTTAGTTCTGAAAACATGCAAAGTAACTATAACATTTGACTAACTGGTAAAAGGAAAATTCCTTAGCAAAAAAATGCCATTTTTCCCTTTTGGGTTACCTCTGTCTTCAAAGTGCTCTGGAACCTTGAGGGACAAACTTTCATTGGCAGTTTGGTCATAAATCCTGATATTACATGGAGAATTTCAGAGTGTTATTAGTTCCTTAGAGACCACTTCATTCAACTCCCTTATTTCATAGGGGAGGAAACCCAGATGTGAGTGACCTGGCCAAAGTCACACAGGCAGAGATGAGACCAATCCCATTGCTCCTTACCCATACTTGATGCTTCTTGGTACACATTGGGCAATTTGGAAAAGAATATAGCTATTATATATAGCTAATATAGGTATGGAACATTGCATATGTTGTCATATTTTCTCGATATGTTGATCTGTTTGGGGGAATTTTTTTTTCTCTTTGGAGCGGGGAAGGCAGGGCAGTTGGGGTTAAGTGACTTGGCCAAGGTCACATGGCTAGTAAGTGTTAAGTGAGGCCAGATTTGAACCCAGGTCCTCCTGACTCCAGGGCTAGTGCTCTATTCACTACGCCACCTAGCTGACCCTCTCTTTTGTTTTTTAATAAAACATCTTTGTTACAAATGATGGCTATCTGAGGTTGGGGGAAGGCAGAGGGTAATATGGAGAAAATCTAGGCAATGTGAAAATAGAAAAAATTAATACATTTTTTTAAAAGGTATATGTGTGTGTGTGTGTGTGTATATATATATATATATATATATATATATATTTCTTTTTTTTTTGCTTTTTGGAGGGCAATTGGGGTTAAGTGACTTCCCCAAGGTCACACAGCTAGTTTTTGTGTTAAGTGTCTGAGGTCAGATTTGAACTCGGGTCCTCCTGACTCCAGGGCCAGTGTTCTATTCACTGCGCCACCTAGCCACCCCATGGTATGTATACTTTAAAGTATGGATATTGCTAGTACCAATTGACTTAATCTCATTTGATATATTAAGATATATCTTTAATACTTTTTTAAAGTTTTGATTTCTCTTATAAATTTTGGCTTTGATTTTAACCATTTTCGTGCATGTGTACGTCATTATCTGTGCACATTATCATCACCCATTCGAATCAGGGACAAGGCAAGAATTATTCTTTCTTCATTTTAGAGAAGACAAATTTAAGGTGTAATCGTTTTGTAGCTAAGAATTCGAGATAGAGTTGGGATGAAAATCTAAACCCTCTGCTTTCCAGTCTACTTTGCCCCTTCAGCTTCCTTCCCTCTTGGCTCCTGCCATTCCCTGAATTGCCTTCCAGTTCTCTCTAGTCATTACTACAGCTCTGCTCTGAATTTCTCACATGACCTTTTTCCAGGCAATTTGGGGACAAATCATCTCCACCCTCCATTGCCCTATTGGACCAAGATCCTCCAGAATGTAGGGGGAACGTTAAAGAGGAGGGGCCAGTACAGGTAGATTCTGTTCTTCAGGGAGACATGGAATGTCTCACCCTGCAAGGAGATGAGGAGAGCAGCATGGCGCACAAGACACCCTCTTCAGAAGCCACCGAGGAATTAACGGAAGCAGGAATGGACCAGGATCCAGCTGGTAGCAAGACCTTTCAAGGTACTGGCCTAAGAGAAGTGAGTTTGGGCTTTCCTCCTTTCCATTTATGTGACTGTTCTTCTCTCTTCTCCTTTTTGTACAGAATAACCGCTAGGTTTAGGGAGAAGAAACTCCTTGTTCTGAGGTGGGAATAAGCTCACAGTCTCCATAGTTCTGACTCCTCTCATGTTCTGGATGCTTTCTCAGCTTCAGCCATCTTTCCCTGGCCACCTTGCTCACCCATTTAGATTGCTGAAGGTCAAAGTTGGAATAATGTCCTTAGAATTTGGAGAGCTTGTATAGATTAGGGTCATTATTATAGCTTTCATTCAGTTTTCTCTGTCAAAAGGGATCATTTCTCAGGGAGCTGTGGCCATTTCAGTGCCTGGAAATTGAGTCCCTTCAGAATCTTTGCGGGGGGGTGGTGGGGGGGGCACCTTTTTTCCAGCCTCTATCTTCCTCTTGTCGACTACTCAATGACAAACAGCATATGCTTTTGTCTTTTTCTCCCAGAGCAAATGGATGAGCTGCTGCTGAGATGTTTCTTCCATGCCCTGAAGTGCCGGGTTACAAAGGCTGACCTCCCCTTACTCACCAGCACTTTCCTGGGTAGCCACATGTTTTCCTGCTGGTATGGAGAGGACCAGACTGGGATGAAAGACCAATGGGTTGGGCTGTTATTGTTGCTTGTCCAGCATCTCTGTGCTCTGATTGGAGAGAGAGGGTGGGGGAATGTTGGGAAAAGGTGCAGAGTGGGGTTGGCACATTGACCTGGACAGTTAACTGGATTCCATGTCCTAAAAAGTTACCTTTCCCTGTCAGAGTAGATGAAGAAATTATCTAGAATTCAGGCTGAGATTTTCCCTGGGTAATTCCATAGGTCAATACTGAGGATACCACACCTCCTGAAACTACCTTCAGGTGGTCAGTATTTTCCCACATTGACAGAGGAGAAAATCCTGTGCAGTAAATCCGCTCTCACTAGACTGTAAGCATTTGAAGGAAGAGTTGTGTTATATTTTAATCTGCTGTGAGGCCTTGTACATAGTAGGTTGAATTGAAATGGCAGCGTCATTAACCTTTTCTTCAGGAGCTCCAGTTTTCAAAGGCTTTTTCTTCCACCTTCACAGCTAAAAGTGATGCCCTCCAGGTAGCCTTGATGGGCTGGTCAGAGAGAATGAAGTCAAATGAGTGCCTCAGTGTCTGTAAAGCTGCAGTGAGGGATTTAACCTGGGAGGCTTTTTAAAAAAAAATCAAAAACCTCATTTCACTTTGAGGCCAAACCCCTCTTAGGGGCCTCGAATCAGTTTTTTAATGATTTTTTTTTTGGTGTGATTCTGCTTTTGTCGCTTGTAGGTCTCTTCAAGGCCTTGTATCTAAATGCCAGGGCTTGGGGTGTATGTTGAAGACTTAATGATTTGAGCCAGAATTCTGCTGGATTAGGGAGGTTATTGAGAAATGTTGGTTTTCTTGTCTAGTAGTAAGCCACAGCAAAAGCCTAAGTAACAAGGGTTCCAGGACTGGGAGGCGTTGAGAACATCCTCAAGTCCTCGGAAGCACTTTGAAACTATTTCACTTTGTCTCCTTTCCCACCTCTTCTAAGAATGGGTTGGAGAACAGGGAAGAAAAGTCCCTACACCCAGCATCGTTACTCCGTGCTCAAGCCTCCGTCACTATTGCTTTCCCTTCTTAACATGCATTTCTGCTGTCTCTAGCCCTGAAGGACAACAGTTGGACAT
This sequence comes from Petaurus breviceps papuanus, assembly GCF_028583685.1. Classification (NCBI taxonomy): domain Eukaryota; kingdom Metazoa; phylum Chordata; class Mammalia; order Diprotodontia; family Petauridae; genus Petaurus; species Petaurus breviceps. Next base: position 32,998,074 of record NW_027187372.1, on the reverse strand, counting down.
AAAGAAGTCAAGCTACAAAAAGGCAAGTGAGGCTCTTAGCCTGACTGTTGGTGGAAGGGGGACAAGCAGAATTAGTGGACCTGGTTGCCGGGGAGCAGTGTCCCTGTGGCCCAACCAGCCCATGCCAACCCTTGAAGCTCTTTGTCCCAGGTATGAGCCCTTTCTCATGTGGGTTCTGTAAAGGCTCAGCTGGTGCAAAGTCTCCACCTCCCTTCATCATCCTGGTCACTACTACATATACCCCACTACAGGGTAGGAGCTTTTCATTTCCCAGTTTAAAAAGGGTAGGAACTAGGTCTCAAACATCTTGGCTCCCCCCACAGCTTAGCACAGTGCTTTGTATGTATAATAAGTCCTCAAGAGATGTTTGTTGAATGAATGAAGTTCTTGGATTTGCCCCATGGCCCTGGCCACTGACTTTCTCTCCCTCAGCTCTCTAAGTTTCTGCACCACATGATGAAGGAGCAGATTGTGCAGGTGAAGGAATTGAGCAAAGGTGTGGAGAGCATTGTGGCTGTGGACTGGAAACACCCTAGGTGAGAGCTGAGGGCCCATTGTGGGTCTGCCTGGAACTTGGATGTAGAATGCTTTTTCTCACTTTTTCTTCCTCATGGGTTTCAGCATTACATCTTTTGTTGTACCTGACCCCTCCCTGACTGCCCAGAGTGTCCAACAGGATACCAAGGAGAAGCCTTATCACCCACCAGTTCTCGAATCCCTTTACTGCATCCCAGCCAACATGACCTCTCTCTTCCAGGCATCTGGCCACAAGTGAGTCGTAAAGGACATCTGCCAACCAGCTGTCTAGTCTGATCCACATTGCCTCTCAGCTCACCTCAGCTCTGTTGTGGCCAGCACATCCATCCCTTCCCTTGGCTTTCTGTTGCCCAAGTCTAGCTCCAGTCCTCCCTCCACCAGCAAGTTCCTCTGGGGCTCATGGAAATGGGGAAAATGTTCAACCCATTGTCAGTTATCATGTTCCCTTTCCACCTCATCAGAAAGTAGAAATAGAGCAGGAAAGATGGGGAGAGAACCCTCTCAGAAGGAAGTCCTTAGCTTGTGTTACATGGTTCTTATCACAGTGGAGTCCACCTCTTTGTACCTCTTTTTTCTCCCAGGAAGGGGAGTACTCTCTCATGCAGTGAGGTCCGTGCAATCATCATTGACTATGCAAAGAAAAACAACCTGGTTGATGCAGACAACAAAAAGTAAGTAAAAAAGCATGTGGCAGTCTTTTGCCCTAAAAACCAGGCTACTCTGAGATGTGTGTGTGTGTATGTGTGTGTGTGTGTGTTTTCATAGATGAGTCAGAGAATGCTAAAATTGGAGATCTTTCACAGATTTATCTTTGATTTTGTAGATGGGCCACTAGGCCATATAAAAGTCAATTGAAGGATGTAGAAGTACTTAACCTGGATAGTAGAAAACTCAACAGGAACATGACAGCTGTCCTCAAGTATTTGAAGAACTATTCTCTGGAAGCAGGATTAGACTTATCCTACATGGCCTCAGAGAAAAGGATTGGGTTTATGCAAAGAAGCAGATTTAGATTTAGTATAAAGTTAAATTTCCCAACAGTTAGAACTGTCCAAAAATGAAATGGGCTGACTCAACAAAGGCAGTTAGGGAGAAGTCAGATGACCACTTGTACGTCTCCGTGTCTTCCTGAGGTCCTTCCAAGTGAGAGTCTAGAAGGCTGGGCCCAGGGAAGTGATGTGAAGAAGTTTGTCCTACCTGTCTCCCCACTTGTTGTTGGGAGAAATGTAAGGCACTCTCTGAGTGTGAGCAACTGTCATCGTTCCATACTGTCACAAAACTAGGTGGCAGAACCAAGCCTAGAACCCAGATCTCCAAATTCTCAATTCTGTGGTCTTTCTACTTCAACATGTTCTATGTTCTACTTCCAGGAACTCTGGCATGATTTCTTCCCTTTGTGTGGCATATTACTTGATAAATGATCTTACTCTCGATCTATTGTGAAATTTTTAGGAGGTGGCTCCTAGGACAAGAAAGCACAAGTCTAAATGTCATTCTGTCCCCTTCCCTTTAGTCTTGTGAAGATGGATCCCATTTTGTGTGACTGCATCTTGGAAAAAGCTGAACAACATACAATATTGAGGCTTCCATGGGATAAACTCATTGAAAGGTAATAGAGATTCCCATAATCTCAACCATAAAATGGGGGATAATAACAGTACCTACCTCATAGGGTGGATGTGAGGATCAAATGAGATACTATTTGTTTAAAAAAAGAGTGCTTAGCACACTGTCAGTACATAATAGGTGCTATATAAATGCTTATTCACACCCTCTTTCATTAACTTTATTTAATTTCTCTCTGTGCCCTTTCTTCCTCTCCCTTGAATCACCTGATTGCATCACATTTTTATTTATTTTGAAATTTTTTTCCAATTACATGTAAAAACAGTTAACATTTAAAAAAAAATTTTGAGTTCCAAATTCTCTCTCTCCTTTTATTCCTTCCTCCCACACCCCCTTTGCTGAGAGGGCAAGCAATTTGATACAGATTATACATGTGCAGTCATACATATTTGTATATTAGTCATATTATTAAAGAAAACACAGATAAAAAAAAAGCCAAGAAAAATAAAGTTGTTTCTTTTTAAAGTATGCTTTGACTTGCATTCAGAATGTTCCATCAGTTCTTTTCCTGGAGGTGGATGTTATTTTTCATCACAAGTCCTTTGGGACTCTCTTGGATCATTGTATTGCTGAGAATAGCTAAGTCAGTCACAGTTGATCATTGTATAGTATTGTTGTTACTATGTACACTGTTTTCTTGGTTCCCCTCACTTCACTTTGCTTCAATTCATATAAGTCTTTTCCAGGTTTTCCTGAAAGCATCCTGCTCGTCATTTCTTTTTGATTCATGTGTAAATTGGATTTAAGTGAGGCAGAGTAGCACCAACAGTAGTACGCCATCCCAATCATATACCACAACTTGTTCAGCCATTCCCCAATTGATAGGCATCCCCTCAATTTCCTTTTTTTTCTGCTACCACAAGAAGAGCTGCTGTGTACATAGAGGTCCTTTTCCTTTTTTTTTTTTTTAATCTAATTGGTATATAGACCTAGTAGTGGTATTGCTAGGTCAAAGAGCTTTATACCTTTGGGTGTCGTTTTAGTTGCTCTCCAGAATGGTTGGATCAGTTCACAACTCCACCCATAGTGTATTAGTGTCCCAGTTTTCCTATATCCCCTCTAATATTTGTCATTTTCCTTGTAGCCAATCTGATAGGTGTGGGGCAGTACCTCAGGGTTGTTTTCATTTACATTTTTCTAATCAATTGTGATTTAGAGCATTTTTCATATGACTAGATAGTGTTAATTTCTTCATCCCCAAACTACCTATTCATATCCTTTGACCATTTATCAATTGGGGAATGACCTGTATTCTTATAAATTTGACACAGTTCTCTGTATATTTGAGAAAAGACCTTTATCAGAGGAACTTACTGTAAGAATTTTTTTTAGTTATTATTTATTTCCCTCCATCCTGTTATTTCTATTTATCCTTCTTTCTCTTCTTTTGCCCTTTCTCTCCTCAAAAGTGTTTTGTTTCTGACCACTGTCTCCCCCCAAATCTGTCCTTCCTTCTTTCAGCCCCTCCCCCCTTCTGTTATCCTCTTCTCCTCCTATTCCTTGGAGGGCAAGATATGTTTCTGTACCCAACTGGGTATGTATGTTATCTCTCTTTGAGTCAGTTCTAATGAGAGTAAGGTTCAAGCATTATCCATTACCCCTACTCATATCTTCCCCTCTGTCATGTAAAAGCTCTATCATGCCTCTTTTATGTGAGCTAATTTACCCCATTTTGCCTTTCCCTTCCCCATTCTCCCAGTGCATTCCTTTCTTACCCCTTAATTTTTTTTTCTAGATACCATCATAGTCAACTCACATCCATGCCCTCTGTCTATAAATACTCTGCCTAACTGCAGAGTATTTTAGTTTACAGGATTCAATTGCACAATTCCTTGAGTTTCACATTTTGTCCCCCTTCCTCCCCTCCCCCCATGGCAGCATATAGTCAAGTATAGGATCTGAAATACTTTCACATTTTACATTAGTCAGGTTATAAAGACGGATTGTATCAGATGGAATGAAAAATGGTAAAGAGGACATAAAACCAAACAATAAAGGGGAAAAGATCAGGTATTTTGCTTCCACCTGGATATAAACTCAGTTCTTTCTAGTTCTTTCTCTGGGTGCACATATTTCTCTCCATCATGATTCTTTTGGGATTGACTTATATCACTGCATTGCTGAGAAGAGTCCAGTCTATCAAAGTTGGTCATCACACATACATTGTGTCTATAATTGTGTACAAATTTCTCCTGGTTCTACTCTTCTCACTCAGCATCAGTTTGTATAAGCCTCTCCAGGTAAATATGAAGACCGTCTGCTCCTCGTTTCTTATAGCACAGTAGTATTCCATAACATGAATATACCACAACTTGTTCAACCATTCCCCAATTGATCGGCACCCCCTTAATTTCCAATTCTTTGCCACCACAAAAAGAGCAGCTATAAACATTTTTGTACATATGGGTCTTCCTCCCACTTCCATGATCTCTTTGGGATATAACCCTAGGAGTGGTATTGCTGGGTCAAAGGGTATGAAAGTATTTATAGCCCTTTGGGCATAATTCCAGATTGCTCTCCAGAAAGGCTGGATCAGTTAACTCCACCAGCAATGCACTAGTGTTCCAATTTGCCCACATCCTCTCCAGCATTTCTCATTTTCCTGTTTTGTCATCTTAGCCAATCTGACTGGTGAGATGTGGTACCTCAGAGTTGTTTTGATTTGCATTTCTCTAATCAATAATGATTTAGAGCATTTCTTCATGTGCTTATAGATATCTTTAATTTCTTTCTCTGAAAATTGCCTGTTCATATCCTTTGACCAGCCAATTCTACTTTCTAAGAAGTTCTTGTCAGTGAACTTTTGTGCCTCTTTTACCATTTGGTCTATTATGTTTTTAAGGTGTCATTTTCTTCAGTATTTTTGGTGCCTCCTTTACCAAATTGTTGACTCTTTTTTCATGATTTTCTTGAAGCGCTCTCATTTATTTTCTCAATTTTCCTTCTACCTCTCTTATTTGATCTTTATTTTTTTTTTCATTTTTCAAATGTTTTATTAATTTCTGATTTACATCATTCATTTCCACCAGATTTTGAGTTACAAATTTTCTCCCCATTTTTCCCCTATCCACTGCCCCAAAATAGCAGTCCTACAGGATATCCCCTCCTCCAATCTGCTCTCTCCCATATTTTCTCCCATACCCCTTTCGACTTTTCCAGTGGATCTCTATGCCCCAGTGCCTGTATATCTTATTTCCCAATTACATGTAAGATAGTATTAATAATAGTGTGTGTGTATGTATATATATATTTGAATATTTGATTTTAAAACTTTGAATTCCAGATTCATTCCCTTCCTCCCTTGTCACCCACCCTTACTGGGAAGATAAGCAGTTAAGTACAGGTTGTACATGTGTGGCTAAGGCAAAACAGTAACATAGTAGATATATTGTTAAAGACTGACTATATTTCTGGAACTCCCTCCTATCCCACCTCCCACTTGTTCTATTCTCTACTTTGATCCTGTCCCTTTTCAAAAGTGGGTGCTTCCAACTTCCCTCCCCCCCATCCTGCCCTCCCTTCTATCATCCCCCCTCTCATCCCCTTCCCCCCCCCACTCTCCTGGAGGGTGAGATACCCTATTTAGTGTGTATTTCATTCCCTCCCCAAGCCAAATTCAATGGGAATAAGGTTGACCCATTCCCTTTTGCCTTCCTATTCTTCCCCTCCATTGTAACCATTTTCCCTTGCCTCTTCTATATGAGATAGTTTACCCCATTCTGTCTCTCCCCATCTCCTCTCATTATATTCCTCTCTTACCTCTTAATTTTACCTTTTAAGTATCATCCCTTCCTGTTAAATTGGTCTTGTGCCCTCTATTTATGTATACCTGTAAACATATATACACACATTCACATATGTATTCATATGCCCATATACCCTCGTATATAGAGATATATAATATTTCTAATCCCTTCAACTACTGAGAAAAGTTTCATAAGTTACTTTTATTGTTTTTCCATGTAGGAATGTTAATAGTTCAACTTTGATAAGTTCCTTATAATTTCTTTTCCCTGTTTACCTTCTCATGCTTCTTTTGCTTCTTGTATCTGAATGTCAAATTTTCTATTCAACTCTGGTTTTTTCTTCAAGAATGCTTGAAAGTCCTCTGTTCCACTGAATGACCATATTTTCCCCTGAAACATGATACTCAGTTTTGCTGGGTAGGTGAATCTTGGTTTTAATCCCAGCTCCTTTGACCTCCAGAATATCATATTCCAAGCCCTTTGATCTTTTAGTGTAGAAGCTGCCAGATCCTGGGTTATCCTGATTGTGTTTCCACAATATTCAAATTGTTTCTTCCTGGCTGCTTGTAATATTCTCTCCTTAATCTGGGAATTCCGGAACCTGGCTATAATATTCCTAGGAGTTTTCTTTTTGGGATCTTTTTCAGGAGGTGATCAGTGGATTCTTTCAACCTCTATTTTGCCCTCTGGTTCTAAAACATCAGGGCAGTTTTTTTTTGAGAACTTCCTGGAAGATGATTTCTAGCTTCTTCCTTTGATCATGGCTTTCAGGTAGTCCAATAATTTTTAAATTATCTCTCCTGGATCTATTTTTCCAGGTGAGTGGTTTTTCCCATGAGATATTTCACATTGCCTTCTATTCTTTCATTTGTTTGGATCTGGTTAACAGCATCTTGATTTCTCATAAAGTCATTAGCTTCCATTTGCTCCAATATAATTCTGAAGCAATGATTCTCCTCATTGAGCTTTTGAGATTCTTTTTCCATCTGGCAAATTCAGCTTTTTAAGGCATCCTTCTCATTGCCTTTTTGAGCCTCTTTTGCCATTTGAGTTAGTCTATTTTTTAAGGTGGTATTTTCTTCAGTTAGGCTGTTGACTCTCATTTCATAATTTTCTTGCATTGTTCTCATTTCTCTTCCCAATTTTTCCTCCACTTCTCTTATCTGCTTCTTAAGGTCCTCTGTGGCCTATAACCAGCTTGTATTTTCCTTTGAAGCTTTTGGTGCAGGAGTTCTGACTTCACTGTCTTCCTCTTGTTCCATGCTTTGCTCCTTTATATGTCCCCAAAATAGGAGTCTAATGTTGGAATCTTTTGTCTGCTTTGTTTCCTTTGCTGGGTCATATCACCCCTCAGTCACGTGACCCCTGGGCTTTTTGCCACAGTAGGACTCTGCCACCAGACAGGGGAGCTTTTGTCCCAAATGCTGGGGTTTTCTCAGCTGCCAGAGGTATTAGATGGGTGCCCTCTCTGAGGTATGCACACGCTCTGGCAAGCTGGACACACACCCCAGGACCTCCACCCTAGACTGCAATCCAGATGCAAGCAGGTTAAAGCAAGAGCAATTACCCCTCAGACTGGTGTTTGGTCCCCCTATACTCTGCAGGCCAGGAGCTGAAGCTGCCATGTGACACTGGATGGCTGTGCTGGCATCTCAGCAGCTTCTCACCCCGGGGGCAAAAGCCACGCACTCCCACTTAGTGAGTCCCAAAGTCCAGACTACACTGACCTCTCACTTTGTCCTTCACATCTATGTGTTGATAAATCTGGAAACGGCAACAGCTGCTGCTGATCTGGAGTCCCTCTGGCCTGTGGCTGGTCAGGCCCACCCTGGGGCTAAAGCCTTGGGGTGGGGCTGGGCTAGGCTCCCAGAGCACTGCGTTGGCTGATTCCTGCTGGCCTGCCGGGCTGTCCTCAGCAGGAGGTTAGCTTCTCTGTGTCATTTTGTGGGTTCTGCAGCTCCAAAGTTTGTTTAGAGTCCCCTTTTTACATGGATTGGGGAAGGTGGAAGCCAGAGCAGCGGGGAGGTCCTGCTTCTACTCTGCCATCTTGACTCCGCCCCCCTTATTTGATCTTTAAAATGCTTTTTGAACTCTTCCAGAAATTTTTTTTGGGCCTGAGATCAATTCACATTTTTCTTTGAGGCTTTTCATGTAGTTGCTTTGACTTTATCTTCTTCTGTCTTGATCTTCCCTGTCACCAAAGTAACTTTCTATGGTCACGTTCTTTTTTTGTTGTTTGCTTGTTTTTCCGGCATATTTCTTGGCTTATAACTTATATTAAAGGTAGGCTCTGCTCCTGGGCTGAAGGGGACACTGTCCCAGGCTTCAGGTTTTTTGTGCAGTGTTTTCAGAGCTAGTTCTGGAGGGGGTCTTTAGGTTTTCAGTTCTTCTAAATTGGTATGATCTAAGGAGAAGTGTGGTCTGACCTGTGCTCTGGTCTGTGAGTGACCACCCTCTTTTCCACTCTGGAACTATGACCAGGGTCCCCCACTCTCCTGCAGCAATATGTTCTAAGTCTCCTAGTCCTCCTCCTTTTCCTGAGACTGTGACCCAGAATCAAGTATGGGCAGTGTAACGGAGTCCTGCCCCCAGTGCCAGCAAAAGGATACTTGTAATCTTCTTCTGACCAGTTATCCAACCCCCTCAGTGACGGTGATCTGAGTGCTCTGGAAGCCTCTGCTGATCGCCAGGGCATGGCTTGTGCCAGGCCTTGCTCTCTCTCATTCCAGTTATATATACCTTACCTGCTGACCTTCTGAGTTGTCTTGGGCTGGGAAAATTGTTTCATGCCTTCTTTTTGTTGGTTGTATCACTCCCAAATTCATTTTGAGGCATTGTGTTGAAGTCGTTTGGAGGGGAATTGGGGAGAGCTCAGGTGAGTCCCTGCCTGTACTCCACCATCATGGCTCTGCCCACATCACATTTTTTAAAGAGTCATCCAACATTTATTAAGGGCCTGCTGTGTGTAGGGTATTGTGTTAACTGCTGATGTGGAGAAAAATTTTACAGAAGACATGATCCCATGGAACTTATAGCTTGGTATAAGGGGTTAAGACAGAAGAGAAGTGTATGTCGTTATTACATGTTGAATTCATGAGGTGTAAAATAAATGCATGATTTGAAGTATCATATATGGAACTGCATGGGACCTTGGAGTTCACCTAGTCCAACTTTATTTTACATATGAGAAACTGAAATCCAGAGAGTGACTTATCCAACATTACAAGGGTGGTAATAGTGGAGCCTAGTGTACTGTAGTATGCTGGAATTTCCAGGAGGGAGAGAAATCTTTTGAAGAATGTGAAATGAGGAAATTCTAGGCATAGGAAACAGTGGGAACAAAGGCATGAAGGTGTGAACCCCTTGGGGCAGGTTTGGGGTCCAGGACACAGAGTGTAATATGTGGAGGGAGTCTGTGAGGGAAAACTGGAGAAGGGGAGGACCTGGACTGCCCAGCCCAGGAGTTTAGACATCACACAGTTGGCCATAAAGAAACTATGATGTAACCAAACCCAGAGGTTACTGGCATTGATATAAAAGACAGGTGGGGAGCAGAGGCAGGGAGACCTGCTGGGAGGCCACAGAAATAATCTGATGGGTGCTAAGTGGTCCAGGCATCCATAGTGGTGACAGTGGTCAACAACTGAGGGAAATACTGCAGAGGCAGAAATGGTAGGACTTACTAAGTGTATGTGAGAGGGAGAATGGAAAACCCAGAGAGAGCCCCAGAACTTTGAACATGAGGGCTGGTAAACTGTGGGCCCACATGTATATATAGGAAAGTCAGAATGAGGAATAGGTCTAGGGGAAAACATAATAAGCTCTGTTTTGGGTGGTTAGATTTGAGATGTCTGTGGGACTTCCAGGTAGAGTTGCTACATTAGCAGTTGGAGAAATGGGTCTGGAGCTTAGAAAATACATCAAGTAGACACATTTGGAGTTACTATTTTCTATAGACGAGTTGAGATCACAGGGCTGACTGTGGTTAACAAAGGAGAAAGTGTAGAGAAGAAAGAGAAGAGGAACCATGATACGTCCTTGTAGATCCTTCACAGACAAGGAGCCTGAAAGGGATTCTTAGGGGCTGTAGGACAGGCAGGCCAGCACTGGTGCTTTTGAAGCTAAGGAAGAAGTAAATATCTGTAGGAGGAGTTAGTCACCAGTGTCAGAAGGTCCAGATGGCAGTGAGGCTGAGAACTGAAAAAAGGCCATTGGATTTGGTGGTGATGTTATTGGTGACCTCGGAGAGATCAGTTTCTGTCCCCCTCCCCATTCCCCACAATTCACATTGAGCTGTTGACCTTTTAAAGAGTGTTTCTCTTCAGGACATTTCTAGTTTGAAGCACCCTCTAGGAGGGAAGGGCAAGAGAAAGAGCAACACGAATGATCAAAGGATTAGAAGGACTCTAGAGAAAGTGAGAAAGAAACAGAGAAAATTGAGGAGAAGGTGCTTTTCCTTTTATTTTTTCTTTTTGGAGGGCAATTGGAGTTAAGTGACTTGCCCAAGGTCACACGGCTAGTTTTTGTGTTAAGTGTCTGAGGCTGGATTTGAACTCAGGTCCTCCAGATTCCAGGGCCGGTACTCTATTCACTGCACCACCTACCCGCCCCTTTATTTTATTTTTTCTTATTTTTTAAATTTTTCTTATTTTTTGAAGGTGCTTTTCTAAAACTATTTGAAGGCAGGTTTTTGCTGCTTCTTGTCCACAGGATACTTCTGCTAAATAGATTAGGTAAATTTCCAGGGCACTAGCTCACTGAGAACAGATCAAGGATTCAGGCCATTGTTCCTCACTCTTGTAACAGAAAGTAGAACTTTTCTGCTTGTATCTCTCTCTCTCTCTCTCTGCCTAATGGGGGCCTGTGCCCTGACTTGAACTGTGGAGGGGAGAGGATGCCTTCTGCCAGGTGAAGTGAGTGGGGGGCTCCCTGGCTGTAGGACTCTGACCTTTGTCAACCCTGCTATTTCAGATGCCTTCAGAGATTGAAGCCTGCCTATCAAGTGACCTTTTATGGCCAAGAGCCTATTGTGAAGAAGGGAAAAATCTGTCCAATTGACATCACCTTAGCACAGAGAGCATGCAATAAAAAGGTAAAAAAGAAACTCCATGGAGCCTCAAAGTTAGTGAGGATTTGGGGGGGTCATATAGTTCTATATTTACCTGAGCAGGAACCCTCTCTGTGATATCCTGACTGGTGGTCCTCCAAATTCTTTGTGAATACCACCAGTGATGGATAACTCACTACCTACCAAGGCTGCCTATCCTCCCATTCAACTATTCTAATTGTTAGCACGATTTTCCATATACCAATTCTAAATCTGCCCCTTTGCAACTCCAGTTCTAGGGCCAGGCAGAACAAACCTAGTCCCTCTACCATATAGCAGACCTTCAGATCCTTGAAGATAACAACTCCTCTGGGCCCCATCTTAGTCTTCTTTATGGAGGGTTTCTGGGAGGACATTGGCAAGAATCTTACTGAATTAGACAGTGTAGAGCAGTTGGTGTCTGGGCTGGGGAAGAGAGGATTCCCTCTCTGTGATCTGAGACTGCCTCTCACGTGAAGGGTCTAATTCTCAGGAAGGTTCTTCTTAAATAACCGCAGTCAGCCTGTGTAACTTCAGAACAAGCCCAGCACACTTTCTTTCCCATGAACCCGTCATCGGACTCATCAAGGTGGTTTCGGTCTCTCTGCTGGACATGAGCCCTCTCAGTCATAGCCCCTGAGGTCATTGCCTGCCATTTAAGTTGTATAATGGGTTAGGCGCTGTACAGAAGGAAGCAGAAACCAACACTGCTCTTCACAAGCTTATACTCTGCAAACAGATTGAGTGCTTGGCTTGAAAAATGAAATTAAAACAAACAACAAACTAAAAACCAATTCCTGGAGCCAGGTTGGCAGATTTTAAGCTCTAATAGTGTTCTTTTCACATTTAGGCCCTGTTTAATTGATAGAGTGACCCCTTGGAAAACCTAAGGTTTTGACAAAGCTACCTGAGTTATTAGGACGAGGGTTTGTGTGTGGTGGGGGAGAGGGGGGGGGGAGTTGTTCCATGGTGACTCCCAGACACTCCCACCCCCCTTAGTGACTGACGCCTGTGCCATGCCTTCAAGTTCAAACTTCCTTTACATAGCAGGTGTGTGGGTGTCTGTGTATATGTGTGTTTTTCTTGAACATCTGTAACAGTATCTCTCCTGAATGCAGAAATACGTTACCATATCTTCTCATCATGCATGAAACATCCTGTTTTTGTAGCCATGGGGAATGTTACAGACTTTTAAAATATTTTTGCCCAGCCCATTCTGATGAGGGGCACACACCTTTATTTGTAAAGCAAGGAAACAATGAAAATGTGTGTGAGCATGTTGAGGATTGAGTGGCTTCTGGTTGGGGCTTTCTTGTTTTGGAGGCAGTTGTAAGGTAGACAGATCCTCCTCCAACATAGGGAGGGGGAGCAGTCACAGAAGTCAGAAGAATGTATGGGTGGGTGAGGGTGTGCATGTTCTGCTTTCCATTCTTATCTAGTCCTGACTTTCATCTACAGGTGACCTTGATCCGGAACCTGGAGGTCTTTGGTCTTGACCCGTATTCTGTGGCTGCCATCCTCCAGCAACGGGGCCAGGCCAGTGCCACCGTCACCCCTGTTCCTGGGACCAAGGATGCCATTCAGGTCCAAATCCAAGGGAATCAGATCACTCACCTGAGTCAGCTCTTGCTTGGTGAGCGTCTTCCCCTTAGCTAAGCTTTGTCTAAGTCTTTGAGAGTATGAGGCAGTGTCATTCATCTAGGGCCAAGTACCTGTTATGACTAAACCCCAGTTCCAGGTGCTTAAGAGAGCAGAGAGAAGGGGAAAATAAAATATAGGTCCCTACCCTCAGGGAGTTTACATTCTGTTTGGAGAAGATAAACAGACATGAAATGACTAAAGAAAGCTTAGAAAGTGTCCTCCACCAGGACCATTTACTGTAGTACAGAGTCCTAAAGTACTCAGGGCCTGCTATGGAGAAGGGAGCCACTAATCATGGGTAGCCTCCCAGACAAAGTGAAGGTCTGGCAGAGAAGAGAGCAGTGTTGGGTGCTGATACCTGAATATGCAAAGACTGGAAAACAAGGAACACCTGGAGAGCTGGGTTGCTGGTAGCTCAGCTGAGCAGGAACAGAGATGGGTCTGGTAGGGAACAGCTGAGCATTTGGATGCTGAGTGGTGGGGGGGCGGGGGATGATTGGCAGAGGGTCTTGGATGCTGCCAAGCTAAGAAGTCTGTCTGCCTTTTTTTTGCATTGTAGAGGAATACAACATCCCTCGAAAGTATATCCAAGGTTTGGAAAAGGCTCCCAAAACTGGCAAGAAGAAGTGATGCCTCTGGTGTCAAACTGCACATTTCTTGGAAATCTGAATCTCTGAGCTGGTAATTTATGTAACTTTTTGACTTTTGAGAGGATGAAACGTAATTCTTTACCAAAATAAATTTTTATTCTTGTGCTCCTTATTCCTATATATATATATATATATGTTTTAAATCTTATTTTTATTGCTGTCTTTTATTTTTACATCACTCTCATTTCCAAATACATTGTTCCCCTCTCCTGTAGCCAGTGATTTATCCTATAGAGGGGATAAATACTGGACCTGTGATTTCACTGGCAAAGGGAACTCCCAGGTAAGGAAACATCCCTAAGTCCCATCTTCATAATCCCTCTGAAGGAAATAAACCAGTACTGCTGAACTTTAATCAAATATATTTTAAATTCACAGAAGAAAAGGGCTGGGAAGGGAGGCAGCATTTGGCTCTCTCCTCCTTTCTCCTGCTTCAGGGCTGGCTGCCTCTGCTCAAGTCCAGGAAGGACTATTCCCACCAGTTCTTACAACCCTCCACAGAATGCTGTACAGGCTGCTTTCGTCCCTTTACTGACCTAGTGTGCCCACTGAAAGACCCCTGCAGATGTTTAAAGAGTCTTTACTAGATGGGAGAGGACTCAGTTTTCTGCGGTCATAAACACAGAAATTGCAGCAGGAAGGACTTAGGGGGACGTAAAGGCAATACAGGCAGACAATCGTCCGTGGCAGAGAAGAGCTCTGCCCAGTGAAGTGGTCTGTGGCCACCACTCTAGATGGCCCTGTCATTAACAGCATCAGATCATTTGGTTCCACTGAATGGTTGTATATGGTGGATGCTTACGTGGGCTTCTTGTCTGTGCAGTCCTACCTGTCCCTCACTGTGTTATTTGCTCTACTAGTTGTATCCTGTTTACACGTTGTGGTGTTATTCTGGGACTGTGTGTGATCCTAGTGCTATTCAATCCAAAAAATGCTTATCTACTACTTGGCTGCGTGTGGCCTTGGGCAGACTGCTTCCTCTCTCCAAGGCTGTTGAGGCCTACTTTGCACGAAGAAGACTATTTTGAAGACATTCATGAAGGGGAAACCTCTCCGCATCCCCTTCTACTTTGGGACAGCTCTGATTGGTAGGAGCTCTTTCCTGACATCAAGCCTCAGGCAGGGGCTTGGGACAGATTCTCTCAGGTCTTGCTGTTGTGTGATGAGAATTATATCATGGCAATTCCCCTGGCTCCTCCCCAATCTCATCCCAGACAAACACCTAACCTATTCACCTGAGAGCTTGAAGAGAAGCAGAGTATATATAAGGGTCTAAGGGTCAAAATCTATGAATGGCAGGGGCAGGGTGGCATCCCAGCACTTCTCACTCACAAATTTTCTACACAGGTTTCATCGCAGTGCTTTATTACTCAAAGACCAAGAAGATGACATTTAGCATAATCATCACAGTATTTGAGATGGAAGGAACTCCTTCCTTCCCCCCCCCCATATGTATTGAGTCCAACCTATAACAAAACGTTGGGACATCCAAAGCTTATTCAACATGGACCCTTTCCTATACAGTAGAAATAACACCAAGACCTTCACCAAGGAGGATGATGATGTTGCTGGCCCAGTGTCAGGACCTGTGGTGTAAATTGCTTTTCTGGAAGTGGCAGAGTGCACTAACCACCATTCTCTCCTATCACCCTTCCCACCATCTTTGTTGACTCAAGAGATGGCTAGATGTACAGTCTATGACTGGAATGGCTCCTCCACTCCCTTCCTCTCGTGTGTTAATTCAGTTGACCTCTGGGGTATGAACCCCTAACTTTGAACTCATTAGCACCATGGTTCTCCATGGGGTCATGATTAAAATGGAGAACAGCTAATCATACTACCCTTAATATACATGAAGACAACTAAAGTCTTCAAACTATTTGGTCAATATTGTGTCCCAAAAGAATTTGAAAAATAATATTTTCTGATCTTACTCCCCACTCAGAGGGAGGTGATGACTTAGGGCAAGTTGGAAAAATTGGAGGAAACAATACCAGATGCATTGCTTTTGCGCCAAACTTTTTATTTTTAATATATCTATATTTTTTTTACAACTCAGACTGATGTTTTAAAAAAAGTTCATACAACACACATACATATATACATAACACACACACACACTAAGCAACACAACCTTTAGGAAGGCACTGCCAGCAGTCACATCCACCTCTGAGAGAGAAGGAATTCTTTTTTCATACTATTTTTTTCTTTTAGAGCTTTAGACCTCGGCCCAGGTCCAAGATCTAGCTGTGCTTTCTTTAGAATCTGAGCTATCCCATACTTTTTGCCACACTCTCTCTGTATAGCTATGTACTATATTTGTATCTCTCTCTCTCTATATATATATATATATATCTATGTAATAGTTTTCTTTATTCCCCTTAAAAATAAAATCGCCTTTCCCATTGGAGGGAGGTTTTCAGCAGCATTCACGGCAGTTGCAGCAAGAGCCATGCCCTATACCAAGGTTGTAGACATGCAGGATTAAGGGAAATGGGTTTTTCCCCTTTAAACCAAAGGGAGAGGAGGTTTGTTTTATTTTTGTTTTTTTTTGAAGGAGGGAGTGAGATGTGGGATGAGGGGAGAAGGGGTATTTGTATAGGTTGCTATTCTTTTATATATAGACTGTGCATGTGGGTATACATATACACACATATATAATTTATATTATATATCATGTATTTATGTATGTATATACACATACACCTGTATTCTCCAGAGGCAACAGTGAAGGTGGGTGTTTAGTGGGAGAGATGAGGGAGAAAGGTCATCCCTTGAGGCCTTGGAGAAGCTGGGACATGAGCTTACCTATAAGTAATGGGGATTTGGGAATTTGGAAATTGAGGGCAAGGGGAAAAAGGGTCTCTCAAGGGCTGAGCCTGGAGTCCGACCCTCAGTTGAAAATTACAATCCTCCTGTCCTTGCCTTGACATGTGTCTTTGTTGTTTTCTGGGCCTAAGCCTGTGGTTCCATCAGCAGAGTGAACAATACCAGTAACATCAGCATCTGCTCACAGCTTACATAGTCTTAGAAAGTTGACTGGGGTGCTGAGGTTAAAGTGATTTGCCTCGGGTCCCAAAGCCACTCTATCAGAGCAGGAACTTGAACCCAGGCAGGTCTTCTGACTCTGAAAGCAGACCCACTGGTCCCTGCTGCCTCTCTACATACCTGGCTGATAATGTGAATTGGTTGGTTTTTAAATGAAATTTGCACCAGTCCAATGAGCCAGCACAAACCAGCAGTCAGGAAGCCATGTGTCCCCTACCCCCACCCCTGTACAACACCCCCAAGGATGAGAGGCAGCTGTGATAGGGGAAGAGAAGTCCATTCTTCCCTTTGGTGGGCTGGGAAGGGTGTCCTCTGTCTAGCACGATCACACTGGGGCAGGGCACCAGGCAAGCAGCATCTTGGAACCTTGAACTTATTCCCGTACCCCCTTTAAAGACAGAAAGGCACTGAGGTCAAAGGGGAGACAAGGGCCCTGGGGTTCTCCTTCCATTTTGGGGTCACTCCAGGCATAGTGCCCAGTCTTCAGAATGGAAGGTTTGAGTTTGTAGTTCCCTACTCTGAGGGCAGGTCTTCTGGCTGCAAATGGAATCCCACAGGACCAGGGCCTGAGGCAGAAGGCAGAGGGAGGGAGCAGTGGTAGCCCTGTGATGTCTGGATCAGGGCATCTCAGGCACAATAGAGCCTCTTGCCTACTCTCAGAGGTTGGAGGTTGCTTGTTGGATGCTTTTCTGAAATACATTTTAGTCTCTGTCCACCTCAGTCTCCTTTCTCAGGAACAAAAATTTAAAATGAGAACCCCTGGGCAGGGAAGAGGCCAGTTTCACTTTGGGAGAAATATCAGGAAGATGGAAAGAGCATGAAATTTATGTTGAGAAAAATTTTCCGACAGATGTGGATGCGTGCACACCCACTCACAAACACACACATATGCACCTAAGACATCACCCTCATAATATCATCGTGTGCTAGAGAGGCACACATTGACGACCTCTACAGAAACCCCAAGCCACTCAGGGTTTCTTAGCAGGGGCCACTGATTTTAGGCCTCTCTGAGCCTGAATTCTAGGCACCTGTAGCTGGGGGAGGGCTGAAGATGGAGGAGAAGGTACTAGCTAATGCTCTCCTCCACTTTTCCTATTATTCCCTTTCTCCCCTGCTTCTGGTGGTCTATTGTGAGCCTGCTAGGTCTCCACAAAAATGAACATTTAGCTCTTTTATTATGTGACTCAATAAATAAAGCTGTTCAATAAGGGAAGGGAGGGAAGAAGACAGAACAAAGGTCCAGGAAGGAAGATGCATCTCTTTAAAAATCATTTTTTCTTGCTTTTCCCATATCTGCCTTTGCCAACCAGAGTGCTGGGTCCTGGATGGGTGATGTGTCAAGGCAGCTATTGGGTTTCTGAAAGGCCTGTGGTTTGACAGAGCAAGAGAAAGATTCTCTTAGAACACTGCTGCTGCTTCCACAACAGCGTCTCTGGGGTCCGAGAGGTGACATGGGCAGGGGCGAGAGGAGAATCCCAAGACAGAACACATCAGAGAAGTTACCGCTCCATATGGAACAACTTAGGGATGAGCACAGAAGTGCCTGGCCAGATGTGTCCTGAGAAAAGTGTCTTGCAAAACCATCAGAGTGCCAGTCCATTCTCTGGAGCAGTTCCAGGACCAGGGAGGAAGGGAGGGCAGGCAGGGTTAGCCAGGTTTGCCCTGGGCATCTCTCAAAAGTTCCTCCAGTCTTTGCTTAAATTTGTCATACTTCCTTTGCACTTGCTGGATTTTGTCCTGTTCTTCCTTTTCCAGGATGGTTAAGAAGTTCTGGAGCTCTGGGATGGAGAAGGCGTCCCACTGTGGAGGGGGAAGGGTTAGAGAGAGAAACAGCATCAGCCCAATAGCTAGCAGCTGGGTGTCTTGCTGCCCACTGCAGCCCAGTGGTAGCCCTGGGACTTCTGGGTCAGGGCATCTCAGGCACATTCTAATTACCTAATTCCCTTCCCTTGGACCTTATAGTTCCCATTTCTGTTCTGCCTGGTTAGTCTGAAAACAACAATGCTCACATTTTTTTCCCACCTGTGACCCACTTGCCCCATTTATTACTTCGGAGCAAAACAACCAAAAAATCCTTTAACAAATCATCAAAAAGTTACTGGAAAAGGGATATTTCTTTCAATGGGGCCAACCAGGTGAGTCAACACAACCCACCTACAACCAACCCAGTAGGCTTCAAAGACAAGGTACATAGGCACAGGATTAGTAATTGTGTTGGACCTACCTCCACCTCTCCTGTCTCATTCTCCTTCAGCACGAAACTGAGGATGTCTGTGTCAGGACCCGCGAGCAGGCGAAGGTAGAGGGGACAGTCGTTGATGGAGAGTTTCTGAAACAGCACTAAAAGACAAGAGAATGGGTTGAGGGCCTCTCATCCCAGAGAGGAAGGGCAGGGGTCCATCTGGGGGTGTTTAGCTGCTGAGGACAATGTTGGAACACCATCCCAGAATGTTAAGGGGTTTTCTAGTTTAATGAGGAATCTGAGATCCAAGAGATGAAGTAATTTGCTTCAGGTCACACCATCAAATGGCAATGGAGCCAGCTCTGGATCCAAGGTCCTTTGACTCCCATCCCAGGGTGCTTTTCACCATCCTGTGCTGCCATCTTTGCTGGAGATCCAGAGGGCACAGGAGTTGACTAGGACTGGAACTAGTTGACTACAACATTGGTCCCTAAGACTAAGGCTATAAACTTTTCATCAGTGTTGAGTCCCAAAAGGCTCTTTAATAGTAACATGTAACCTATATCAAATTGCTTAACACTTTAGGGAGGGAGAGAATTTGAAACTCAACATTTAAAAAAATGAATGTTGAAAATTGTTTTTACATGTAATTGAGGAAAAATATATTTAAAATAATAACATAAAGAAACACTATGGTACAGTGAAAACAGCAGGTCTGCAGTTGGAGATTTGGGTTCAAAGCCCAGTTTGTCAGTTGTTAACCTGTGTTATTACTTCGAGTAAGTAATTTAATGTCTCTGGGCTTCAATGTCCTCACCTGTAAAAGGAGGAGTTGAAATAGATGAACTCTGAGGCCCCTCCCAGTTCTCTTTCTATGATACAATGCTTTAGCTGGTATGGGGACTTTTCTACTGTTAGATAGCCTAGTAGTTCATAACTTATAGTATTAAGAGAGCTTCCTGAGGTTCAGAGAGTGACTTCACCAGGGTCACACAGACAGTAAACGTCAGAGGTGTAATTGGAACCCAGATCTCTCTGCCTTCCAAATCTAGCACTCTAGGCACTATTCCATGCTGCCTCTAATGATGATACTTTATACAGAAATACGGCTTTTATGGGTGTCCATGGCAACATAATTACCTTAGAACATATATTCCTGTTCTCCACATTCTATTCAGAGATGGGGAGAGTCCAAATCCATGACACAGATTAGAAAATTTAAGCCTGGAGGAACTAGCTGAGGGTGCCTCCACCTAGCCTCTGTGATGGTAGGTTTAATTGGGTGTTGTCTTTACCACAGATCTGAATATTTTAGGGCAAGCTAATTTGCCCACAAAACATTTGGGGGTCTGAAAGTATACTGATGAAACACTTCAGTGTTGCTCTAGGAAGCATGTGAGACTTTCTCCTCTCAGTTTGACCCTAAGATTAGAGGGAGAAGTGTTTGGAAAATTTTTGAACCAACAAACCTATTTTCATACCAGAAAATTGCTGCATGCGATAGGAGCTTACATTTATAAAGCCAAGTGAAGTTTTGCATCGAGCCTCATAACAATTCTAGGAGGTGGGTGATATTATTTCCATTTTACAGATCAAGAATTTGGCACTCCCAGATGTCACTCTCTCAGGGTAAGTTAGCTAGTCAGTGTCTTGAGTAGAACCCAAACCCAGGACTTTCAGACTCCTAGGTGTAATTTACAAAGTGTGTTGGAGAAAAGTACTTTTGATGCAAATGCAATTTCACATTTAACATATTTTGGACAGAAAATATTACTGGCATCAAGATTTTCTCATGGAATTCCTATTCTCACTATGTGAAATATCACAGTTTCCCTGGGGGCACAAACTTGGACATGTGACTCTGGGGTTGGCCATCCTGCCTCCTCGTGGGAGAGCCCCCTTTCTGGCTGGGTCGCTCCTCCTACCTTGTCCATCCTTGTGCGTGCGCTTAAACAGAGCAAACTTCTGGGGATTGTCCACCACCATGAACTTCTTGAGTAGCCCTTGGATGACTTCGCTGACCGTGGTGGTACTGCTAATATGCAGCTGCTTGATGGCATCCAACGGCAAGTAGAAGGACGTCCTCTTGTCCGTGGTGGCGGCCAAGTTCACCTCTTTGACGGCATCATAGATGGACCGGGGCCGGATTCCAGCCGGCACAGTCACAGGCCTCCGAAGTTTCAGATGCACTTTAATGAAGCCTGTATAGGTGCCGTCGTCACTCTGCTCCACAAAACCATCAGAGGAAGGAAGGAGACAAGTCAATATGCTTGGGTCAACATCCTCAGAGTGACCACCCTCTTCAGGGGATGCCTCCTACAGTGAGACAGAGCTCTTAGAGCTGTGGACCCTGGTGGGTGTTCCCGGGGCCTGCCAGACTTCATCTGGGAAGGGTATAAATATTGGAAAATGACCCCTTAATGGAAAGCAACCCCCTCTTTCCCTTGCCTCTTTCAGTTTTGAGAGGAAAGAGGAGATGTTGGATGTCCCTTTCCTACCATGCCAGGCAAAATTCCCAAATCACAAGGCAATGTTTTAGGTAAGGATCCTTTGCAAGCCCTAAGTGTCTTTAAATGCAACCACTGGCTTTTCCTAATCCTCCCTCTCCCAGTTGCCAAAGCCTCTCCCCCATATTGTAAAATTATTTTATGTTTATTTTCTATACACTAATATTTGCTCATGTTTCTTCCCCTTTAGAATGTAAGCTCTTTAAGGAAGGGGCTGTTTCAGGTTTTTGTTGTTTTTATATCCCCAGCACCAAATATAGCACTTGGCACACCATAGGCACATGTAGACTGATTGATGGTAGCTGCTCTCCCTCTATCCCCTTCTGAATCTCCTTCTGAAAGATGCAAACACTACAGGCCACGAGACAAATGTCCTGCTGTCCTCAGAAGACCTTGAAGCAGGTTCCGAACCATTGTTCTTCAGACTCGTCACAAGGCAGGCACCCTGGGCCTTAGGTCTCACAATCAGGGACAGTCACTTGGAATTTCTTTCTACATCTTTCTCCAAAGGTCTGGGACCCAAAGGAGAGAATTCAACCCCAGTAAATGAACTACCAGGCTGCAGGAGGTAACATGGTACAGGGCTTTTAAAAGGAGGACTTTAGTCCCAGCCCTGCTAACCCCTGCCTGTACGGTCCCAAGTCACATCATCTCTCTGGGCCTGTTTCCTCATCTGCAAAATGGTGGGGTTGGACTAGATGAGCCCTCTTGAAGACACTCTGGAGCCTGACATTCTATGACTTGCCCACTAGGCTACACTGTTCCTCCATCCCTTTGTCCTCTCTGAGACCCACTGGGCTCCATTGCTGCTCAATCACCAGCAGAGGGCAGGGCCCACCAGCCGGTCCCCTAAAGAGTGCATTACCCCCCCCACCCCTGAGTGCTCAACCTGTACTTAGTGTTCAACCACTACCTAAGCAACAAACTTAGGATCTCACAATATAGTGCTCAGAGGGCATCTAGTTCAACCCACTCCTTTTACAGATGGGGAAACTGAGGCCCAGAGTGATTATGGTCAAGTAGGGAATGAGCCATAGAGCAGGATTAGAATCCACAGGGAAGGTGGCAGAGACCCCACAGGGGGGCACCGGCTCTCTGGAGCCGGGAATCGGGGCCCCTTGACTCACCAGCTTCATGCCCAAGCAGTTTTTCTCCTTGCTATTGTAGCTGTCAATTTTCTGTTTGATTTCCTTAAGTGTGGGGGCCTGGCGCTTCTCTTCTTCCACAGGTTTGCAGACATTCTGAAAGAAGATGGTAGGGGCATTATTCCATGAGGGCAGCCCATCAGGGTTGGCTGCCAGGAACCTGGCTTGGAATCCCAACTCTACTACTTAACCCATGACCTTGCTGCCCCATTCCATCTGTCCCTCCCCCTTCCAGCAGCTGGCCAGCACTTAGAGGGCAGGAGCTGCTTTTGTGTTTGGAAGCACACAGTAGGCACTTCATAAATGCACTATGGGGAAAAAAAGACCTCTCCAACTCTTTGTTTCCTTATCTATAAAACAGCCAGAGGTCTTCTAAGATTCCTTAGCTGTATGTGACCTTGCACTAACACTTATTTTATGCCTGGACTTGATTTTACAGATCACAAAGTGATTTTAAAAAAACCTTCTCAGGACTTTCATCCTCCTTCTAATTCTGGGGGGCCTCAAAGTGGAGAAAAGAGAGAATGTTCTTGGAATGTAAGCTCCTTGAGGGCAGGCACCCTTTTATGGTCTGCTGGGTCTTTTTTTTTTTTTTTTGTAAAATGTAAAAAGTGGGGCTAGATTTCAGGTATGGAAAATGTTATAATGCCCATTCATTAAGCACCTACTTCAGAGAAATGAACTAAGCTCTTGGTACCCTGGCTAATAAGTATAGACATTTTTATTGTAGCCTGAAGTACTGAATTCCTACTTAAGCAGGGACATTGGGACCCCAGGGCCATCACATGCTGAGGTCTGAGGATGTGTAGGCATCCAGTCAAAGGCCTGCAGGAGAACTGGAACTAGGAGAGAGCAACTGGGCCTTTGTCCCAGGGTGCAGAAGTTTAAAGGGTGCTGATAGCACTTACACGCCTATAGTAGCATAGAAACAATTGTGGTTAGCACAGTTAACAAGTTAGCACCTAGTTAACAAAATAAAAAATAGTTAAAAGGACAAGTTGCCTTATAATAATAGCTAACATTTATATAGTGCTTACTATGTAACAGGCACATAGTAAGAAAAGAGGAGAGAAGAGGAAAAGGGGAGAGGAGGAGAGGGGAAGAGAGACCTTCTAAAGTTGCCTTTACAATTATCTTATTTGATCACACAGCAATCTGGGAGGTAGGTGTTACTATTATCCTCTTTTTTTACAGTTAAGGAAACCAAGGCAAACAGAGATTACGTAACTTGCCCAGGGTCACACAGCTAATAAGTATCTGAGGCCACATTTGAACTCAGGTCTTCTATACTCTACCTGCTTTATCAGCTAAATGTCACATGGGGCAAGTTTCACCCCTTTGTGGTTGTAGTTGCACCCCAAGTTCCTATCTTCCTCCAGCAAAGGCTGACTCCTAAGGTCTCTGTTCTCCCCTTTTGACCACCACAATGGAATTTGTTTTTAAAAGTTTATTTGAAGTAGCTTTTTGCGCTCCTTTGCCATTTGATTTTGTGAAAGTTGTCTAGCATTGAAAATGCTGGTTCTGCCTAGCAGACAGCAAGCCTTCCCCATCGCCTCCTGTGCAGCTCAGACTGTCCACTATAGGGGTCATCACTGGCCACTGCCCCCAGAGGTCAGAGGTCAAGAGGAGACAGATGAAGTCCACAGGCTGGCAGCATATCTGCCCGGCTCCCCCCCAGTCCTCCCACCTCCAACAAGGTGGATCTGAGGGCAGAGCTTGAGTGGGTGAAATAACCCAGACTCTTGATGTTCCTTTCACAGGGCTCAAGGGCCCTTGTGGCTAAAAAGCTCCCAAAGTGGTTTGGATGCTTTCAGGGTTCTCTGAGCTGAGGGAGGCAAGGGCTCTGGCTTCTATTTCTGAAAGCTCACTCCAGACCTAGATCAAACACACAGCTCAACACAAAGTAAGATAGTGAATAGTGAATACTTGAGGGCTATCGTTAGCCCTGGATGTACTGTGCTTATAAGCTATTGCAACTCCATATTATACAAAGGGACCTCAGAGATCACTGGGTCCAGCCCACCTCATGAGGAGGAAACTGTGGCCCAGAAAGGGTCAACAGCTTGCCCGAGTACACACAGAGGCAGGAAATTAGCATCAGAGGTGGGACTGAACCCAGGACCTCAGCCATGGCACAGCTGAAGAGTGCAGGGCCTGGAGTCAGGAAGATCAGAGTTCAAATCCAGCCTTGGACACTTCCTAGCTGTGTGACCCCGGGGCAAGCCATTTAACCCTATTTGCCTCAGTTTCCTTATCTGTCAAACGCTCTGGAGAAGGAAATGGAAAACCACTCCAGTGTCTTTGTCAAGAAAAGCCCAAATGAAAATAAATAAAAACAAAACAAAACCCCAAACGAGGTCATGAAGAGACAGACATGACTGAAAAGACAACTAAACAGCCACTGACTCCAGAGTCAAGTGTTCTCTGCCTCCTTCAACAGATATTGAACTGGGGGTTCTATGGGGGATACACAGGTCCCTCTCGGACCTAGCCAGGTTCTTATCATCACCCTTAATAACAACTGCATCTCATATCTCTGGTGATGCTGACCAAGCATTTCCCTTGCAACAATTCAGTGGGATCAGTAGTGTAAATATTTTCACCCCCATTTTTTACACATGAGGGAACTGAGGCTCAGAGAGAGAAAATGATCTGCTCATGGTGATATAGATAGCAAATGTTTACAGTCTGGTTAGGGAGGCAGAAGATGTGTGCCTGAAAAAACCAAGCCACATTATCGTATATGAGAATCTGAGAAAGACTCCCAGATCTAGGAAGTGGTGGGATGGAGTGGTGATGGTGGTGGTGGTGGTGATGATGATGGTGATGATGATGGTGGTGATGGTGGTGATGATGGTGATGATGGTGGTGATG
>NW_027187372.1:32947728-32973019 GCF_028583685.1 Petaurus breviceps papuanus | reverse complement strand
TGATGGTGATGATGGTGGTGATGGTGGTGATGATGGTGATGATGGTGATGATGGTGGTGATGGTGGTGATGATGGTTGTGGTGGTAGTGGTGATGATGGTGATTATGATGGTGACGGTGGTGGTGGTGATAGTGATAGTGATGGTGATGATGATGATGGTGATGGTGGTGGTGGTGGTGATGATGGTGGTGATGATGATGGTGGTGGTGGTGGTGACAGTGGTGATGATGATAATAATTGCTCACACTTTTAGACTGCCTACTATATGCCAGGCACTACTAAGCACTTTACAAATGTTATCTTGTTTGATACTCACAACAATCCAGGGAGGTAGGTGGAAAGAGCATTTGGGTCTTGGGTCAGGAGATCTGGGTTCAAATCTAGCTTCTGACACAGACTGCCTATGTATGACTCTGGATGAATTAAATGCATCTCCCTATGCCTCAGTTTCCTCTGTAAAAATGAAAGGTTGGCTTTAATGAGCTATGAAGTTCCCATGATCCAGACCTAGGCTCCTGATGGCAGGCAGATGTTACTGGTCCCAGTGCCTTGGAAAAAGCAAGTGTTAAGTACTTGTTGAATGCATGGATAAAATGGCTTAGAGGGTTCTGGGATGAGGGGGAGAGAATTGCCACCTGTGGGAGGTGGGAAGGCGATTGTTTCCCTTCTAACACTCTCTGGAGGGTTCACATCATCCAGAAACACTCAGGCCAAACAAGCACACAGGATGTGAACAAGACTCAATATTCCAGGGTCTCCAAGCAACAACAGCCAGTGTGTCCCTGCTAATTAAATTTAATTTGATTTTCAGTTCCTGCCTGAATTTCGATATATTTTTCTTTTGATGTCTTTCCTTCCTTCTACCACCCCCTTATTCTTACAGGAGTCAGGGATAGCCATGCCCCTCTGAATGTGCCCCATCTTGTCTTGCTTCAGAAGGAAAGCAAGGTCTCTTCTCTGCTGACTACAATTTACTCTATAGATGAGAAAAATGAGGCCTGGAGAGGTGACTCTCCCCAGGCCAAGCAGCACAAAATAAATAAGGGTGAGATGCAAACTCTCCTGGGAGAAGAGCTTGTCACTCTTCCCTGCCCCTCTGCTATTATACCATGGGCCTGAGGTGGAGAAAGTGTCCAAGCTGGGGAGATGACAGCTGTACTGACGTCAGAAAGCTGCTGGGCTAACCCCAAAGAGGTGCCCACAACAGAGCCAGCCTCTCCCTTCCCTGCTTTCAGCTGGGCTGGCTGGGGAGGTCTCACAAACTTGGATGGAACAAGGTCGTTTCCTCTTCCTACTCCCTGACCTCCTTAGAGCTGATCAGTGTCAAGATCTACCACCCAAAGGTGTTTGTGTGACCACTTGGGCTTGATGGGAGCCCCTACTCATCTCCCACAGCCTGCCTCCTGTCGGTTTTCCTCTATGCACATGATATACCCCTCCCGCAGACCCACAATCCTAGCAAAAGCCAGCCCAGTCTTCCGATGTTTGGTTCACTCACAAATTAGTTCATGACAAAGACAGATAACTGGGGATGTTTAACCTGGAGGGTAGGCTGGGGGTGGGGTGGGTTGGGATGGAGGTAGGACTAGCTATGGGCTGCCAAGTGGATACCCCCTTCCCCCAGGACAGAACCTAGAGTAGTGGAAGTTGCAAAAAGGCCACTTTAGGCTTGATCTTAGGAAAAAACTTTAACAATTAGAGGTGTCTGAAAATGGAATGCATTGTTTTGAGGGTGGCAGTCTTCAGGCAAAGGCTGGGTGACTATCTGATATCTTGTAATCAGGGTTCTTTTCTGGTATGGATTGGACTATATGACTGCCAGCGTGCCTTCCTCATCTGAAACTGTGTCATGATTTTTTTTTTGCCCTTTTTTTTGGAGAGGGGAAGGTAGGGCAATTGGGGTTAAGTGACTTGCCCAAGGTCACACAGCTAGTTTTTGTGTTGTGTCTGAGGCCGGATTTGAACGCAGGTGTTCCTGACTCCAGGGCTGGTGCTCTATTCATTGAGCTACCTATTCGCCCCTGTCATGGTTCTTTATTAAAAAAAAAATGTTTTCCAATTAACCAAAATCCACTCTCTCCCTTCCACCTCCCCCACCTTAAAATGAAAAAGTAAGAAAACCAAAGCCCTTGTGATAAATGTGCAAAACAAATTTCTGTATTGGCCACATACATCCAAAAAAAGAGCCAAGTCTCTGCCTACATCCTAGGTCCATCCCCTCTCTGTGAGGAGGTGAATTTTATGTTTCATTTTTAGCCCTCTGGAATCGGAGTTGGTCACTGCATTCATCAGAATTCTGAAGTTTTAAAAAGTTGTTGGTTTTTACAATATTGATGTTCTCATATGCATTGTTCTCCTGATTCTGCTTACTTCTCTCTGTATCAGTTCAGCCAAGTCTTCCCAGTTTTCTCTGAAACCATTCCCTTCAGCATTTCTTAAAGCACAATTGTACTCCATCAGATGAGATTCTAAATGGTCACCCCTTCTTTTTCTCTTCCCAAGGGCCATTTGGTCATTATTTCCAGGGTAGGGTGGATAAGGGTGAAGACTGGGTACCTGCTATTAGCACCCACCAACTGTGATGGAGATATGTTGTTCACATTAGTTTCATTGCCCTAAAGAAGGCTCCTCTCCCAGCCTCAGCTTCCTCATCTGTAAAATAGGGACAACGTTAACATACTATTCCCAGGGTGGCTGTGAGGGGCAAATGAAGTAATATTTGTAAAGTGCCTTGCAAACTTTAAAGTGGTATACAAATGCTAGCTATTATTCTTATTTTACTTATAAGGAAACTGAGTCCCAGGTGGCTTATGTGGCTTGCCTCGGGCAGAGTTAGAGTGTGGTGTGTGTGTGTGTGTGTGTGTGTGTGTATGTGTGTTTGTGTGTGTGCAGGGTGGGTGAAGCAGTGCGTGTTATTAAATCTCCCTTCTGTTTTCTTGGCACAGATACTGAAATGGTCTTCCATTTCCTTCTACAGCTCATCTGACAGATGAGGAAGCTTACGCAAGCAAAGTGAAGCGACTTGCCCAGGGTCCCACAGCTAAACAGTGTCAGAGGTCACATCTGGACCAGGCACTCCTGACTCCAGGCCCAGAACTCTGTCCACTGAGCCACCTAGCTTCCCATCATCCTTCTGGAAGGCTGGACAACTAAACAGGCTGAGTTTATTCCCTCTTCTGTAACACAAGACAAGGCTCCTGCCCTCTCAGAGCCCCCCTTCTGACAAGGTTTCTGTTTTCCCGTTATCACTATGATACTGTATAATGATGATACAATAACAATCTAATAATGATAACAATTTCCACTTCTTATAGTGCCTTTAGGCTCACAAGGTATCCCATATCTTCTCACTGTATCTCTGGGAAGCAGGCAGGATGGAGGAAAACAGCAGGAAGATTTAATAACGTGCACTGTACTGCCCACCCTACAAGCATGTGCACGCACACACACATGCGCGTGCATACACACACACACACACACACACACAGGTCTAAGGGGAGGGGGAAGGGAAGAATTGTTAACTTGCCAGTGGCTGCTTTGTAAAACCCTTTCCCAGAGACATCTGAATAACCTGCAAATCGCTTAGAGGAGCAGTTCTGAAGTTTTTTGTTCTCAGGACCCCTTTATACTCTTAATATACCCTTATACACTGAACAAAGAGCCAAAGAGCTTTTGTTTATCTGGGTTATATTTATTAGAAATTAGAACATTTTAGGATTATTATGAAACAGGATTTTACTTCACAGACCCCACGAAAGGTTCTCAGGGACCCCCAGACCACAGACCCACTGAGCTAGAGAACTGGGAAGTAGAAGCCTAGCTGTGATGGAATAGGATGAAAGGTGCCCTGGACTCATGACATAATAAGGTTTTTAGCCTAGTAAATGGGCCAAGATCTGAGGCCCCCCCCAAAAAGCCAGAACTAGATAGGCGTGGCAGAGGTGGGGAACTCAGCCAGCGGAGCTGGTCTGTAGACAACAACACAACCCAGAGAGGGTTGCCAACTTGAAAACAATCCTGCTTGTAGGGCGTGCCAGAGCTGCCCTCCACTGGTAGAGTTTTTGAGAAGTTGGGGTTACCCAGTCCCACTATGAGGCATCAGAGGAAGGAATGATATAATATAAATGAGAAATATTATTATTTATAAGATTGGGGTAAATCACCAGCCATTCCAAAGATACCCTGGGAGCATCTTTGGATCACAACTGAGCTGTCTGGAAAGTACACCCCCTCAGCTCCCTGTGTTTGAAAGGTCAAAGCTTGTACTCGGGCTCAGAAACCAGAGCTTCCCCCATTTCGGTTTTCTTTTCCTGTTCCTCTTTCTCCTAAGAGATAAACTCGCTCTCCTCTCTTCCCACCACCCCAACCACTAAGGGAACGAACAAACGAAGGGAAATGACACAAGACCTGTATGTCATCTCAAAGACCACATCATTTCTAACTGATACGCCCTGGGAACAAGGGACCTTCTGCTGTCATGATGTCAGGTCCCAGCCTAATGAAGAGAACAGAGAAGGAATTCTGTGCTGGATGCCAGAGAGTAGGAAGGATGTCTATAACGTGGGTATTATTCAGAGGGGCACAGCCAAGATGATGAAAGGTCATCAGTAAATCAGTAAACATTTATTAACCACCCTCTATGTATTGGGCAATGTACTAAGTGCCAAGGATAGTCAAAGAAAGGTAAAAGAAAAGTCTCTGCCTTCAAGGAGCTCCCGGTCTCATGGAGGGGGGAGTCCTTAGTATGGAAGGATGAGTTGGAGGAAGTGGCTAGGGGTGTTTGACCTGGAGAAAATTGAAATGGCACCTGATAGCTATCTTCAAATACTGTGTTAAAGAAGAATTAGACTTGTCCTGGGAGGCCCCAGAGGACAGAACCAGGGGCAATCGGTGGCAGCGTCAGAGAGAAATTTGGTTTTCATATTAGGAAACAGCGTCCTCCTGGCAGGTGGAGTTAACCATCAATGGAGGCAGCTGTCTTCTCTCTGGGTTTTTGTAACACTGCTTTCTCCTGGTTATTCCCCAATCAGCTGACCACTCCTTCTCCTTTACTGGATCTCCACTGGAGTCACTCCTGCTAACTGGGGCCTGGGGGGGGGGGAGGTCCTCAAAGCTCTTCCTGAACTCTCTTCTCTTCTCCTTCTATGCTATTTCACTCAGTGACCTCATCAGCTCTCCTGGTTTCAATGATCATCTCTAGGCAAATAACTTTCTCCTGTCTTTTCTCACCTACCACTACTTTGGTGCAGGCCTTCATCGTCTGACAACTGGACTATTGCTGGGAGCTGCCTTGTCTCTCTCTACCCTGATCTATCTTCCTCTACATTGGCAAACTGTTTGCTCTAAAACACAGGTGCGACTATATTTCCCCTCTTCCTCCATTCAATAAACTCTCAATTTCTCAGTCATTTTTTCAGGCATGTCTGATTCTCTGTGACCCCAACTGGGGTTTTCTTGGTAGAGATACTGGAGTGTTTTGCCATTTCCTTCCCCAGCTCATTTTGCAGATGAGGTAACTGAAGCAAGAACGGTTAAGTGACTTGCCCAGAGTCACACAGCTAGTAAATGTCTGAGGCCAGATTTAAACACAGGAAGATGAGTCTTCCTGACTCTAGGCCTGGTGCTCTATCCTCTGTGCCGCCTGGCTGCCCCAGTAAACTCTAGTGACTCCCTATTACCTCCTGGATCAAATATAAAATTCTTTGACTTAAAGCCCTTCATGACCTGGTCCCTTCCTACCTTTCCAGCCTTCCTACACTTCACTCCCCACTCTATATACTCTGCCTGGTGATGTTGGCCTCTTTGCTATTCCTCCCATGTGACACTCCATCTCCAGACACCAAGCGTTTACCCTGGCTGTTCCTCATACCTATAACTCTCTCCCTCCCCATCTCTACCTCCTAGTTTCTCTGACTTCAAGTCTCACTTAAAGTCTCACCTTTGGCAACAAGCCTTTCCCAATCTTCCTTAATCTCCATTCTCTATCAGATTACTCTCAGTTTACCCTGTTTATATCTTGTTTGCACATAGTTGTCTGTGTATTGGGGCAGCTAAGTGTAGTAGACAGGGCCTGGAGTCAGGAGGACCTGAGTTCAGCTGGGGCATCAAACACTTATGAGTTGTGTGACCCTGGGCAATCACTTAACCTTGTTTGCCTCAGTTTCCTCAACTGTAAAATAAAATAGTAATAACACCTACCTCTCAGAGTTGTTGTGAGGATCAAATTAGATATTTGTAAAACACTTAGCATAGTGCCCAACACAGACTATAGGTACTATATAAATGCTTATTCCCTTCTCACCTCCCCCACCCCAAAAATTGTAAAATGAGAACAATATTGCTACCATTATTTACCTTACAGTGATGTTACTAGGAAAGCACTTCATAAACTTCATAGCATGCTATTATTATCGTCTACACTGTCCAGAAAGTTTTACAGAACACAAATGATTTGGGAGACAAAGGTCAGTGCCAGTCTAGAGGTACCAGGAGTCATAGGGAGCAGGGGAGAAGGTGATAGTGGACCACCTAGTCCCATGCTGAAGTCCCCATAAAGAGGAGACTGTTGCCTTCTTGTCTGTAAGCCCATATGTTATTGATGGCTGTCTAAAGCCTTGGGAGGGTAATTAAACAGAAATAAGACAGAAGGTATTTTGTTTCCTCAAGCTGCCCAGGACAGAAAATGAACGAGAGACCCTTGGTTATGAGTTAACCAATATAAGCAATGGTATCACAGTGTGTCTCTCCTCAGGGACTTTGAACAATCACAGTGCATCTGGTGGGGAATTCATCTGTTCTCAGGAAGGCCACTGGTGTTTGCTGACAGATGGTTTAACTGCTCACTGCCCTTGCTTCCACCAGGTCTGAGGATCTTGATGAGGAAGGGCCTTGCACTAACACAGACCTGGGCCAGGGACAGGGTCCTGCTTTCTAAGGCGATGCTGCTGATAGGCCTGGTCTGGGTGCTGGAGATCAGGCTGGGGGCTCTTCCTGTCTCTCCCGGGCATCTCTAGCCCAAAAAGGGTCAAATGCCTTCCTAAGTGCAGCTGAACCAGATTAAAATTAATTGGGAAATATTTAACACATAAATAAAAACACAAGAGACCATAACATGTGGTTTTTCTAAGTCAATATGCAGCCAGAAGGATCCTTATGGACAGTTAAGGATCACTGTTTTTCTCATTGCTCTAGCCTATCACATATAATGGCCAACCCTTACCCATAAGCAGAAGGTTAATCGATTCTACAGGCATTGATTAAACTTTTACCATATGCCAGACACTGTGCTAAAAGCAGAAAGACAACCCCTGCCCTCAAGAAGCTTACATTCTAATTGTAGAAGACAAACGTTTAGGGAGTTAAAAAGTGAAGGGAGAGGTACCTGTAGGGGAAAGTGCAAATTATTGTGCCCAAGCCTCATTTTAGCGAAAAGCTTGCCTTCCTCCGAATCTGCCAGTAGGGTTCTGAGTTCCAGTTTTCTCGCCTGTCTCGGTCCCTCTGGGAGCAGGGATGGCAGAGGGAGAAATCCTAGGCCTCGTCTTTCCCCATTCCCAGCATTGCAGATTCGTCTTCCTTAAACACTGCTTGAATCATGGGGCACCCATCCTCTGTGCCACTTCCTCATCCTTCCCTTTCCCCTGAGCTTGTGTCCCATCTGCTCCAGGAAGCCATCCCTCATGATTCCAGGCCATAATGATCTCCTCCTTCAAGCCCCCAAAGCACTTCCAGGCTGCGCACGGAGACAGAATAAAGGTCCCATTTGGCTTTTTGTGGAACGTGAGCTCCGCGAGGGCAGACACTGTTTCCATTTTTGCTTTTGTATTCACAACACTGAGCACAGTGTCTGGAACATAGATGTTTAACACGACTGACTGATTTAACATGGAATCTTACATTATTCACTAATAGTTTTATGTCTTGTATTTCCAATTGGACTCGAAGCTCCATAGTGGGGAAGCACCATCTTTATTCCGTTTTCTATTAGTGCCAAGCAAAGCGCATTTGCTCGTTTACTGTTGTTATTATAATTCAGAGGGGCAGCTAGGTGGCAAAGTGGATAGAGTTCCAGGTCTAGAGTCAGGAAAATCTGAGTTCAAATCTGGCCTAAGACATTTATTAGCTGTGTGACCCTGGGCAAGTCATTTAACCCTGTTTGCCTCAGTTTCCTCATCTGTAAAATGAGCTGGAAGAAGGAAATGGCAAATCACTCCAGTATCATTGCCAAAAAAAACACCAAATGGGGTCATGAAGGTTCAGACACGACTTAAAAAAAACTACACAACAACAGTAATTCAGAATCACAGATTTGGATGGGATTTCAACCCTTACCTCTTGCCTGTCAGTCACTTTATTGCCTGACTGCCTAAAGATTTACATTGAAAGGGAAGCCCATTACCAACGCCTCCTGGCTCCATGACTTTGAGCAAGTCTACCTCATCTGTAAAATGGGGAGAATAATACTTGTATAACCTTCCTTACGAGGCTATGTATTATAGGGTCAAATGAAAGTATAGGTGTGAAAAGCTTTGCCAGTCTTAAAATGCTATGGAAACATCAGTTATCTTTGGTTTTTAATTGACCTTTAAACAGGGAGAAGAAAAGGGACCTGGATAATTCATATACTGTCACCTTTGGGAGTCAAGTGAAGGTGTACCCAGAAATGTGAAAACAGGCCCAAAGGCAGGACCCAAGATATCACATTCCTGTTTATCTACATTCCTGTTCAGGGAAGAGCCCAAGAGAAGTTTAAGGTCACGGGCTCCAAAGGGATCATGGAGCTGAAAGGGGTGTCAAAGGCTATCTAAAACACTCTTTATTTTACAGATAAGGAAACATTCAGAGAGGTTAAGGGACTTGCCCAGGGTCACACAACTATCTTCAGAAGTAGGATTTGAAGCAGAAACCTCAGAATTTGGAGCATTGCTCTTTCTGCTGTTAACTGTGGGTGCTTCCTTCCTCTCTTCAGAAATCAGGGCTAAGGGAGTTTGATAACGAAGAGGGTTGTTGTGGCAAAAATACAGGATTTGGCCTTGAAGGACCTGGGTTCGAATGTCAAGTGGCTCTGCTCCTTGCTACCTGTGTGGTCAATATAGTATCCATATACATACACACATGTATATATATGCATGTATATGACAATTGAAGTCTAAAGTCTGTTCTAGCTCTGGAATTACAAGACTCAAGCATTCTGCTGAGTGAAGTGAGCAGAACCAGGAGAACATTGTACACAGTAACAGCAACATTGTGCGATGACCAACTTTGATAGACTTAGCTCTTCTCAGCAGTGCAAGGATCCAAGACAACTCCAAAAGACTCGTGATGGAAAATGCCGTCCACATCCAGAGAAAGAGCTATGGAGTCTGAATGCAGATCGAAGCATACTATTTGCTCTCTCTCTTTTTTGTTTTGTTGTTTGTTTCTTCTTTCTCATAGTTCCTCCCATTGGTTCTAATTCTTCATGTTGTAACAAGACTACTGTGATAATATGTTTAATATGAATGTATATTAAAGCCTATAACAGATTGCAGGCTGTCTTGAGGAGGGAGGGGGAGAAAATGTCAAACTCAAAAGCTTGTGGAACTGAATGTTGAAAACTAAAAATTAATTAATTAATTAATTAAAAGAAAAAAAAGAAAAAGAAAAAAGCCTCAAGCATTCTGCTCAGGTTATCAAGCAAAACTAGTCTTTCATCATTACTTCCTCTTGGTTTTCAGAGAAATAAAGTTCCTCATTCTCTGGTCCCTCCCCTTTGCTTCTTTTTTTTTTTTAATGTGTTCTCTTCCCCCATGAGAATGTAAGCTCTTTGAGGGAAGTGACTGTCTTTTTGCATTTATTTGTATCCCAAATTTGACGTAGAGCCTGGTTTATATTAAGAGCTTTTAATAAATGCTTGCTGCCTGCCTTCACTCCAGAAAGGAAAGTAAGGACAGGAGACCACCCTAAGGGATTTTGTTTTGGAGGCAATTGTGGTTAAGTGACTTGCCCAGAGTCCCACAGCTAGTAAGTGTCTGAAGTCACATTTGAACTCAGGTTCTCCTGGCTCCAGGGCTGGAGAACCCTTTCAACACCTAGATGCCTCCTCCTTTTTTTTTTCTCTATATATTAGAATATTATTAGCCGTGCTTTTTATGGTAACAAAGGACTGTAAGTCAAGTGGGTGCCGGCTAACAGAGGGGGCTGGAGTAGTGGTGGTGGTGCCTAACCAAACTGGTATATGAATGTAATAGAATAATATTGGGCTGTAAGAAATCGCAAATAACAAGAATTATAGATGAAAAGGGTCCTTGAAGCTGAGCCATAGTTTAGAGAAGAGAGGTAGCCAAATGGCCAGAGGCTTTCAAGAGAGGGTTCCTCAGACCTCAGAAGAAAATGCAAAACCTAATCATTCCCCTTTCCCACCCCCCAGGAAAGCAAGGTTTCAGATCACAGAGGGACAGTAGGTAGGGTAATAGCATGCAGATTCAGTTTAATTAAAAGAACCTTAATTAGGAAAATAGGGTAGGGAGGTGGCCAATGGATAGAGCTACACTTTGGAGTTGGGAGAACCCAAGTTCAAATCAGACACTTCAGACACTTACTAGCTGTGTGACCCTGGGTAAGTCATTTAACCCTGTTTGCCTCAATTTCCTCAACTGTAAAATGAGCTGGAGAAGGAAATGGCAGACCACTCCAGTATCTCTGCTAAGAATACCCTAAATGGGTCACGGAGAGTCAGACATGACTGAAACAACATAACAAGTTATGAAAATGAATGATAATGATGATCTGCTGAGGTCATTTGGTCTGTTCATTTGCCTGCAGGCTAGACTCCCCCACCAAACATCTTGGCATCCCTTACATGACTAACATTCTGTTTTGAATGTACTGTGCTTATAGACTCTGGAGTTGCCAGTTTTCTTGAGAGGTCTATGTGCCCACTATACAGATAAGGAGACTGAGGCCCACAGAGAGAGAGGAAAGGCCAGATGCAACATAGCTATTGCATCTAATACACAGTAGACCCTTAATAAATGCTTATTGACTTAATTTGACTTGCAACTTACCTAACGACTTATTACAAAACAAATTCCCATGTTCCACAGAAACGAAATTTTTTCGACTTAAAAAACATGTGCATTTATAGAAAATAACACTAAAAAAAGGTGTTCAATTTGCTTATCTTTTCTGAGCCTCACTTTTCTTATCTGTAATTTGAGGACAATTAAAACTTCATTACGTATTTCTCAGGGCTGTTGTAAGGTGTGAGAATCATGTATGGGCTAATTACTTCTAGGTAACAAATCACATTGTGTGTGTGTGTGTGTGTGTGTGTGTGTGTGTGTGTGTGTGTGTGTGTGTTTTGGAGGGGCCACTACATCAGTAAAACTGACTTTTCTTAAAGTGGTGACCAGAACAATAACTAGGGTGGGGTGATCAGCACTTTTCCTCAGGGCACCAAAATTTAGAGGCTGTATAAATTTAACATTTTAAAGGGTTTCCTATTTTTAAAGGTTTTTTTACAGTGAGGTCTTGAGAATGCACATGCTCCTGTAGACTAGAAACAAGTGAGCTTAGCAGCAAATTAGCAAGAATAATTGCTAAAATAGGAAACTACAACACACTGCAAGTAGCATAACCTACCATCGAAAATAATTTCCCTGTCTTATTTGACTGCATTTATCTTAAGTACTTCTTGTATTCTTTTCACATTCTGAATTACAAAGTTGGTATGAGGACTTGTTTTGAGCCACTAACCCCAGTACATTTGGACTACTACTTTTCCTGGTGCCAAGATTGCTCTGGTGGTGGTGAAAACAGGTACATTGGTGCTTGTTCTCTGTTCTTGTTCTTGCAATCTCTCTCTCTCTCTCTCTCTCTCCCCCCCCCCCCCCCCCCCCCCCCTCCCTCCCTCCTTCCCTCCCTCCCTCCCCCCTCCCTCCCCTTTAACAAGGTAATTAGGTGAGGAAAGAATCTTTTTCCATCTTACGATTCTTGTGCAGAATTTCTACATGCTTCCTTTAGCTGTGGCTGATCACTCCAGAGCTTATGACCCTTCTCTCCTGACCCCTGATGGTCTTTAAGGAGGGAAAGAGACAAATTAAGATCTGTGCTTTCTGGCTTTCCAGGAATGGAGGAGTGTTTGTATTTTAAACGCCTCTAGCTTACCTTTTACGAGCTCATTTTTTACAATTCATTCTTGAGATCAAGAACAATAGGGACCAAACAAGACTCAAATCAATTATTAGTTCCAGGACTGGAATGCATTATTTTTCCTGGATAATGCCCTTTTCTTCCAGAGACTGAAAGGCCGTACTTCTCTCTCTTGGACAGGGAACTGCTTAGTTCTATTAACCTTGACTGTGATGGATTACACAAAACAGGGTCTTCTGATTTCAGAGCCTGATTTCTAGTTCTTACAGTATATGTTCTATGAAGTTTGGATTCAGTCAAAGGGTGGCACTTGAGGACCTAGAGGGCCATGTGTGGCCTCGAGGCTGCAGGTTCCCCACTCCTGTCTTAGACTCTCTGTCTGGACTCCCTAGAAATTTCTAACAATAGGGTAGGGTGGCTAGGTGGCTCAGTGAATAGAGCACCGGCCCTGGAATCAGGAGTACCTGAGTTAAAATTCGGCCTCAGACACTTAACACACACACACACACACACACACACACACACACACAAACTAGCTGTGTGACCTTGGGCAAGTCACTTAACCCCAATTGCCCTACCTTCCCCCCTCCAAAAAGCAAAAATAAAAAAAAAAAAAATTTCTAACAATTAGAGCTGGGTTTTACTGGGAGTGTGGGATTCAGGGAATGCAGAGGGGCAGGTTGAGGTTTTCTGGGGACTGGCTGGATGACATTCATTCTCTCAGAGTGACATTTTTGTGCTAGTCATTATTTCCTAAATGAATTACCAATCCTCCCTCCCAGAGTACCTCCCTCTTATATACCCCAAGGAAGAAGAGTTGACAGGAGGCTCTGCCTTAGTATATAAAACCCTTACTTTCCCCTACTTCACAGCTGAGTTAGCAAATGAAAAGGCTTCCACTGAGAATAATAATTGCTACTGTTTTTTTTTAATAGCACCTCCAAATTTGTAAAGCACTGTACATGCTGTTTCAGTGATCCTCAGAACAATGCTGTCAGGTAGGTGCTATTATTATCCCCATTTTACAGATGAGGAAACTGAGGCTGGGAAAGGTTAGATGACTTGCTCATGGTCACACAACTAGTAAGGGTCTGAGGTCTTTCCCTGTCCCCAAGACCAGCACTCTTAGCCACTGGGCCACCTAGCTGTCCCAACACACACACACACACACACACACACACACACACACACACACACAATATCTTTTCCTGTGTCCAGCTCCCACCTTGCATCTTTCATGCAGCCAGCTCTCCTTACTCCCCCAGTCAGTGGTCTTAATAAAGCTTTATCCTACCTACTCTCTGGTTGTATCTTCTCATGGGTTTTTGAGATCAAGCTTTTCCTTTGAAACCAACATGAGAACTGGGCAAATGGGACTTTGGCCCCAGGATACAGGAATTTAGAGGGTGCTGTATGTACAATGGAATAGAAACAACTGAGCCTAGAAGCTTGGCCCTCTTGCTGTTCCTACCTCAGGATACTCCATCTCCCCTCTCTGCACCTTTGCACTGGCTAACTCCCCTACCTGTAACACCTTCCCACCCTGTCTTCACCTTTTTAGAATCCAGTGTTTGTTCCCAGAGGGCAGAATTAGGAGCAATGGGAAGTTGCAAAGAGGCAGCTTTAGGCTCGAATTTGGAAGAATCTTCCTAAAATCATAGCTGTCTAAAAGTGGAAGGGTCTGACTCAAGAGGTGGTGGGTCCCCCAACTTTTGAGGTCTTCACGAAGAGGCTAGATGACCATTTCTCGGCCATATTACTGTAGAAATTCCTTTCATGTACCAGGTTGGACTAGAGGGATGCTGAAGTCCCTTTCCATTCACCAATTCTGTGACTCTGTGGTAGTTCCTCCATTTTGGAGTTTTGTTGGCAAGGATCCCAGAGTGGTTTGCCTTTTCCTTCTCCAGCTCATTTTACAGATGAGGAAATTGAGGTAAACAGGGTTAAGTGACTTCCCCAGATGTCAAATAACTAGTAGGTGTCTGAGGTCGGATTTGAACTCAGGAATTCCTGACTCCAGGCCTGCACTCTATCCACTGTGCCACCTAGCTGCCCCCTCTTTTAAATACTTGAAGTCAGCTATCATGCTCCCTCCTGCCCATCTGTCCTTCTCCATTTCCTTCACCTGATCCTTAGATGACAGTTCTGAGGCCAATCAAGATCCTGGTCATTCTCTTTTATGTTAACTACTGTTTGACCGTGCCCCTCCTAAAATGTGGAACCCCCAAACAAACACAACATTACAGATGTGGGCAGGCCAGCAGTCCTCCCCTTCACACATGCTATATTCCAGTTAAACTGTCCTTGCTATTCACACAAACAACTCTTGTCTTCCCACCTCTGACTTTGCACAGGGTATGCAGGGTGTCCCAAAAGTCTTAGTTCTGTTGTAAGCTTTATTAGTTTTACAAGTACAAATGCTACCAACTTACAAAAACAAAACTGAAAGATTAATTGCTCATATTTTTAAAATAATAATATGTTTCATGTTAAAATTCAACATAACTATCTTATGCTACACTCGCTCTAGTCCATTTTTGTACTTTGAAAAAAAAAAACTTTTCATAGATTCAGTGATTTAAAGGATTGCATTTGTCATCTCAGTCTTAAGATTATCCAGAGAATTAAGTCTTGATGTCTACATGATAATATTGATGTGACCCTACAAGAAAAAGTCTAATGGAGGTAAATCAGATGACTAATGAGGCCAAGGAGGGGACCTTGTCGGAGAGAATGGCATTTAGAAACTGTCATATATGAGATGCACACCATAATTAATTTTTAATTTTAACAAGATGGGACACTGTCATCGTCCCATCTTGTTACAATTAAAAATGTATTATTAAAAGTTCACAAAAATAAATGTATATGGGATTTAAATGCATTTGTGTAAATTTGTAGCATGTATGCCTCTAGAATTGTTATTAGTGTAAGAACTTCACTAAGACTTTTGGGACAGCCTGTATCTGCTCTGTGCTTGGGATGTCTTCCCACTGCCCCTCTGCCTCTTGGAATGCCCAGCTCAAACCCCACCTTCTATATGAAGCTTT
The DNA here is from genome assembly GCF_028583685.1 of Petaurus breviceps papuanus. Lineage (NCBI taxonomy): Eukaryota > Metazoa > Chordata > Mammalia > Diprotodontia > Petauridae > Petaurus > Petaurus breviceps. Next base: position 32,957,840 of record NW_027187372.1, on the reverse strand, counting down.
TCCTGATCCCCTGAGTTGCTACTTCCTCCCTTCAAGCCCCCCCGCCCCCAAGAAAAAATGTATTTTTTTTCTATAAGTTTTAAACAAACTGCCCTCCTTGAGGGCAGGGATTATCTCATTTCTGACTTTTATTCTTATTTCTCTGGCTAGGCTCTTATAAATGATTGTTTGATTGATTGGTCTAGCCTAAAAATCATATTGATTTTCTTTCTTTTTTTGAGGGGGGAAGGCAAGGCATTTGGGGTTGTGACTTGCCCAAAGTTACACATCTAGTTAAGCGTCAAGTTGGATTTGAACTCAGGTCCTCCTGCCTCCAGGGCCAGTGCTCTATTTACTGAGACACCTAGGTGCCCCTGCATGTTGACTTTCTTAGCTGTTCTTTTACACTGATTACTCATATTAAGCTATTTGCCCATGCAGCCGGATGTCCTGGGATGGGAACTAGAACCCCTGAAAATGCCAGGTACCACCTAATAGAACAGAGAATTGACTTGAAAGCAAGAGCAGCAGCCATCCACTTTCTGAATGGTGAGGAAGGGAAGTCTCTAAAGGCTGCAGACACTGGAGACCACAGCTCCTGCCTGGATAAACTCCTTTCCAGACTCCAAGAGGATACCCACTCAGGCCCTGAAGGCACAGCTCCTAACCTCCTCCTGGGCACTGGGCACCCTCCTTCACTGCTTAGAAGACTAAGAGTCAGCTTTAGATAAGAGGCGAATGGGCCAGGCCCCAACCATGGAAGCAGCTCACAGACTCACAAGTCGCTGGGTGGCTCAGTGCATAGAGTCCTGGGTGTGCAGTCACCAAGCCTGAGCTCAAATTAGGCCTCAGACATTTAACAGCTGGGAACCCTGAGCAAGCCCCTTTTACCTTTGCTTGCCTCAGTTTTTTAAACTGGAAAATGACAGTTTGATAAAACAAAACAAAAACAACTGATAATAATAGCACCTACTGTAATAAGAATGTAAATTTTAAAGATCTTCCCTGCCCCTAGGCTAATGTGCACCTGAAGCCTGGGGTGGAGGAGGCTTGTTTTTCAGTAGATACTTCTTGATTGGCCAGTGAGTCAATAAGGTTGTTACATTCTCTGAGCCAGGAGAAGGCTATATAAGCCCTGATGTGTAGCTTTGTTTTTGGGACTCACTTTGAGAAGTGTTCTGTGATTTGATCTGGATTCTGGGAAGCCGTTGTTGAGAGTCCCCCGGCTTTGAAAAACCCAGAATGTGGAAACCCAGATGTTGACTGGGTATGGATGTAATGGTTGGACAGTTTGGAAATCTGTCTACTTGATGTTTCTGTCTTGATAATTATGCCTGTATACTTTGAGGTTCAGGGTGCTGACCTTTTCTCCTGAACAAGGTAAACGATATATGTCTGACTGATTAAAGTAAGCTTGTTAACCCATTTTGAGTTGCTTTCCTTTAACAAAGCAGATCCAAGAACCTGTGGTAGCTGCAAACCCTGAGGACGCTTGGGGTGCTTGCTGCTACACCTACCTACCAGGTTTGTTGTGAGTGTCCAGTAAGATAATATTTGTAAAAGTGCCTGGCATGTAGTAGGTGCTATATAGAAATACTTACTCCATTCTCTTCCCTTTCTTTCCCTTCCCTATTCTTCCCTTCCTTTCCCTTCCCTCTTCTTCCCTTCCTTCCCTTTCCTTTCCTTCCTTTTTCTTTCCTTCCCTTTCTTCCCCTTCTCTTCTTTTCCCTTCCCTCCTGTTCCTTCCCTTCCTTCCTTTCCCTTCCTTCATTTCTCTTCTGTTCCTTCCCCTCCCCTTCTCTTTCCTTCCCTTCTTCTCCCTTCCCTCCCCTTTTCCCTTCCCTTTTCTTTCCTTCCCTTTCCTCCCCTTCCCTTCCCTTCTTTTCCCTTCCCTCCTCTTCCTTCCCTTCCCTTCCCTTCCCTTCCTTTCCCTTCCTTCTCTTCCCTTGCCTTCCCTTCTCACAAAGCTGGCACAGATGCTAAAAAAAAATTCAATAAAGGACATCATAAGACTGCCTGCTGCAATGATTCCCAGTATACAGGAGTATGGGATCTGGGGTTAGGAGACCCCCAGTTCAAATCCCAGAATGAATGCTTACTAACTGAATTTGGGCAAGTCACCTGAGTTCACGTTTCTCATCTGTCAAAGGGAACAGTAATACCTGTACTCAAGGGGTTGTTGTGTTGTAAAAATCTCAGTGTCTTTAAAATCAGCCTGTCTCTAAATCAGAGGATGGCTCCTGCTGTAGCCTGGGTCCTAGGGTTAGTATTTGGCAATATGCAGGCATAGTCACCTATGCTGATGAGGGATAGGCTCATGAATGTGGGTAAGAATGAGGGTAAATGGTAGGCAGGGAAAGTGGCATTCTTGGTTTCCCCTTTGGTGCTGGGCAAACAAAACCAGCCACATAGTTCAAGAAGTAACCAGGAATTCACATTTCTAAAACCTATTCCTAGGACTGCTGCAAATGCCCTGGGAGACCCAAGTTCATTTTCTCTTCCTCTTTGGGCCTTGGCACCTCCAAATAGTTCTGCACACTCATCAAGGATGGTTTTATCTCCTGATCCACCCATGCCCTAACTGGGTCAATCATACTTAAGCCAACATTTGTCACCCTAAGGGCCAAAGATATATGGGGGGTATTCATTTGAAGACAATAGGATCATTCTGGAAAATGCCAATGCCCACCTCTTTGTTGCCCAGCAAGATGGCACTATGAAGGAGACAGCTGGTGGCAAGGCTCCCTGATTGCATTTTTCCAGCTCTAGGGCCTTTGAGTGTTTAGAGTGGAGATAAAGGACAGCAGCCTCCCTCCCCCCCTCCAGAATGGCTATGGAGGCTCCAAACTGGTTACAAAAATAGGCTAGACTGTCACCAGCCTGACACAAAGAGTCAGTCCTTGGTTCTGTGCCTGTGGTATCCCTGAGTCACCTGCTTCATCTTCCTGGGCCAACTCTCAGATGTCCCTTTCTATCCAACAGCCTTAAGGGCTGGAGAGCTCAAGAGGCATGACAATAAAGACAAACGGAAAACTTTGGAGGGGTCCAGTGAGGGGAGAGTATTTTTCCCTGTTTTCTCTGGCCAAGCCTATGCCAATTATAAATCTCCCTCTGCAAGTGGTCCATAGGTCTCAGCTAATTGAATCTTGCTCAGTTGGTCTGGGCCTCATCAATGCCAGGAATGCTTATCTATGGTCCTGCTTCCATCTGCCATGGTAGGTTCCATCTGATCCTGTCTGTTCTCACAAAAGAGAAACAGACTGTATTTGGGGGAAAGCATAGGAATGGCTGGACAAATGACCAGCAACCCAACAAGAAGCTGGAAATAATTAGTGAGGTGGGGGGAGCTTTACACTGCATCCACAACCCCAGTTTTCTGTTGCCCTATCCCTCCCAACTCCCCTGACCACATTTTTTACAGCCTTAGAACCTCCCGGGAAAAGGGCTTCATCTAGTTCAACCTGCACTTGACCAAAAATGCTTTCTTCAACATCTCTGAAAAGTGGTTATCCAACCTCTGTTGGAAGACCTCCAGTAATGGGAAACTCATTACCTCTCGAGGACAGTCCATTCCACTCTGGGGCAATGCTTGTTTTGATATGGGCTGAATGCCTGCTTCTGAGTCAGGCTTTCCTCAGATCAGGCTCTGTGACCAGGGTGATGTAGAGTGTTCTAAGAAGATGCGGTTGTTTGATCCCTGCTATCTTAATTTTCTGGTGAAAGCTTTAGACACACACCATGAGAGTAATTACAGAGCCAAGGAAACCGTCTACTATGTGTCTGGGACCCACATGTTTGATACAGATGTTGTTGTCGTTGTTGTTGTTATTGTTGTTATTGTTTGTCCTTGGAGAGGACCATGACACCAGGGAGGTATGTCATGACATGCAAGTGAATTAGATTTAAGTGAGGGAGGGCTGAGCAAAGTCACAAGCCTCACTTTCTCCTCCAGAGCCATCTGGGTCCAGTGGCCAGATATTCATCAGGACGGCTAGAGACGGCCTCTATTTTAGAGAGAGAGATATATGCAGAGAGGTCTGGCTATGACCCTACATCCCTGTTCTCTAGTGGGAAGACAGTAAACTCAGTTCAAATCCCATCTCTGACACTAGCTGTGTAATCCTAAGCAAGTCACTTAATTTCTAAGCCTAGTTTCTTCATCAGCAAAATCAGAGGATTGGACTACATGACCTCTATTAATGCTGCCCAGCTTTGGATTGTCACCCAGGCTGTCGGGAACAGGGTGGTGCATGAAGGGTTGTGGGTCTGGGCCTAAAGGGAACACACAAAGACTGTATGCACATGGTAGGCATACATAGAACCACATAGAACCGCCGGGATCTATGGAGAACACTGGCTATGAAGTTGGGCTGATGGCGTTCAGGACAAGACTTCTGTTGTGAGTGCATCTGGGTCCTCTCAATTCCGGAGCTGTGCTTTGAACTCTTCTCCTATTGCCACTTACTCTCCACACAAGTCTCCAACTCTCCATGCTTCACCATTTCAGCAAAAAATCTTGCCTCTATCTTTACTGAGGAGATCATCAGATGGAAAATAATTAGAGCTGGAAGACCTTAAAGGTCATATAATTCAGTTCACTCATTTCACATGTGGGGAAAAGTGATTTGCTCACAGTTACATAGCAAGTGTCGAAGGTGGGATTTGAACTTAGTTCTTCCTGACTCTATTGCACCAAATGCCATGAACTCCCTCAAACATCCCCTGTCTTCTCCCCAGTCCTGTCCATAACTTTACTCTTCTCCCTTCTAGTCTCAGAGAAAGAGGCGGCCCTTTCTATCGCTAAAGCTAACCAAAGTACCCTTAGTCAATACCAAACGCTTTCTTTGGCTTTGCCATTTATTACTTATATTATTACCATATCCCTGCCCTTCCTTTCCCTGCCAAACTCCTTAAACTCCAAACTCACTTCCTCTATTTCTTCCTCCACCTCTGTCTTCAAACCCTTTTATTTGGCTTCTGTTCTCTCCTCTCTACTGAAACTGCTCTCTCCCAATTAACTAGTGACCTTCATCACTAAACTCAATGGCCTTTTTCTCTGTCCCCATCCTCCTTGACTTCTCAGAGGCTTTTGATTCAATGGATACCCTCTGCTGCTCTGACTGCTGTGGCATTGTGTTTTCAGGATCCTTCTCCTAACTCTCTGGCCGATCCATCTTTCCTTATCTTCCTCAAAAAAAAAAAGGCAATGTGATCTTGAGTTGTGTATTGAGTATTCACTGTGCCACCTAGCCGCCCCACCTACTTCATTTTTATTCAAAATTCAGCCCTCTATCCTGGAAATTTTTTTATTAGAATGCTTCCAACTCTGAAACTCTTCAAACCTGTCATTCTTCCAGCCCCTTAAAATGTATTTACTTTTTGTTTTTGGCCAAGATTTTGCCTTATACCCACTTTCTCTTCATTTTCTACTTCTTTACTAGGAACGGTGCCATCTAAGCTCATAGCTCCAATGATTAGCCCTAGGACATTAATGGACACTTAATAGATCTTTGTTTCCTGGTTTCCTCCTTCCTAGCTTTGGTACTAACTAGCCCTGGGATGGAAGGCAAGTCTCTTGAGGAAACTGAGTCTCAGGTATCCTTTTGTTAGTAAGCACTCTTCAGTGTGGGTCAGCCTTGGAGACAGGTCTTCTTTGACATATACTAGCTGAGGCACCATCAGAAAGGTCACTTAACCTCTTACCTCTCCCCTCCCCCAGGAAACTTGCTGATATATAAATTATACATGAGTTGCCAATCTGGAATAATGAAAGGATTTTTTTCATAGATAATGGGAGTTCCCTACAAAGATGAAATAACAAGTTTAGACCATCCAAAAAAACAACAACCCACATTTATACAACCCTTGAGGGTTTATAAAGTGCTTTCTTCACCACTGTCAGGGAGGTCTTCTCCCTATTTTTCAATGAGGAAATCTGAAGTTAAAGATTAAGTGACTTGCTCATAGCCACATTTCTGGCAAGTGGCAGAGTTGGGATTTGTAATCATATCTCCTTATTCCCAGTCAAGGACTGCCTCCCACAGTCAACACCCCAATGTCATCCAGGAGCCAAGGTTTTTAAGAAACACCCCAGAACCCCCAATTCTACAAAGGTGACTGTGGGGAGCAGTCAGGGATGCTGTGCTGACAGTTCTTTCCTGTAGTGCACCAAGATGCCCAGTAATTTCCTGAGCTTCTTTCCATCTCTCTCCCTCTCCCTCCCTCTCTTTCCCTCTCTGTCTCTCTCTCTCCTCCTGCAAGTGCTGGACCTCTGGTTCCTGGCAGGAACAGCTTCATTGGACATCATCAGCATTTTAAATAGATCAGAGGCAGGCAATAAGCAGTGTACATGTGAGCCCTGTGAAGAGAAAGGGAAGTTAGAGCCACCTTCATCTGCTACAGAAAGGGGGCTTGGGAAAGAGATCTGGCTATCAAGAAGAGAGTGATTATCAGAAATTAGGACACCTCGGTCCCATTCCAGAGCTTCTGACAGGTAACAGGAAGAAAAAAATTTTCTCAGTTCCCTTCTCCTTTTAAAATCCTACTTTTCCATCATTCTTCCCACCATCTCTCAACTTCAATCAATCAACAAACATTTATCAAGCACCTACTATCTACCTGGCAATGTACTAGGTGTGGAGATTCCAGTACAAAGTATGAAACAAACCATATTTGCAGGTAAGTTTATATTCCAATGGGAAAGACAAGAGGTCCATATAAAGTATATATGGTATAAAGTTAATACATATCTATCTATCTATGTATGTGTATAAATATATATTTATTATATATTTAAATATATTTACCTACTTTATATGTGTGTGTGTGTGTGAACATACATACATACACACACTCAGTAGCTAAATCCAAGGTAGCTTTGGAGAAAAGGTACTAGCAGTTAAGGGGGAAGGTAATCAAGAAAGTCTTCATATAGAAGATGGTGCCTGAGATGTATCTTGAAAGAAAATCTGGACCGTGTGAGGCAGAAGTAAGGAAGGCGTGTATCGGGGCACAGATGTGAGGAACAGAGAGGACCTGTTTGGCTGGATCATAGAATGCAAACTGGGGAGGAAAGTCCAATGAATCGGAAAGATGGTTTGGGGCCAGGGTGTGTAGGACTTTAAGAACTCAACAGAAGAGTTAATAATGGTTGGCAGAAGCAAGAGGAAGCCACTGGAGATGAGTGAGTGGGGAAGTCTCAAAGGGTCAGATTATATTTCAGGAAAAATTCCTTGGGCAGCAGAGTGTCGAGTGGACTGGAGTGGGGAGAGACCTGAGGCAGGTGGCCCAATTAGGAGGATCAAATACAATAGTCTAGGCGGGTGGAGATGAGGCCCAGAATTATAGCGGTAGCTGTGTGAGCCACAACAAAGGGTTGGACACTAACCCTCCTTATAAGAAACAGCTGAGAAAACTGAGGCGAAGAGAGATTGGGTAATTTGCTAGTGAGTCTGATGAGGGATTTGAACCTGGGTCCTCCTGACTCAGTGGTCTGTCCACTCTGCTCCCTAGCTGCCCCTAACTTACGTTCAGTCTGTGAATTGTCTTTAAGTTTTCCCTATGTGTGCCCTCTCCCCTTTGAATCTATTTCACAAGGGGTCTGACAATAGACCATTTAGTGGCAAATTCCAGCATACACGTCTCCCTCCTCCTGCCACCCACGGTCTCAGCCAGGGTTCTGCTGTACCTGATACTAAATACTGCTGAGTCAAGTCAACAAGCATTTATTAAGCGCCTGTTGTTGTTTTGCTGTTGATCAGTTTCCAGTCATGTCTGACTCTTTGTACCCTCATTTAGGGTTTTCTTCACAAAGATACTGGACTGGTTTGCCCTTTCCTTCTCCAGCTCATTTTACAGTTGAGGAAACTGAGGCAAACAGGTTAAGTGACTCACCCAGGGTCACACAGCTAGTAGATGTCTGAGGTCAGATTTGAACTCAGTAAGATGAGTCTTCCTGACTGCAGGCCCAGCACTCTATTCACTGCCCATACCTATTTGCCCCTTATTAAGTGATTACTATGTGCCAATCACTGTGCTAAACACAGACCTTTGTGGTCCCTTCTCTACAGTAACAGCTATCCAGATAATTTAGGCAAAAATAGAATTCTAGGCTCTAACTAATCAGGCAACTCAAACCTACCTCTGTTCATACCCATTCTCCCAAAGCAACCCCGCCCCATACCTGCTATTTCTGCTCATAGCAACCAATTACCCAAGGCAGAGTCTCCTTCTTCCTAGTCATTCTCTGCCCCCACCCCCCACCCATCATGCATGTCAGCTCACCTCAAAGGCCTGGATCTTGGTGACCAACATGCTTTGTTAGGGTCTAAGCTCTTCCTGTTTTGAATGTTCACCATCCCAGACATAGAACACATCAAGAATTCTTATTGTTCCTAGACAAGGGTATGCTGGGAATCCCTATTCTGCACAAGGATCCTTTCCATTTCACATAGAGAGAAACTGAGGCTCGGGGACTGTCATTCCCAAGTCACAAAGAATGGAGGAGGTGGGAACTAGGGAAAAAGAAACTGGGATTGAAAGCCACACCTCCAAGTCCTTGGGTATAGCCCTAAGAACCCCCACCATACTAACCACGTGTTTTCAGCCTGCTCCCCCTCTAGCTCCCATCCTGCTCTGACCTTGGGCCCAGACTGGAAGCATCCAAGGTTTCCAGATTTGTAGGAAGCCAGGATTTAGAGCTGGGAGAGATCTCTTTACAAGTGAAGAACCAGGCTCTCATCTAGAGGGAGAAATGACTTTGCCCAAGGTCACACAGGCAGGCAGTAACAGGACAGAATGGAATGGTACAATGGCTAGAGTCCTGGACTTGGGAGACTGGAAATCCCAAGTTCAACTTGATCCTAGCTGTGTGACCCTGTGGCAAGTCCCACTCAAGATCTTCCGGCCTTGGTTTCCTGGTTTATAGCAGGAAGGGGCTGGATGAGATGGTCTCGAAGGCCCCTTCCAGCTCTAAATCTCTGATCCCATAGACCCAGACCCTTAGACTACAAATGAAGAACTCTCAGAGTCACACTCTACCGCACTGTCAGAGCAGCTTCTTCCATTTGCACAGAATTAAATTAGAAAAGGAAAGCAAGGGGAAGTGCCCCTAAATCATGCTGACAGCAACTCTCATCTCAGGTAAGTCACTTCTGTCTGTTCTCTGGGCCTCAGTTTCCTCATTTGCAAAACCAAGGGGTTGATAACTTCTCTTCCAGCTCCAACACTGATCCAGTAACTAGAAGATTATTAAGGTTCTTTCCAGCACTAAATCCTATGGTTACAGCCCCACCTCTCCCCGTTATTAACTCTGGCTTAATGAAATTTAATTTAATTTAATTTATTTAATAAAATAAGTGGGCTCCTGGTCTCAGCTCTCCCTCCCCAATTCCTCTTCTCTCTACTCTCCCACCTTGGGTCCCTCTACACTGCATCCCTTCTCCTGAGGCCCCCACCCATAGGGAAGGGCCCAGTCATCTCCTGACAGTGTTGTACCAGAATCTGGCTGCCTAGCAACCAAGCCCAGCCTGTCACCATGGCAAACAGCTGAGCAAGTGAAAGACGAGAGATTGGTGTGTCTCTTTTGGGAAAGGGGGAAAAAGCCATCAGAGATGTTTGTTTGGGGGGGAGTTCCCTGAAGAGGTTGGTTGTTCAGTCACTGGAATTTTCACTTCAGTGATGCTAACATTAGTCACAGAATCAGAGATTTTGAATGGGAAGAGGCTTTGGAGAGCTTCCTACCTGGGTGACTTTGATGATGTCATTAACCTTCCCTGGGCCTCAGTTTCCTCATCTGTAAAGTGAGGGCATTAGACCAGATGACCTCTAAGGTCATTTTCCAGTTCTATCCGTCTGCTTCTAGTTTAACCCACTATCTGCACCACCCTTTTCTCATGTGATGAAATGATCCTTCTCCTGGCTCAGGTAAAACCTCTCCCATCTGCTTTAGCCTATTGCTTCCTCTATCATTCCCACTCTCTCACTAAGCTTTATAGTTTCTTCCTTGCTGCCTACAAACATGGCCACATCTCTCTCATTCTTAAAAATCCTGTCAAAGTGGTTTTCTCAAAGCACAAGAGCTAATCATCTCTCTCTGTCTCTGTCTCTGTCTCTGTCTCTCTGTCTCTGTCTCT
>NW_027187372.1:32881612-32947628 GCF_028583685.1 Petaurus breviceps papuanus | reverse complement strand
TCTCTCTCTCTCTCTCTGTCTCTGTCTCTGTCTCTCTCTCTTTCTCACACACACACACAAACACACACACACATACTCTACCCAATACACTCTAGTTTACAGGGCATTATCCTTTAAAATGACCCTGAGTTCAGCCTCAACTGACCTACAATTATCATCCTATATCTCTCCTCCTTTTCATGGCTAATCTCCCTGAGAAGACCATCTCTACTGGGTATCTCAAATTCTCTTCCTTTCAATCAGTTCTAAACCCTTTGCAATCAGGTTTCTGGGATCATCATTCAATGAAAGTGCTCTCTCCAAAGTTATCAGCGGTCTCAATTGCCAAATCTGATGACTTTTTCTCAGTCCCCATCCTAGGTCTGTAGGTAACCTTTGACACTGTCAATCACCCTCTTTCTGGATACTTTTCCCTCTGGGTTTTTGTGACATAGCTCCCTCCTGGTTCTCTTCCTACCTGCCTGACCACTCCTCAGTCTCCTTTGCTGGATCTACATGGAGGTAGTGCCCATTTGAACATAGATGTGCCCTCTTCTCTTCTACCCCTTATACAAGGGATTCTAAACCTAGGTCCATGAACTTTTTTTTTAAAGCAATTGGGATTAAGTAACTTGCCCAAGGTTACACGGCCAGGTGTTTCTGGGTGGGTGCTAAGTATCTGAGACCGGATTAGATCCCAGGTCTCCCAACTTTGGGGCCGGCACTCTTACTCACTGTGCCACCTGGCCACCCCATGATCCATGAACTTTTAAAAAATATTGTTTATTAACTATATTAAATATAATTATTTTTCTTTATAATCCCATATATTTTGTGCACTTAAAAATATTCTGAGGAGCCCATAGTTTTCACAAGACTGCCAAAGGGGTCCATGCCACAAAAAAAGGTAAGGACTGCTGTTCTATCCTTGGTGATCACATCAGCTCCCATGAGTTCAACAATCATTTCTGTTCAGATGATTCCCAGATCTACACATCAGTCTTGACTTCTCTCCTGTTTTCAGGTCTCAAATCCCTAATGACCTTTTGAATGTCTCAAATTGAACATGTTCAAAATAGAACTTTCCCCAAAATAGAATCTTTTCCCCCAAAAAAACCTTTCTCCTCTTTGAAGCTTCTCTAATACTGTCCATCATCCCAGGCATCCAGGCTCAAAATGCTGGTGGTGTCCTTGATGACTCAGTCAAGCTCACCCCACATCACCAATTTGTTATCTAGTCTTGTTTCTACCTTCTTAGCATTTCATCTGTACAGGCCCCTTCTCTCCACTCACGCAGACACCACCTTGGCACAGCCCTCGTCACTCCTGGCCTGCATCATTGCAATAGCTTCCTAATTGAATTCCTGCTTCAGGTTTCTCTCCACTTCAATTCATCCTCCCCTCTGCTGTCAAAGTGATTTTCCCAAAGCACAAGAATTAATCATCTCTCTCTGTCTCTCTCTTTGTGTCTGTTTGTCTCTCTTACACACACACACACACACACACACACACACACACACTCCCTCCCAATACACTCTGGTTTATAGGGCATTATCCTTTAAAATGACTCTGAGTTCAACTATAACTTAAGCTGTCCACAGTTCTACACCAACTTACCCCTTCCTCTGCCCTCTGCCTCTTTTAGTTGGATTAATTTAGTCTGATTAACAGAATCAAAGATGTAGCTTCTTCCTTTTAGGTCTTCAGAAAAACAAGTCTTATCTACCTCCTCAAGGAAGACTTAAGTCTAATTTCAAAGACGTTGGAACTGAATCTCAGAGCAGCTGTGACTTGCCCAAGATCACACAGCTAATAAGTAGAGACAGAACTAGAACCCAAATCCTCTGACTCCAAATCCAGGAATTTTCACTGTATATCACATGGTTCTATGGCTCTAGTTAACTATACTCTGCATCTGGTACATTACTTTCTAAGAATAACAATAATAATTCGATTTACATAGTGCTTTAAGGTTTGCAAAGCACTTCACAAATATCGCCTCATTTGATCTTCACAACTCTAAGAGGTAGGTGCTAATATTATCCCCATTTTCTAGATGAGTAAACTGAGGTTGACAGAGGCCAGATGATGACTTACCCAGGGTCACAAAGCTAAGAAGTATCTGAGGCAGCATTTGAACCCAGATCTTTCTGATTCCAGGTCCAATGCCCTATCCACTATGCCAATATGTCATACCTGCTTATCTGTAAGATTCCTCGAGGGCATGAACTGTGATATTTACTTCTTTATACATCCTCATAATATCTATAGTAGGTATTTAATAAACATTTGATTGTTGGGGCAGGTATTATTATCTGTAGGCTGGGAAGCTGTAAGTTCTAGAAGGGAACTGACCTGCCCAAGGTCACAAGCCAGTTAGTCACAGAACCAAGAGTAAACAAAGGCCAGGTTTTAAGATTGGTTATTCATGACCATCTTCACGATGCTATGTTGCCACTCCATTCATGCCCTGTTTTGAGAAGGCAGTCTCCCACGATTGGAGAAACACTGGCTTCAGAGCCTGAAATCAGGCTCCCAGTCCCAGTGTTGCCATACAAAAGCTGTGTGGTTGTGGGGAAGTCATTTCCCCACTCTAGGACTTTATTTTCCTACCTGTAAAGGGAAGTGCCTGGATCACCTGGGGGAATCTGCTCTAACATTCTGCTGTCTTGTCTCTCTCCCAAAGGGTAGCAGCCCTCAGGACTCTGGGCAGGTTCCAGAGCTCTAGGAAAAGCTGAGTTTGGGCAACTGCTCAGTGGCTGAAATCTTAAATTGCTGCCATCTGTAGGCATTTGAGAGCCCATGGTGATGGAAACTGGCCATATGGCTGGCTTGGGTCAGACCCTCCTTTTGGGTCCAAAGGAAAACACGGGAATAACCATCATCGCCAGGAGAGAACTTAGAGGAGCTGATTACTGGCTTCCCAGACCTCCTCTACCTCCAGCTTCCTCAGTGGACCAACCTTGCTTTTCTCATGACCCAGATCACTGGTTTCATTGAAAGAACCCTCAGCTCGTGCACACAGAGCCAGGAGACCAGAATTATAATCCTGTTTCATCTCTAACTTCAAGGCTTCATCTCTGTAGGTCTTAATTTCCTAGACTAGGGATAATCATATCTGACCTTTTAGCTTCAAATAGACTGGTAGTAACCACCATAAAAATAATTTGAAAAAAGTCATTCATTTCAATTCAACGAATGGTTAGTAAATGCTTGCTGTGTACAGAATATGGTGCCAGGCACGATCCAAAGTGCAGTTAAGACACCATTCCTCCCTCAAGGAGCTTACAGGCTAGTGAACAAATGATGAAAACACAAAGAGCTACAGCTTACAATATAATAAGGTAAGTGCACGAGAGGTCCAAGTAAAATGCTACATAGGGTCTTCAGGGAGTTGCTGGGGTTGGGACAGGGAAGGGATCATTGCTGACTTGGCAGTATAGAATCCTGGAAGTCTTCATGGGGGCAGTGGCATTTCAACTGGGCCTTAAAGGATTTCCAGAAGGGACAGAGGAAAAGGATGTAGAAAAAGGGACATTGGAGGAAACTGTGAGCAAAGGGACAGAGGTGGGAAAGTACCGGATATACACTGGGAATGGAGAGCAGTCCAGTTTTACTGGATAGAATGCCGTTGACTTGGAAGGGAAAAGACTAGACAGGCAGAGTGGCATCAGATTGTAAAGGGGCTTGAATGCCAGGCCAAAGTCTGAACTTTAATTAAGAGTCAGTAGGGAGCTAGTGAAGAGTTTTGAGCAGGGTTACCTGATTAGGTCTGTGAATAAGGCAGATTAGTATGGTAGTAGTGGAAAAATACACTGGAGAGAGGAGAAAAATAAAGGCAAGAACACCTATAAGGAAGCTATTTCAGTAGCTAAGATGGTTGGTGATGAGGGCCTTCACTAGTCAGCAAACCCTTATTAAGCACTCATTATTTTCCAGGCATGGTTCTAAATACTGGACAAGTGTCACCAGGTTGGTGGAAGTAGGAACAGAAAGGAAGAGGGAACATGAAAGAAATAAAAACACCTTAAAGAGGAAACCACCACTGATACCACCATCATTCTAGGGCTGTGTAGCCCTCACTCACTGAAGATCGCTACTTCCCCATTACTGACATATACTCCAATTTTACCCACATGTATAAGATATGAGGCCTAATTTCCTATGACTACACTGGGGAACACCCAAGGACATCCTGCTTTAGCTATTTACCCTCTGTGGCTGAGAATGGTGATTCAAAATTAAGTTGTCTCCCACTGAATGAGATACTGGGCCAGAAGAAGGCAGTCAGCTGGCCCTCTGGTGAAATAAGGCCCCAGGCTGGATTAGTCTAACATAAAAAAAGCTGGAGTCTGAGTCAGAGACCCTGGATTCAAATCCTGCCTCAATCACTTACTAGCTGCATGATGGTTGGCACGTTCTTCCCTCATTCTGGTCCTCAGTTTCCCCTTTTGTGAAATGAGGGATTTGGACCAGAGGACCTCTACAGTCCCATCCAGGTGTAACATTCTGACATTCTGTTCTTCTGTGACTCTAGGATCTAGCCAGTGACTTTCTTCTTAGAGGCTCGACCTTGGCTTCACACTTCCGGGGGTGAGCTTCCCCTTCTCTGTGAGAGGAGGAGGTGACTGACTGCTTCCTCTTGCCTCCTCCCAGGGGTAGAGTGAGGACACAGACACAGGAGGGAGGCCCAGTTGCTGATCCCTTTGAAGGGGTGGGATTCAGCATTAGCTGTGTGGAAGCCTCTTGCCAGTAGCAAGATGTTACTGTGTTTCTGCTCCAGCAAGGAGCTGAAGAGAAGACAGGTCGTTCTGACAGGGCTATTTATAGCAGGAGCCTCTCCAATGTGTGGGCTCTGCCACACAGAAACACAGGAAGTGCCCCCCCATCCCGGGGGGGACCCCATCTCCCAGGGTTGCAGATGAGAGTTGATGGAGAAGAGGAATCCTTTAGAAACTCATCTCTTCTCATTCCATAGGGAGGAAAAAGCCAAGGAAAAAGAAATCTGCATGATGTAAGGAGGGGAATCTTTTAAAAATCCCCTTTGGATGCAAGGCTGAGTTAGAACCGAGTTCTGGAAAATGCTATTTAAAAATAATACATTTTTGTAGCATTCCCATAAGGGAAGCTGCCCCATCAGATTCCTCCCCCTCATCCCCACCCCCAAGCCACACGTATCTCTCCCTGAGCCCAGCCCATCACTTCAGCCACAGTGACATGCCACCCACCCCACCCCCTTAACCCAGCTCTACTGAGGTGATTTCCTCACTCATCTACCAGGCCGAAACATGTGGGGCTCCAGGCTGAAAGGGAATCATCTGGTGGAGAAAGTATCTATGCATGATATCAAAGCTCATTATAATTCAGCCCAAACCCTGCAAAAGCAGCAATCCTCCAGAGAGCAGGAAGAAAGAGGTGTTAAAATTATCACCACCATTTTCCACCTCCAAAGCATTTATTAATCACCCCTCTGTGTGGTAGGCTATACTTTGTTCTTGGGGTCTGGAGGCCTGTGCTAGGGTAGAGACCTGTGTTTGACACTTGAAAATTGTGTGGTCCTGGGCAAGTCATCTTACTTCTCTGAACCTTCATTTCTTATATGTAAAATGGGGATAATACATCAACAAGAATTTATTTAGTGCCTAATATGTACCAGGTACTGTAGATGTAAGGCCATAAGACCTGCCTTACTTGCTTCTTCCAGGAGGAAAGTGTTTTGAAAAATTTTAAACACCATATAAAGGTGAGCTATTATTTCACTATCTTGAGTTAGCCTGGCATGGACTCAATCCTTTACAGGATCAGATTTTAAGATTGGCAAGACACAAGAATTATTATACCCACTTTATAGGTAAGATACTAAGGGTCAGAGAGATGAAATGATTTACCCAGCCACAGACTCACAGAATTGGAGACTTGAAAGGGACCTCTAGTCCAATTCAAACATGAAAGGAATCCCTGCTATAATAATATCTGACAAGTAGCCATCTATCCTCTTTCTGAAGTCCATCAAGGTAGGAAAACTCACTACCTCTCGAGGCAGCCTAGTCTGCTTTAATGATTGTTGTTGTTCAGTCATGTTCCACTCTTTGTGACCTCATTTGGGGTTTTCTCCATGAAGATACTGGAGTGATTTGCCATTTCCTTCTCCAGCTCATTTTATAGATGAGGAAACTGAGGCAGACAAGGCTGTGACTTGCCCAGGGTCACACAGTTAGAAAGTGTCTGAGGCTGAATTTAAACTTAGGAAGAAGATTCTTCCTGTCTCCAGGCCTGGCACTTGATTCACTGTGCCACCAAATTGCCTTCTCTAAAGATTAGAAAGCCTAAACTGACTTCCTGAACACCTACTCAACCTCACTGTTCTGGGTTTTGTCCTCTGGGGCCAAACTGGAAAAAAAATCTAGCCTTTCCTTTATATGACAATCCTTCAAGTCCCTGAAGACAGTTACCATGTCCTCCCTGGATCTCCTCTTCTCCAGATTAAACATGCCCAGTTCTTTAACCCATCTTCACATGTCATGGACTCAAGGCCCTTCACCCATGTTGACTGCTCTCCTCTGTACACTCTAGTTTATCAGTGTTCTCCTTACACTGGGTGCCCAGAACCAAACACAATATCCCAGATGATGTCTGATGAGGACAGAGTAGAGGAGGATCCCTCCTTTCCTGGAAGTTAGGCCTCTTTGAATGCAGCCCAAAGCCACCAGATTTTTTAGGTTGCTCCATCACACAGCTAAAAAAAGTATAATCAGATCCAAGTCCTCAAACTCAAAATCCAACATGTTCATCTCTAGGTCCTGCCACCATGAAGACCAAGCAACTATAGTGGGAAAGGGCAGAGATAACACTGAACCAACACACAAAGTGTGGAGAAAAGAACTCTGATTTTTACCAAGCAGA
Source organism: Petaurus breviceps papuanus (assembly GCF_028583685.1). NCBI lineage: Eukaryota > Metazoa > Chordata > Mammalia > Diprotodontia > Petauridae > Petaurus > Petaurus breviceps. The sequence goes on along the minus strand of NW_027187372.1, from coordinate 32,940,746 downwards.
GAAAGGTGAAGGGAACTGGGGGGGGGGAGGCAGGGGGGCTATGAGAGTTCTTTTCTCCACACTTTGTGTGTTGGTTCAGTGTTATCTCTGCCCTTTCCCACTATAGTTGCGGGGGGGGGGGGGGGGCAGGGGGAGGGAGAGGGGCTATGGGTAGAGGTACAAGAGGTTGGAGGGAGAGAGGGATCCCCTGGTTGTTATGATCACCTCCCAGATATGAGACCATAGAGTTCAGTTTAAGCAAGAGCTCTTGGCAAGGTGAATTATTGATAGGGAGGTACCAGAGATGAGACTGAGATCTTTTTTGTTGTTGTTAATTATAATCCGGACAAGAATCTTGAATTAATGATGAGCCTGCCACACACCTGTGAAATTTAACAGCTCAATCTCCCCCAACAAATGTTCCCTTTTCAAACAGCCTCTCCCAGAGTTTGGCTCAGAGCCCTCCTCTACTGATTAAAAAAAAAAAGCCAAGCAAACAACTCTGCCACCACTCTAGCCAAGATATGTTACAGATAGTGAGACAAAACTGCAACCATTTTGTGGGGACATGTTGGTTGTGTTTGGGAAGCAGTCGGGGGAACACCCCCAATTCCAAAGTTTCATGTAAGCCATGGTAGGTACCCAAAGCAATCCAGGAAGTTAAAACTATGAAGTGTGCGAAAATTATTAACTCAGAGGCTTTCAAGACAGCCCTCCTCTTTAAAAACCCTTGACTTCTGCAGAGTTGGAGAACTCTGTTTTAAGATGGTTTCTGAGCAAAGCCCTATGGGGACTGAAACGCGGAAGTCTCCACCTTTGTCCTGCTAAGAGCTGGAGCAGCATCCACCTTCCAGTTAATCCTTCTGGGGCATGTATTTAGCTCATAAAGGCAGAGGGTGTTGCCAACTTTCACCCTCTTACATTCACTGGGCCACGACCCCACCAGGAGATCACACCATCATCACAGTTAGGGCAGACCACCCAACCTAGGGCTAGAGGATGGTTCTGATAAGATTAAAATGGGAGAAACCAAAACTACCCTGGGCAATTTGCCTAAAGGTGCCAGGCCATCCAGTATCTGCTATCCAGCCTGGCATCTTCAGGAGAGGCAGCCTCACATATCCCAAAGGCAAAAAAAAAAAAAAAGCCTGCCCACTCATACCCAGAGAAACAGACAGACAGACATGTCACTTCCTTCTGGGTGTGAGGCATCCCTCCTGTCAGAGAATCTGGGTAGCTGAAGGAGCCCTTGGTGCTCATTCTCCAACACAGGGGTTATCTCCCCCCAAATCAAAGTAGCTCCCTCCCTCTTTGGATTTTCCTTTTTTACCTTGGAGGGGGTCTTGCTCTGTGCATTCCTGAAAAAGGAAGTCTTGGCAGTAAAGAAGCAGTCCTCTAAGTCCTCTTCCAGGCTGCAGTACCCACTGCTCATGGTGCTGTCCACGGTCATCTACCGCGGGCTCCCGCGACGGGAGGCGGCTCTTTAGCTCATGGGCGCGAGGCAGCCCGGGGGCAGCGTGCGCGGTAGTGAGACCCCCGGAGCTCCGAATGCGGCAGCGAGCGAGAGGATGTCTTAATTCAGTTCCTGTTCAGCCAGCCAGGCAGCGGGATCCTGTGTGCTCAGCTCCCCCGTGCTCCTGCTTCCAACACCTCCTCTCCTCCAATTCCTCCGCTTCTGCTGGCTTTTCTTGCCCCCTCCTTCCTTTACTTTAAAGAAAGGACGGCTGGCTCCTCGGCAAGCTAACCTTTTCCCTTCTCCGCCCACAGCCCTCCTTTCCCCAATAGGCGCAGCTACAAAACACCGGTGTCAGACCTGGGTGAGTTTCTTCCTTGCCTCCCTCTCAAACTCACTCACCATCTGCGGTTTAATCTCCTTGCTGTCGCAGCAGGGCTGAGCATGCAAAGCTCAACATCTCCCCACTGCCCCCCACCCCCTCTCCCCTTTCCTGCCACTCTCAGAGTTTGCAGTAGAGTTCAGAAGCCACTTCCTCTCGCAAGGTTTCTCTTCAGGCTTCCTTCAAGCTGTCATAAGTCCGGGGGGGGGGGGAGGGGCAGGCTGGGCTGGGGGGCTGCCAGCCAACCTCTCTGGGGGCCCAGGTAAGGATGGGTGATGGCAGCCCTCAAGCCTGATTGGGGGGCTGAGAGCAGGACCGCAGGAAACACAGCCCACTCTCCATCAGCCATAGTGGATTGGGTGATATGGATAGAAATGTGCAAGATTCTCTTCCTTCTTCTCTAGCTCTCCTACACCCAGTGGCAGACCTTCTGGCTTTCTGCTTCTGGGGTAAGAAATCTGGGGCAATCGACATGAATAGAGAAATAAAAGAGACTCAATAAATGCCAGTCGTTCAAGAAATAGCATTTTAGCTGAGGAGTTGTCAGAAGAGACTTAGAAAGTCCTGGAGAACTTATGCCAAGTGTATGCAAACCGTCTCTCATACACCTGACCCAGGGTCCTTAGGAATTGCAGAGGGGGGATTAATTTTTAGAGATTCTCGATATTGCACAGAGCTTATTTACATATTCTTAGATGACTAAGAGAAGTTTCTGCTAGACTCTGCCCAGTTCCAACATCGGGGACAGGTCATTTGCAAATCCCCATTTGACTGGCTGGAATAATGCTTGTGAATCTGTTAGGCTGTCTTACAAAGATGTGCAAAGGTTCCATTGCCCTCTGGAAAATATGTCATAAGGTAAGGCTGGTCATCTCCCCTTCAACCTCTGGTCCCCATGATAACAGACCTAGAGCTAGGAGAGATATCAGAGCCATCTACTCATAACCCCATTATTGTGCATATGAAGGAAACTAAAGGCCCAACATGATTAAAGAACTGATCTGAGGTCATATGGGGGAAAGAGGTAGGATTTGAACCCACAACGTCTGACTCTGGAGCCAGTATTCTTTTTACTATGCCAGGCTGCCTCCTATGGGCTAGTGCCGGAACACATTTGCTCATTTCCTCAGCATTATACAGGTACCATCCTAGCCTTAAAGATAATGGGGCTTAGGGGCAGCTAGGTGGCACAGTGAATAGAGTACCGACTCTGGAGTCAGGAGGAACTGAGTTCAAATTTGGCCTCAGACACTTGACACACTTAATTAGCCATGTGACTTTGAGCAAGTCACTCAACCCCAATTGCCCTCCAAAAAAAAAGCAAAAAAAAAAAAAAAAGATAATGGGGCTAAGAGCCCAAAGAAAATGTGGCAATGCCTTTAGATACCTGGAACTAATGGCAGGACAGTAGATGCCCAGTCTTAGGGCCCTAACTATACCTGTAAGATTACAAAGGACCTTGTGTATGCCCTGGCTTAATTGAGGCCTCTTCAATACTGAATTCCTGCTACCCCAAGTCACAAGCCATTCCATGAAGCCCCAAGAGCTAGTTCCTTCAGTAGAACCTGGCTCTTTCTGCCATTTAGATGTTCAGGCAGGTTCCCCAATGGAAACTTGGTGGAAGGGAAGACTCTGCCCTTCTCCACTAAACTACAAACTCAGTTTCAAGTGTAGAATATCATGAAGAAGACCTTCCCCACTTTAGCTAATGCTAATAATAGTCCAGAAAGGTTATAGAATTTGTTTATGGTAACAAAAATATCCACCGCAGGACAAGAACTGAAGTCTCCCAACTTCAACTGTTACGTTTTTTTTTTCCTTTACACCACAGTGACTCTCTGAATTTGTTGTTGCCAGGGGGGTTCAGAAGGCAGTTTGAACTGGCTCCCTCTTCTCCACACAAACCTTTTCCCAGAAGCCTAAGAGTGCCTGGCAGGCACAAACACATGATAACTAAAACCCTGCACCCCACAGGCCTCCTTGGCTCAGACAGCAAAGTCAATACCAGTAGCTGCCTCAGCCTCTGGTCACAAGAGAACAAATGGCCCTAGGTGGCAGAGGTCAGTGGAGGGAACAGATGCAACAAGAATGAAAGAAAAAGGTGCCCAATTTTAATGAAGCAAACTTCTCTCCAAGCGAGTGATTTGGGAGTAGCTTTTTTAGGGATGCTCTCCCCACCCCACCCAATACTCCCCAGGAAGATTATCGGGGTTAGGGAAGCTTCATCAGCCCTTTCCCTTATTCAGTGCACATCCCAAATCAATGATAAATGATGTGAAGATAGGGGATCTGCCGATTATACTAGCCATCAATAATAGGGGCGCTGGCTTTGTCCTGAAAAAGTCTAGGGAATGTTTGCTTTTCACTGTACCATTTAGGTAGGCGGCGATCTTGGATATGTTTTCAGAAACAAGCCGCCAACTGTACCCAGAAATACTTCATATTCTTAGAATGGTTCAGGGCTCCCAGAAAGGGTCCTGCTGAGCAGCTCATTTGAAATGTGCACTTTAAAAAGACTATTTAGAATAAGCCTTTTAAACACTATATCCAAAATATTCCTTCTCCAGGAAATAGAGGGGAGATTCAAACTGTGAGTGACGTCTGAGATGCCTGGCCAGATTGGAAAGAATTCTTAAATGATGGTGTTTTTATAGGATGCCACGTGTCATTCCAAACATGCTTATCAATACCATTTTTGGTACAAAGCTTCATGCTTCCCAAAACACTTTCATTTCCACTAACTTTTTTTATTTCGCTCAATCAATAAGCATTTATTAAATTAAATACCTACTATGAACCAAGGCAGCTAGGTGGTCCAGTGGGTAGAGCATTGAGCTTGGAATCAGGAAGACTCATTTCCCTGAGTTCAAATCTAGCCTCAGACACTAACTAGCTGTGTGACTCTGGGCAAGTCACTTAACTCTGTTTACCTTAGTTTTCCCATCTGTAAAATGAGCTAGACAAGAAAATGGCAAACTACTCCAGTATTTTGGCCAAGAAAACCCCAAAATGGGATCATGGAGAGTCAGACCCAACTGAAAACGACTAGACAAAAACAACTATGTGCCAAGCTCTGGGGAATATGCAACTCACTTGGCGATGAATCATTTTGTACTTATCCAGGCAATCATACTGGGCCCATACTAGAATTCCTTCCATGTTGGCAGAATCTACCAGAATACCTCCATCAAAAGGCAGTACAGTGGACAAAGTGCTGAGTCTGGCGTCAGGAAAACCTAAGTTCAATCGCTGTGGTCCGCCTCAGTTTTCCCAACCGTAAAATAGGGATTGTGAGGATAAAATGAGATAATATTTGTAAACTACTTAGCACAGGGTCAGGCACACAGAACATGTTTCATAAATGCTCCCTTCCTTCCATGAACTCTTTAGGACAACCCTATGAGTGAGGATAACAGTTTTACCAATAAGGAAACTGAGCCCCAGAAGGGACCTGCTCAAGGCTACCCAACTAATTAATGACAGAACCAAGACTGGAACTAAGTTCAAATTTTCTGATTCCTACTTTTCTGGTTCTGAGTCCAAATGAGTCCAGTCTTCATAGTGAGACAGAAGCCAGGCTATGTCAACAGGGTCCCTAGATTGAGAAGGAATCTTTGTTGTGGTTGTTGAGATATTTTTCTGTTGTATCCAGTGCTTTTTGATTCCATTTTGAGGTTTTCTTGGCAAAGATACTAGAATGATTTGCCCCTTCATTCTCCAGGTCATTTTACAGATGAGGAAACTGAGGAAAACAGGGTTAAGTGACTTGCCCAGGGTCATACAGTTAGTAAGCATCTAAGGCTAGATTTGAATTCATGACAATGAGTATTCTTGACTCCAAGCCCACTACTCTATCCACTGTGCCACTTTATGTAAAGTGCTTTGCAAATCTTGCAAATATTATTACTGTAGAAGATTCTACCAAGCCGGAAAAGCTTTGGGTGCACTCCTGGAGATAGATTGTGCTTTATTCTGGGAAGTAGAATAGCTTCTTTCTTCCTCACTCCCCATAGCCAGTTGCCTGGTCTTTGTTCATTCTACTTTCACAGCATCCTTGCATCTTCCCCTTCCCTCCACTCACATAGTGACCACCCTTGCCCAGGCCTTCATCATGTCTCACCGGGGCTACTGCAATGACTTTCTAAGTGATCTCCCTGCCTCAAGTCTCCCCACTGCCAACCCTCTTCTTCGGCTACATCACACTCAGTAACTCCCTTGTGCTTCCAAGATAAAACACAAATTCTTTTGTCTGCCATTTAAAGTCTTGCAGTCCATGGGGCGGCTAGGTGGCACAATGAATAGAGCACTGGGCCTGGCAGTCAGGAGGACCTGAGTTCAAATCTGGCCTCAGACACTTAACACTTACTAGACCTGTGACCTTGAGCAAGTCACTTACCCCCAATTGCCCTGCCTTCCCCCCTCCAAAAAAAAAAAAAAGCAAAACAAAATAAAGTCTTGCGGTCTGGTTCTAGTGGAGCTTTCTAGGTTCATTACACCTCATTGCTATTCATACTCTCCAGCCAAACGTGATTCCTTGCTGTTCTTCATAGACAACATTCCATCTCAGGACAGACAAGCTGTCTACCAGCTTGAAATGCCCTCCCTCCTCATCTCTGACTCTTGGAATTCCCAGAATCCTTCAAAACTGGGCTCAACCATCACCTCCTTCCTAGGGCTTTTCTTACTCCCTCTCCCCCAATTGTTAACCCCTTACTCCAAACCTCTCATATTTATTGGAACATATTTTATGTTGAAATGTGGAAATACTAGGATGTGTCATAGATGTGATTTCCTTAGTTTTTAGACAATCATTTGATAATAAATTTCATGTTATTCCTGTGGAAAAGACAAAGAAATGTGGTCATCATGAGAATACAGTTAGATGGAGTTTGAAAAAAGATGAGTAGTCAAGGAGTAGTTGTTACTAGTTGAATGTCCGTTTGGTAGGAGATTTCTAATGGAGTGCCCAAGGAACCCATGCTTGGCCCTGTCCTGGTTAACATCTTTATTAGTGGCTTGGCGAGAGGCAGAGAGAGCATGTTCAAATCTGCAAATAATACAAAGTTGGGAGAGGTAGCTAATGGCTTATTAGGTAGAGTCAGGATCACAAGATCTTGACAGGCTGGGGCGTTCTTTTCATTTTCAGATGGAAATGGAATAACTATCCATGTCAAGTCTTACAGTTGGATTAAAAAAAAATCAATCTTAGAATGATAGGATGGGGGCGGCAGCTTATCTGAAAGAGAGCCTGGGTGAACCCAGGTGAACCATCAGCTCAGTAGGAGTCAGCAATGTGATGTGGTAGCCAGAAGAGCTGGCTTGATATGGGGCTACGTTAAGAGAGGCAGAAGTTCAAGGAGAGCTGCCTTTTATGTGTTGCCTTCCCCATTTGAACATAAGCTCCTTGAAGCAGAGACTATCTTTCCTTTTGTTTGTATTTATGTTTCCAGTACTAGGGGGCACCTAGGTGGCCCATTGAATAGAGTGTGGGACCTGGAGTCAGGAAGACTCATCTTTGTGAGTTCAAATGTGACCTTAGACAGGCAAGTTATTTAACCCTGTTTACCTCAGTTCCTCATCTGTAAAATGAACAACATAGTGCCTGGCACACAGTAAGTGCTTAATAAAAGTTTGTGGATCTCCTGACTAAAGAAGTGAGAGTTCTTCTGTATTCCACCCTGAGAAGACCACTTCTGGAACAAAGTATTACATTCTGGGCCCCAGACTTTAAGGAGAGCTTTGATAGGCAGGATGTAGGGGTAGAGAGGGAAAATCCCGAGGAGGTCAACCAGGATAATCCATATTGTGTCACAATAAGCCGAAGCTCTGGGGGATGCTTAGGCTGAAGAAAATTCAGGGGAGACATGATTCTGTATTCAGGTATTCAAAGGATTGTCTTGTTGTAGTAGGAGCAATATCCACCAGGGTCCCTCTCAAATAAATTGGGTTAGTTTCTCCCCTGTCCCCTACCCCCTGACACTACACATAGTCATGCACAAAACTTAACTGGCCCAAGGGACTAAGGCTTGAACCATGGCTATAGTTTTCTGGTGGCCTAAACACCAAAAGCAGAGCATGAGGAATCAGGAGGTCCTCCCTTGGTACCAGCATGCCAAACACAGAGGCAGGTAAGCTGTACCCAACAACCAAATCAATGCTGTGTCCTTGCTGAATATACTTCCCGTGTTGTGGTTAAGAAAAAAAAAACTCCTTTTGGGATGCCCATCAATTGGGAGATAGCTAAACAAGCTGTGGTATGTGAATGTAATGGAATACTATTGTGCTATAAGAAATGAGGAGCAGACAGACTTTTTTTTTTGCTTTTTGGAGGGCAATTGGGGTTAAGTGACTTGCCCAAAGTCACACGGCTAGTAAGTATGTCAAGTGTCTGAGGTCGGATTTGAACTCAGGTCCTCCGAACTCCAAGGCCGGTGCTCTATTCACTGCTCCACCTAGCCACCCTGCAGACAGACTTTTAATAACCTGGAAGAGACTTATATAAACTGATGCTGAGTGAAGGGAGCAGAACCAGGAGAACATTGTACACCATTACAGACACACTGTATCTGTATTGAATGACTTTGATAGACTGGGCTCCTCTCAGCAATGCAAGGCTATAAGACAACTCCAAGGGACTCATGATGGAGAGGGCTATCCACATCCAGAGAAAGAACTAGAGTCTGAGTGCAGAGTGAAGCAAACTACTTGCCCTCTCTCTTTTGTGTTTTGTTTTGTTCCTTCTTTCTCATTGTTCACTCCATTGGTTATAATCCTTTACAACTTGACTAATGTTTAATGTGAAGGTATATATCCAATGTGAAGGTATATATCCAATTACATGCCACCATGGCGGGGAGGGGAAAGGTGAGCGAAGGGGAAAATTTTGGATCTCAAGGGATTGTAGAACTGAATGTAGTAAACTAAAAGTAAATACCTAAATTTTTTTTAAACCTCCTTTTGTTAACAGATACATGTTCTATGGCTGTCTCGTGTTATGATAGACCCAAGTCTGAATCACTGGACTTGCTGCCCACACATATGGAGGAAGGATTAGACAGGTCATGTTTGGTGCCAGAGGATAAAACCAGGTGTAAGTGACAAAGAAGTCAATTTCAGTGTTGCTCCAGAGAAAAGTTCAATGCTCTGAGCTGTCCAAAAATGGGATGGGTTGCCTCAGAAGGTGGTGGGCTCTCCCTGGATGGAAGACCTCAAACAGAGGTTGGATGGCCACTTGTTGGGTATGTTCTATCAGAGATCAGTTTCATGAGATGGTTGCAGAGATCCTTTTCAATTTTAAAATTCTGTGAGTCTTTGAATGGAAACTTCTTGAAGGCAAAGACTGTTTCACTTTTGTCACTGCATCCCTAGCTCCTAGCACAGTTCCTGGTATGTGATTAGAGTTTAATAATTGCTTTTCGATTGAAGGTAATACTTTCTTTAGCCATGAAAGTCCATGAAACAAAAAAAGATACAAAATGGCTCTCAATCTGGGTTACCTTCCCCTCTTTGGTTCTGCAGTGATGGTGGGATAGAGGAAAAAAGGAACAGGAGGTGCTTAGAACCATGATTTCTAAGACTGTCTATAGACATAAGCTGAGCTGTTCATAAGTCAAATGTGAAAGCCTATTCCAGTGAACAAGGGGACAGAGCTCCAGAGGAAGAGAATCATATTAATATTTACATTCTCACTCTAAAAGAAGCCAAAAGACAAAATGAAATTTCATCTAAGTAGAATGATGGCTTTATGAGTTCTTCACAGAAAGGCAAATAAAGGAATGGGCAGAATTGCTTTGTTGTGTGTTTAAAAGCAACAAGAAACATAATTTCATGAGATATTTGGCTGCTTTGTGTTACAGTGCTTATGGTGGGCATTTGGCAAAGACTACCATGAAGGTAACTACAGTGTAAGTGCTTACATCTTAATATAGGACAAGGAAGAAGAGAAATCCTATGAAGAATAAGGTCCTTCAAATTAATCAACATATATTTTAATACTCAGAAATTTCAATGCAAAGATGGTCATAGGGCAAGACAAATGTTAAAAATATGACTCAGGAATAAACAAAAAAAAGACCAAAGGTTTCTAGACTCTTTAGATGTCTCCTGCCTATATATCAAGAATATCTATCTTCCCCAAGAAGAGAGATGGGAGGCATTCAACCTGGCAAGTTTGGAATGACATCACAAAAAACAAAATTGATGATGTCCTGGCAATAAGTAAAAGACTGGTTATTGAAGTAGGAGTCATTTTCTGATCAATTTTCTATGGGCAGTCCATCAACTTATAAGGGAGAAATGAAAATGAATGTGAATGAAAAAAATGAAAAGATATAGCATGCAATTGAAATAACTTCAACTTGACTAAACAAGTTATAGCTGACAAATGGGAAGTGGAGAAAAAGACAGACCATCATGTCCTACAGACAAAATCAGTCATCACAATGAAAGGACCATCAGCATCTAAAAACTGCCTCAGCTAGCAAATGACTGGTCTCTTTACCACTCAGAGAGGTATGGTGGCAAGGTAATAATATTGTAAAAGCTTGGGGGGGGGTTAAAATCCTATGGAAAAAGATGTTGAAACATTATGAGAAAAAAAAGAACAAGAGAAAATTATTGACGACATCACTTCATAAAACAAGAAATAGTGGAGAGAAAATAAGTTTATAGAAATCTTGGTAAAGGAACCAATTAAACCAGATCATCCCCAAAGCATCTGAGAATGAAACTGAAAAAATAACCAAATAAATAGATAACATGTCATGATCTCCCTTTGGACCCTAGCACCACGGCGACCAACATGCTTCAGGAAGAAGTAGAAAAGGCACAAAACAAAACAAAGATGAGAAAATGCGTCTGGGCTAGACCAAGTAGGCAAAGAATAGGACAGTGCTGGAGACAACAGTTTTGAAAGCTTTTGAAGGGATGGTTTCTCAAGATAGCTAAAAGAAGGGAGGAGACCAAACATGTAGAAAAAAATTACAGATTAACCCCCCAAATATAATCAAGATAATATCAATAACAACTGGTCTTTATGCCTACTTTCCCATTTCTGCAGTCTTTATGAGAATAATAGGGCAGCTACATGGCATTGTAGATAGAGTACCAGGAAGATTCATCTTCCTGAGTTCAAATCCAAAATCACACATTTACTAGCTATGTGACCCTGGGCAAGTCACTTAACCCTGTTTGCCTCAGTTCCACATTTGTAAAATGAGATGGAAAAGGAAATGGCAAACCACTCCAGTATCTTTACCCACAAAAAAGCCCCCAAAACACAACCTAAACAGGGTCATGAAGAGTCAAACATGACTGAATAACAACAACAAAAAAGTCATTTCTAGCGTTAGCATTCTCTGGGCCTATAAATCATTCATCCTCTAATCAAAATAACAATTCCTTGCATTTTCATAAAATTTCCACATCAGAGATAGTGTGGTACAATGGTAACAGATTTAGAGTTTTGGAATTTAGTCTGCGACTGAGAGTTAAAAAGCTGGGTTCAAATCCTGACTGTGATATCTCCTAACTGTGATCATGGAAATTTACTGATCCTCCTAACAGTCTGTTTCCTCATTTGTAAATGATGATGCTAAGACTTGTACTACTTCCTTCCAACAGCCATTCAGTCACCTGGCATTTATTAAGACTCAACAACAACAGCAGCATATCAAGGGCAACTCAGATGACGGTATGAGAAGGAAACAGGAAGGCTGTTCAAACAATGTTTTTATAGCCCTACGACTCACATATGACATTTTTACAGTCATTCAATTGACTGGAAGGTGCAGAGAACAAATGATTCCACTGTATTGGGTTTTTATTATTTTTATTATTATTACTATTAAAACAACCCACATTTGGGGCGGCCAGGTAGCACAGCGAGTAAGAGCACCGGCTCCAGTGTTGAGAACACCTGGAGATCGAATCCTGGGCTCAGACACTTAGCACCCACCCAGAAACACCTGGCCGTGTAAACTTGAGCAAGTTACTTAACCCCAATTGCTAAAAAAAAAAAACAAAACCCACATTTGATCCATGAAAGCAAATGCTGCCTCCAAGGCTCCCCTGAAACAAAATGTCTCCCATGGCTGTGGTAAAATTAGACAAGACGGCTTGGAAGGTGAAGCAGAGATACCTGACTCCACAGCCCTCTGATTATTAATCTTAACCAAGGCATATAAGATAGAGGCATATGTTCACTGGAGGTATTTATTACTATCACAGCTCTAATAGGATTCTGGTACCTGAGCAATGAGTGGAGAAGGGGAGGGGTGGCTTAGAGCATACTGATAAAGTACCATTTAAAGTACTACTTTATTGTATAGAATGCCGATGGGGAGGAAAGGGAATTGGTCTCTCTGTTCTGATGGCCACTCTTGTTCATGATTTAGGTAGCCTGGAGACAGAAGGCATAAGACTTGTGGAGCTTGAGCAATTGGGAGGCCATGATGTCCAGAGGGGTTGGGGTTGATACAGAGAAGACAATTATGAACTAGGTGTTAAACTTATTGGATAGAGTAAAGTAATTACTTGGTAGTCTACAGGTGACAGCAACAAAGTTCTGCAAAGGGTAGTGTGAATTGTCAAGGAGAAAAGGGTGTCATCTCAGGGAATGATGATGTCAAAAAGAGGGTCTGAAAGTAGCACTGGGGAACAAGGACTGAGCCGACTCATCCTCCTGGATTGGTTCTGAATGTCAGGGGGGTGTGAGAGAAGGAGCAGCTGATCTCAGAATGTGGGGTCGGGGGGCAACAATGTGGTGTCCTCAGAAGAAAGTTAGTTTTGGTGAGCACCAGAAGAGGAAAGGGATGTGAAAAGAAGAGATCTAGGATGAGGGGGTGTTTAACCTTAGAGCAGTGTTCCAGAGGTTGTCATGGAAAAGGGACTAGAGAGAGCTAGGACTGAGTCAACTATGGGAATAAACATTTATATTGCACCTACTTGATAAGTGCTTTTATAAATACTGTCTCATTTGATCCTTACAACCACCCTTTGAGGTAGGTGTTGTTATTATCCCCATTTTACAGTTGAGGAAACTGAGGCAAACAGTATCTGAGGCTGGATTTAATTTGAACTCAGGTCCTTCTGACTCCAAGGCCAATGCTCTATCCACTCTACCACCTAGCTGCTCTGAACTCACTACTTTTTAAAGCAGCCCATTTCTACTTTTGGACAACTATTTCCTGACCTTAAATCTAAATTGTTCTCTTTATAATGTCAACCTATCATGCCCTCTGGCATTAAAAAGATCGGGTCTGGTACCTCCAGCACATGATAGTCCTTCAAAGGTATAAAGTTATCAGGTTATTCCAGACTAAACATGCCTACTTTCTCCTATGAAGAAGGGGAATCCTCCTATGACATGGGCTCAAGACTCTTCACTATGCTGGTTACCTTTCTCTGGACCCTCTCCAGCTGTTCTTTATGAATGTTCTTCTGTTGTCCATAACTGAACATGTACTCCAGATGAAGTCCGAAAGGGCCAAGTACAAGTGGACAACTGCCTCCCTATTCCTGGAAGGTGACCTCTCCTGATGTAGTTCAAGGTCACATCAGCTTTTTTAGCCACCCCATCATACCAATGAATCACTGAATTTGCCACCCACTAAAACTCCAGATCCTTTTCAGAACAACTGCTAACTATCCATGCTGCCCCCCATCTCATATTTATGGAGTTGATTGTGCCTAAATGAAAGACTTTACATTTATGCCTAATGAACTTCATCTTTTAAGATTTAGCTCAATGGGGACATCTAGATGGAGCAGTGAATACAGCACCAGCCCAGAAGTCAGGAGGACTTCAAATTCAGCCTCAGACACTTAACATACTAGCTGTGTGACCTTGGGCAAGTCATTTAACCCCAATTGCCTTGCCTTCCCTCCTCCAAAAAAAAAATTTAGCTCAATGAACTAACTCATCCATTTCCTTTTGGATCTTATCATTAAATGTGTTAGCTATCCCATCAGCTTTGTGTTGCCTATAAACAAGAGGAATATGCTATGTTTGCCACAATCCAAGCAATCATTAAAACTGTTAAACAGCACAGGGACAAGTGCAAATTCCTGGGGTATTCCACCAGAGATTTCTTGCCCCAGAGACAACTGACACCTTTACAAGTACTTTTAGAGTCTGGTCATCCAATCAGAACTGAATCCATTTAATATGGATTATGATAATAACATCTCTCTCCTCCTCCACAAGAATTATTGGAATGGAAAACTTTATCAAAAGCTTTGCTAAATGTCTAGGTAGACTATTTCCACAGCATTCCTCATGCTAGCTTAGTAATGGCGCAAAAAAAGGAAATGAACTGAGTCTGGTATGACTTGCTCTTAATGAAGTCAGGCTTGCCCTTAGCGTCAGAATCGCTGCTTCCCTTTCTAGACACTTGCCAACGCTTTCTTCAAAGATCTATTCTAGAATTTTCCCAGGAATCAAAGTCAAGCTCACTGGCCTATCACTTGCAGACTCTGTTCTCTTCCCCTTTTCTATTTTTGAAAGATGAGAACAACATTTGCCTGTGTCCAGTCTTGTGGGTTTTCTCGGCTTTTCTGTGATTTTTCAAATAAATATTACTGATAGTGACCTAGAGGTCACATTTGCCAGTGCTTATACCAAGGATGTTGTTCCCTGAGCCAAGTGATTTGAATTCCTTATGGGCACCAAAGTGCTTTCTTACTATCTTTTTATTTATCTTAATTATCCCTATGAATTATTTTTATCTGTTATTTTCCTTTACAGAAGAAACAGAAACAAATTAAGAATTAAATATTGCTGTCTTCTCTGTGTATTGTCAGTGCTCATCATTCCATCTGTTGTATAAAGCAGTCCTCTACTTTCTTTAGTTTTCTATTTTTTATTAATATAATTTTAAAAAAAACCCTTTTTTTCTTAATTTCCTTTGCCAACTTGAGAGGGAAGGTGACTGACTCAAAGTCATAGCAATAAAGATTCTAAATTCTAAAATATTTACTTCTTATGTGCTAGGTACCATGCTCCTGAGTTCTTCAATTAGCATTTTATAAAGTGCCTACTATGTACCAGGCAGTTTGCCAAATGTTTAGGGTACAAAAAGAGCAAAATACAGTCTTTGGGATGGTTAGGTGGCACAGTGAGTAGAGCACCGGCCCTGGAATCAGGAGGACCTGAGTTCAAATCCGGCCTCAGACACTTAACACAAAAACTAGCTGTGTGATCTTGGGCAAGTCACTTAACCCCAATTGCCCTAAAAACAAGGCAAAAAAAAAAAGACAGACTCATTTTTTAGGGAGATCAGTTTGCTAGGCTTATATAAGATCATGTCTTACTAACTAAGGCAAGAACCAGAAGGCTTATTGGAATGAGAGAATCTGCAATGCCAAGGAGTCCTGGGAAGCTTCAGGCGAGCCAACTAGCCTAGTTCAGAACCACAGTGACCTCTCCCTCCCTGGCTCAGTGGAAGCCAAATTCTGAGTGCTATGTCTGGAGAAACACAGAGATGTTTTTCCTGTGCCTCCTCAGCTCCCCCGTGTGATGGTACCACGTAAGAGCACTGGTCCATCCATCAGCCGCCAGGCTTAGGGTGGGCCAGGGAACCTCATCTTTCAGTGGGGTTTAGGAAAAGCCAGATCAGGATTTGGAAGACAAGAGGCTAGACAGCGATGTAAGCAAGGGGCCCCGAGCCAGGAAAGTTGGAATTCGATGCCAGCTGAGTCACTGTCTCCCTGCAGGGTCGGAGTGGGCTGCTTTTCAGGGGGGCCCTGCACTTCTGTGTCTGCCTCAGGGAAGACAGACGGAAATTTTTAAGGAGTTGGTTTTTAGGGCCCCTTTGAGCTCTTAACTGATTTTAATTCTACAGAGGGGGGAGCCAGAAAAATTTTGTGATGGAAAGCATTGGGGTGGGGGAGGAGGGAGGGATGGTCTTGCCTAGAAGGTACAATTTGAGCTGAGCTTTGAAGGAAACAAGGAATTTTAAGAGGTATCAAAGGGGAGCTTGGGGGCAGGGCTGGGGGTGGTGGTGTATTCCAGCTTTGGGGAAAGGGCTGTGCAAGGCCTGAGGAACAGCAAAAAGGTCGGTCGGGCTAAACCGAAGAGTTTAGGTGGGGGAGTGATGCCTGAAATGATAAGAAGCAGCAAGGTCTTGAAGGGCTTTAAATGTCAGAGTTTTGTCTTTGATCTCAGAGGTAATAGGCAGCCCCTGGAATTTATTGAGCAGAGGAGTGACATGGTCAGAGCTGTGCCTTTGAGTCATTTTGGCAGCCATAAGGAAGATAGGGGAAGAGAAGATAATGGACTTCTCTATTGTTTGAGTTGAGAAATAGTCATGCTGGGACCCCTTAGCAAAGAGTCAGTGACTACTACGACTACTACTCTTCATCTTTCTTTTCTTGATTGTTTTCTTGATAGATTTTTTTCTTGGTAGCAGTTACATATAATTCTTTAACTTGCTTTATCCAGAGGGGAGGGAGGCTGAATAGAAGGGCAGTGAAAGAAGGCTGGATTTGGGAGCAGTCAGACCCCCAAATCTGAGTAGCAAGTCACTCACAGAGCTAGAAGGGGCCTTCTGTTGGCTCTGGGCATTTTCTCTGGCAGTCTCCCATTCCTGGAACACTCTCCCTCCTCTGATCTGACTACTGACCCTCCTTGCTTCCTTTATAGAGCAATTACAATTCCACCTTCTACAGGAAGCCTTCCCTAATGCGTCTTAATTCCAGTGCCCTTCCTCTGATAATTATTTCCTATTTATCCCATATGTAGCTTGCTTTGTATATGTTTGTTTACATGTTGCATCCCCCATTGGATTGTAAGCTCCTTGAGGGCAGGGACCATTTTTGCCTCTTTTTGTATCCTTAGCACAGTGCCTGGCACATGTTGACATTGTTTCAGTTGTGACCGACTTTATGACCCCATTTGGGTTTTTCTTGGCAAAGATACTGGAGAGGTTTGCCATTTACTTCTCCAGTTCATTTTACAGATGAGGAAACTGAGGCCAACAGGGTTAAGTTCACTTGCCCAGGGTCATGGCTAGGAAGTATCTGAGGACAGATGTGAACACAGAAAGAGGAGTCTTCCTAACACCAGGTCCAATACTCGATCTGCTGTGCACATAGTAGGTGCTTCATAAGTGGTTGGGTTGTTTTTTTTTAATCAGTTGTTTAATTAATCTGGTCCAACCCTCATTTTTTACTGTTCAGGAAACCAAGTCTCAGGCTGTGATTTGTTTAGGGTCACCCAGGCAGATCTCAAGACTCCAAGTCCGTTCCACTATCCTTAGTTGCCTCCTAATTCAACTTCTGTGGACCTAGTTTCCTCATGATTAAAATTCTGGATTGTACCTGATGAACTCAGAGTTCCCTCCCAGTGCTTAGTCTATGGCCCAGTGATTCTCAGAGCTCTATTCTGGGGTGTTGTGAGAGTCAAATGAGATAATGAATGTAAAGCACTTTGTAAATCTTAAATTGAACAATAAAATATCAGTTGTTATTGTTAATATTATTCAGAGCCCCCCCAGATCTCCAATCTACTGATGACTTCATTCCCTAGCCTTTCTCCTGCATTCCCATGAGCTCCGGCTAACAATACAAGGGCGTGGTGGTAAATGTTTAACAACTGGATGGGGAAGGGGTGGGAATTAGGAAGAGTGAACCATGTGTGCACCCATATGTAGAAGTTTAATCTTATTATTAATATTTTCTTAAGTGTAGAAATCAAAACTATAAATCAGACCCCTGTTTGTAGCCAATTTCTGAAATTTAAATGTTCCCAATAAAATTTTAACAACCAGCTCTCCACTGTCGAGTACAATCTGGTCTCTCCTCCACTGTACACCCAGAGTCATCTGAATCGATAACCCCCTGTGCCCTGTCTTATGAGTGGGACCTGGCATAAAAACCATCCTCTGAATTCAGCTTCCAAGTTCTAGGCTGTGGCCTGCCCTCTCCCCAGCACCTCTAAGAGAAATGTAATAATGACAACAACAACAAGAATAATAAACTAATCTTTACATAATGCTTCAAAATTTACAAAGTATTTTACAGATATTATCTCATTGGACCCTTATAACAACTCTGTGAGGGAGATGCTATTGTTGCCCCATTTCACAGATGAGGAAACTGAGGCTTATAGAGAGAGGCTATATGACTTGCCCATGGTCCCACAGCTACCACGTGCTGGAGGTGAGATTTGACTCCAGATTTTTTCTAACTCCAAGTCCAATACTTTATCCATCATTCATTTAATCAGCAGATATTTATAATGCACCTACTGCATGCCAGATGCTAGGTGGAGACACAAAAAAACTAAACAAAACAGCTCCTTCCTCGGAGGAGCTTTCATCCTGGGCAAACACAGAAATTTAGATACTAAATATATGCAAAGTATAGGCAAAGCAACTTCCCAGGGGAGAGCACTAGGTGACTGAGTGCGGAGGGGCTGATTTAAGATTAGTGACAGTGAAGTTAGCTTTGGAGGAAGCCAAGGGATTGTCAGAGGCCCAGGTGAGGAGGCAGTCTATTCCAGGCTGTGTACCATAGGACTTCGACCCGACGTTTTTGGGCAAGATCACCTCTAAGGTCCTTCCCAGCCCTCTCCCCTGTGTGCCCTCCACTGCTCACTCCCTCTTTGTAAATAAAACTCTTTAATCCTCAGGGCCTCAATGTTCACATCTATAATTGGGAAAAAGCACCCTGGGCTCTCCCCCTCCTCATTTTACTGCCCATTCCTGGTTTTGATATTGACCTGCTAGCAGTGTTGTCACCAGGCTCCGTGCTGCTTAGACAGCATAGTGAATGTATTCCAGAGAGAGGAGGAAGACCCCTGGGCAAACAAACCTCCCTTGCTGGCTGGGGGCTATTCTGAAAGTTCCCTGTAGCCTAAACAGATGGGCTAAAGGTCCCAGGCTCTCCAAGAAAATGGCACCATGGTGTGTCAAGTAGGCACAGCCAGGTGGTCATCTCCGGGTGAGACAAGAATTCAACCAAGAAGTTTAAAAAAATAATTAGATTGTTCTGGATATGAAGGCAGAGGATCTGGGTCCAATCCCCTGCTCCTATGCAGGTAAGTTTAATCTTTTGGACCTCAGTTTCCTAAACTGTAAAAAAAGAATTTTGGATTAGGTAAACAGTATCCCTTCCTGCTCTCAACCTAGGACCCTACAATTAATGGTTTATTATAAAAACAATGTTATATTAATGAGCCTGCAGGAAAGAAAATTTCTAGGAGGGGCAGGCAAGGTAACTGGGTTTGATACAAAGATGTGGTCTAGCCCTGGCAAACGTAACCAGGCTTGTGGGAAACAAAGATCGGCTTCATTCCAGCCTGTGCTGACTCCCAGAACTGCCAAGTCCAAGTACTCAGTCTCTTCTGCTGTCTGATGATAGCAGCTCAGAACCCCCAGGGACTTTCTGCTTCCTCTGACATTGGCTTTATTACCCATCATTCTACTTGGTACAGCTGACCCAACCACAATCCTGGAAGAACCGAGTTAGACAGGGCTGGAAGATCGCTCACCGCCCAGCTCCAGAAGGGAGTGGCTCTGTTCCAGAACACTGATTTCAGAGCTCTGGGTCTCTGCTGAAATTGTCTTCAAGAATCCTGCGGGATAAGGAGGAGAGGGAAGAAATCTCCCAGCCACACCCAATTTTCTCTGGATTATCCTGCAGAACAGGTGAGGGTATCAACCTTTCCAAGTGGCACATAAGACAAAGGCAGTATGTTATAAGGGTATCAGTTTTGGTCTTTAGAGTCAAAAGAGCCAGGTTCAAATCCTGTCTCTTATACTTACGAATGACAGGAAACTGAGAGTCACCTTTTTCTTAGCTTTAGTGTCCTGATCTGTAAAGTGAGAGAACTAATACTTGTACTAACTTACTTCCCAAAATGATAGTGAGGAACACTCTCAAAACCTTAAAGTGCTACAGAAATACAAAGGATTATTCATATTGTTGTCATAATTAATATTGTTGTTATAATACTATTGTTATTATAATACTATTGTTGTTATAATTAGGGGATAGAGAGCCAGCCTAGAATTCTTAAAATACTATACAAATATGAATTAATATTGTTGTTTTTGTTATAATTTTTGAGTCAACATGACCTGGGATAGAGATAAACTAGAAAGATCTGGGTTGGAGTCTCACTTCTGACACATCTTGACTATGTCACCCTGGACAAATCACTTGACAAACGCACCATGAACTCTCTAGTACTAAATTGCTAAGAAAGGACTGATGTGCTATGGTAAGAGTTTCCTTACAGTTCCTTACACAATCATAGGTCTAGACCAAAATGATAAAATCCTTTGGTCATTCACTCTCCTCCAGCTTGTGAGGAGACAGGAGGACCAAGCTAGCTGACCAGAAAAGCCACTGCCCCAGTCCCATTCCAAATCACAGAAAGGTGGTCTCTCTATTGTAGTATTGAGTGTGAGGATCAGAGAGAAGCCCACGTTGTCCAGATGGAGGAGAACCAGAGGGAAGAATAATGGACAGGGAGGTTGGAAAATCCATTGGTGAAGTGCTTTAAAAAGCTAAATTTGACCCTAGAGGTAAAAGGAAGCCATTGGAGTTTATTAAGTAATGGAATGATACATGGCCAGATATGTGATGAAGGAAAGTCACTTTGGCAACAGTGTGGAAGGACTAAAATGGGGAGATCATTGGGGCAAGGAGACCCATTAGGAGGTCACTGCTATTGTTCAGGCAAAGAGGGCCTGAACTGAGGTGGTAGCTATGAGAGTACAGAGAAAGGGGGTCAGATGCAAGGGATGCTAGTCAGCCAATCAGCATGTATTAAACCCTTCCTCTGTGTCAGGCACTGTGCTAAGGGCTGGGACATAAAGAAAGGCACAAGACAGAACCTGCCTCAAGGAACTCACAGTCTAATGGCGGAGACAACAGCAAACAGCTGTATACAGGATAAATAGGAAATAATCAACCAAGAGAAGACACTAGAATTAAGAGGGTCGGAAAAGGCTTCCTGCATTTTTAGTTGGGACTTGGAGGAAGGCAGAAAAGGCGGGAGGTAGAGATGAGAAGAGAGAGCATTCTGGGAAGATAGAGAAGTTAGGAAGAAAATGTTTCTGTCTTCTCCTTCATCTCCGGCCTCAGGTGAGAAGAGGAGTGACCTTGCCTCTGACCTTGGGCCTTCCATCTCCAGTTGAGCCTGTCCTCTACTCTGCTAACCTGCCTGTCTGGTTTCTGAGGATCAGAGACCACTGCTGCTCAGCCCAGGGCCTCCCCAGCTCCTGACCCTGGGTGGAATGTGTGTGAACACTGCAAAATTTGACCACCAATAAATATGTGGGATGAAGACGAGCAAGGAATTGGGGGTACTAGGGGATGGAGAGAATAGTGTTGTTGTAAGAGAAATAGAGACCCAAATGTATTTATTTGGTAATAGGTCAAGTCATACAAAAGGTGATGCAGATAGAGAGTAGGCCTCAGAGTCAGGAAAACCTCAGCTGAAATTCCGTCTCTGGCATAATAGCTGTGCAACCCTTGGCAAATCACTGAACTTTTAAGCCTCCCAGGGAACAGTCTAAAATAATCATTTGCAGAGCAGGTACTCATCTGCATTGGTAGAGGAAGTCTCCTCCCTTTTTTTTCTTTTTTTGGAGGGGGAAGGCAGGGCAATTGGGGTTAAGTGACTTGCCCAAGGTCTCATGGCTAGTAAGTATAAAGTGTCTGAGGCCAGATTTGAATTCAGGTCCTCCTGACTCCAAGGCGGGTGCTCTATTAACTGTGCCATCTAGCCATCCCGGGAGTTTCCTCCTTGCAGAATCCTACATGAATGAAACAGGTCCTCTCCAAAAAAAAAAAAAAAGGCAAGTCACATGTCATTGCAAGGTCTCAGAAACTAGTGTGGACAGTCACCCATTCATCTATGGTCACGTGACAAGGACTCAAGCCCTTCAGCATCCTGATGCCTTTCTCTGGACACTCTCCAGCTTCTCAACATCTTGGTGCTCAGAACTGAAGCCTATCTCCTCCCTATTCCTGGAAGCTGAGCCCCTACTCTTACAGCCCAAGGGCATCCATCATCAGCCTTTCTGGCTGCCACATCCCAACTGCTGACTCATTGAGCTTTCCGTCCGCTAAAAACCCCTGGATCTTTTTCAGAATAATTCTTGTCTGGCCATGCCTCCCCCACCTTATACTTGTGAAGCTGATTTTTTTGTACCCAAGTGTTAGACTTTATATCAGTCACTACTAAATTTCATCTTAGGAAATTCAACCTCAAATTCAAACGTATCAGGTTCCTTCTGTCATCCAGTGGGACATCTTTGTATCCTCCGTGCTTAGAACAGTGCCTCGCACAGCATAACTATCCTAACTTTGTGTTGTCTGCAGACATTCCAAGCTTAGCACACTTACCCCTACACCACACTGCCCTTTGGACCATGGATGTGTCCCCAATCTCCACCCCTCACCTTACACCCCAAGGCTGCTCTTTCCCTCAGGGTTTGTTACTTGCCCTTAATCACAATGTTATAGTTAACACCTTAGAGTTACAGAGTGTTTTTAAAAATTTTCAAAGTGCTTCCCCATCTGTGATTCCTATTACATCCTTGTGAGATAAGCAGGGCTTTCTCTAGTCTACAAGTGAACTGAAAAAAAGGCTTGTCTTTGAAGAGTCTTCCATGAAGCATCACATGGCAATCATACTCTCTCTCTCTGTCTCTCTGTCTCCCTATCTCTGTCTCTGTTTCTCTCTTCCCCTCTCTCCTCTTCTTTCTGTTTCTCTCCTCTCTGTCTCTGTCTCTGTCTCTCTCACTGTCTCTGTCTCTCTCTCACTGTCTCTGTCTCTGTCTTTGTCTCTGTCTCTCTCTCATATTACTAAAGACACTGTCCATCCCCTTGAGATCTGCAGACATCCCAAATCAGAGACAATACAAAACCCCATGTTGCCATTGTGGAAAGGGTGAACCCAGTGACCAGAGATGCTGAACAGAAGAACCTTGAAGCCAACAGTTGATTTCTAGAACATCTAAAAGACAGAATTGGCGCCATACCTGGAGCTGAAACCCAGCGCCCATGTGGGATCTCTAGTGCCTACCTGGCTGAAGCTTGGGGCGAGGGTAGTTTCTGGTGACGTTCTGTCCCGGGATCGCCCTTGCTGATGACTGCAGTCCAGTTGGATCAGGCTTCGGCATTCCTGGTGGCAGGTGTACTTGCAATCTGGAAGAAAAGAACCAAAAAGGAATTAGAGACCAGACAATGCTTCTTCTACATTTCTGTCCATAGAAGTAATTGAGGAGGTCATATTTGGTTCCATATACACACATGTAGGGCATCTAGGTGATGCAGTGGATAGAACTGAGTCAAGAAGACCTAAGTTCAAATCTGACCTCAAACACTTACTTAGTATAACCCTGGGCAAGTCACTTAGCCACTGTCTGCCTCAGTTTCCTTATATGTGAAACAGGGATAATAAAAGCACCTACACCCCAAAGTAGTTGTAAGGATCCAATGAGATAATTTTTTTTGCCTTTTTGTTTTGGAGGGGGGAGCGGAGGGCAATTGGGGTTAAGTGCCTTGCCCAAGGTCACATGGCTAGTTTTTTTGGTGTTGTTTCTTAGGCCGAATTTGAATTCAGATCTTCCTGACTCCAGGGCTGGTGCTCTATTTACTGTGCCACCTAGCTGCCCAAATGAGATAATATTTATAAAGCACTTTGCAAACCTTAAAACACTATACAGATGATGATATGATGATGATGATAATGTAGATACAACCCTGGAGAAAAGACGCAGATAAGAAGAGGAGGACAAAGAGCAGAGAATCAAATCTACCTTCATTATCACTTACTCGAATAAGAGGAAGAAAAAGTTTAGGACGGAAGGACAATGTGGTTAAGGGCTTTGCCTTCTGCTGTAAAGGATCCTGAAAAAGTCACTTCTTCTCTGGGTCTGTTTGCTCACCAAAAAGCGAGGCAGTAGGAACAAATTAATTCCCATGTTCTTCTAGCTCTTAGGTCAACCCCAGGCTCTGAGGAGTCTTATTTGGATAAGGTGTCTATCTGGACCTCAGGCTCTTCATCTGTACAAGGGAGAGACCATCAGCCCCGACTATCTCACAGGGATATATTAGGAAAAATTTCATAGATATAAAAGTACTCTGAAAAAATGAAAAGTACTCCTATAAACCAAAAGCATTATTATGATGTTGTGGGACAGAGGTCAGGATTAACCTGCACCTGGCCTGTACATTGTATGTTTACTAAATGCTTTTTAATAAATAAATTGTTTTATAGTAATTATAGAATGGGTTAAATCAAGCCAGGCTACAGGATACGATCCCCAAATCCCAGTATTTCACAAGTGGAAGGGACCTCCGAAGTCGTCCTCACCTCTGCTGCTTAGAACACCTTGTTTCCTTCAGGACTCGCACTAAGCACTGCCTTGGTCACCAGGCTTTCCTCAGTCTTCTAACTCTCACTCCCGCTACCTTGTATTTAATTTGAAGATATTCTGCATACTCTAATTTATGAGTATGTTGTCTCTTCCAATATGAATGTAAGCTCCTTGAGGACAGGGATTTGTTTTTACCTTGGTCTTGGTAGTCCCTGGAACCTAGTACATTGCCCGTATATAGCAGGTACTTAATAGATACATTAACTGATTCATTGCTTGATCTAGCCAATAATCCTCTTTCCCTAACAAGTAGTTAGCCAGATTTTTCTTTAAAACCTTCAGGGAGGGGAAATTCACTGCCTCCAGAGGCTGTCCATTCAACTTTTGGACAGATCTAATTGTCAGGAATTTTTCCCTTATATCTAATCTAAATTTGTCTCTTTGCACCTTCCACCCTCTTGGTTCTTCCCCTTGTGGCCAAGTTAAAGCAAATCTAATCTCTCTTCCATGTGATACCTCTCCAAATGACTGAGGACAGATTATTATCCTCCAGCGCAGTCAACACCAAATATTCTCTTCTCCAGGTTTAAAAAGAATCCACAATTTCTTGCAATTGATTCTCAACATGAGATGAAGTGAGGCCCTTTACCTGGTTCCTTTCCTCAAGAGATTCTCCAGCTTACAATGTCCTTTCTGCCACTGAGGGCCCAGAAAACAGGACACTGCTCCAAAAGTGATCTGATAGGGTGAGTATAGAAGGACTGTCAGTCACCTTATTGTTAGAAACTAAGATCACATTTACTGTTGCTGTTCACTCATAACTAACTGTCCATGACCCATGTAGGGCTTTCTTGGCACAGACACTGGAGTGGTTTGCCATTTCCTTCTCCAGCTCATTTTACAGGCGAGGAAACTGAGGCAAACAGGGTTAAGTGACTTACCCAGGGTCACACAGCTAGGAAGTGTCTGAAGCTGGATTTGATCTCATGAGGATGAGTCTTCCGGATTCCAAGCCCAGTATTCTAAATTAACCATGCCATCTAGCTGTCCCAAGATCACATTAGTTCTTCTTATGTGTCATTAAATTTTTAGCTCATGCCGAGCTTGTAATTCAATAACCACTACCACCCCCCAATCTTTTTCAGACAAACCACCGTCTAGCCAATGCCTTCTCCATGCTGTTCTTCTGCAGTTGGGTTTTTTTAAGTCAAATGTAAAAATTTACATTTATCTCTATTAAATTTCATATCATTAGATTCAGCCCAACAGTCTAACCTGTTATTTTGGATTCTGTTATCTGTGTTAGCTGTCTCCTCCAACAATGCATGTCAATAAACATCCATTAAGTTCCTACTGTGTGCCAGACAGTGTTCTGAGAAATGGGGACACCAATACCAAAATGCTCTCAAGGAACTGACAAGGAAGAGACAACATACACACTTAGAAATATAGAGAGAATAAATAAAAGTAATAACTAGAAGGTAATTAGGGAAAGAAGATTCTAGCAGGTGTGGCCATCAGGAAAGATGCTGAAGGGTACATGGGGCTTGATCAGAGTCTGGTAGAAAGGGAGGGAATTTATGAGGTAAGGAAGGAGGGTATTCTCAGCACGGGGACAGCCAATGCAAAATCACGGAAGCAGAGATGGGATGCTGCATAGGAGAAGCAGGCAGAAAGCTGGTTTGGTTGGACCTCAGGGTGTGCTTTTATCCAAGGTAGTGATAAAAAGGTTAAACAATACAGCAACAATCCCTGGTACAGTGCACTGGAGACCTCTTCCCAAGTTGACATTGAACCATTAATGTCTGCTCTTCGAGTCTGGTCAGTCAGCTGATTCTGAGTCCAGCTCACTGATAAAGCTCAGGGAGCAGAGAGATAAATAAGGTAGTGATCTGGGTAGGCCCCAGCTATATATTAGCTCAGGTCACCGTCCTTCTCTTAGCCACACCCCGCCTTCTTTGTCAAATGGGGGGAGTCACCAGTTGGAAGAAAGTCTGCAGGAGGCCCCTACAAATCAGATTGTTTCTTTAAGAGGTAAATAAGGGATGGGGATAGGGATTGGATCTGAGATAGGGAAATCCTGGGTGAGAAAACTCCCTCCACCAATTCAGGTCAACACTTCCATGTAATTTATAGTCTTAGAGATTTGCCTGGGGCACTGAGAGGTCAAGTGATTTGTCCAGAGTCACAGCGCCATTATTTGTCAGAAGGGAGACCTGGATCTATGTCTTCCTAGTTCCAAGGTCAGGGCTTAATGTACTATATGCCAAGTCCCTCAAGAAGAGAAAGGTACTGCCTTAAAAATGAGGCTTCACTCTTCTATCCCATGCAGAATGACAAGGGGCAGGGTGTGAAGGAGAGCCAAAGGACTCTAGAAGGGGGCTAGTGATCCTCTACTCCAACTTTTTCATCTTCCACATGACAAAGCTGAGCCCTCAAGTCACACAGTGAGGACCGAAGTCTAGAACGATGTTCCTGTTCAGTCCTGTCTGACTCTTCCTTACTCTATTTTGGGGTTTTCTTGGCAGACACTAGAATAGATTGCCCTTTCCTTCTCCTACTCATTTTACAGATGAGGAAACTGAGGCAAACGGGGTTAAGTGACTTGCCCAGGGTCACACAGCTACTGAGTATCTGAGGCTGGATTTGAACTCAGGAAGATGAGTCTTTCCAACTCCAGGTCTGGTGCTCTACCCACTGAACCACTTAACTGCCCTGCTATGACAATATCTTACAGTTCTCCCAGAGGGTTCTACTCTGGATAGATAACCTTCTGGAACATCCTTAGCAGATGGTAAGAAGAAAAGAAAGGACAGCAGAGGAAAGAGGTCAGGAGGCAAAGAACAGGGAAGGGAAAGGGAGCGGTTAGAGAGGGTGGATGGAGCCTGAAATAGGAGAGAGAAATCAATACAAATCCATCAATGCTAGTACTCAAGGCGAGTTCTCACAGTTTGCTGGCGCTGCAGAACCAGCCAATACCACCTGGCCTACAGGCAACTTGGGCTCAGCAAGGGAAGAGTAGGAACCTGATGGGGAATATTTTCTTTCCATTGTAAAAACAAAGAGCACGTGGGGTGGTGGTGTGTGTTTTAAGGAAGGAGGAAGCAGAGAGTTTAGCCTTTTTTGGCCAAACTGAGTATTTTGAACCTAAATAGGGTGGAGATACAGAGGCCAAGTCTTCCCCAGGCCTCCCAGTTAGTGCTCAGAACAAGCTGAGGCTTTGTTATCAAAGCCCAGAGGCCAGAGCCACAAAGCGGGTCATTGTTCCCCTGGGTCCTACCCCCATCACAGACCTATGCTGGCACCTGGCAGGGCTGGGAGAGGTGAGGAATGCCCAGGGGCTGCCAAGAGCAGGGTCAGGGGAAGAGAAGGAGAGCTGGCATCTGTCCCCACTCTAAAGCTCCCAAGCACCGCCGCCTACCCTGGTGACTGGGGAAACCTTTGGGAGAGAAGGAGCTCCTCCATCCTTGAGTAAACAACTCTTACTGCTAAGAGAGAGGGGTGGTGGTGGTTGTTCACTCATTTCAGTCATTTCAAGCTTTTCGTGAGCCCATTTGGGGTTTTCTTGGCAGAGATACTAGAGGGGTTTGCCATTTCTTTCTCTAGCTCATTTTACAGATGAGGAAACTGAAGTAAACAGGGTTAAGTGACTTGCCCAGGGTTACACAGCTACTAATTGTCTGGTTCCAGATTTGAACTCAAGTCTTCCTGACTTGAGGCCTGGAAGTAGTATCCTCAATTCTATGTACAATTATCCCTTCCACATTATAGGGGTTAGTAGTGCTGTGCCCCCTCAATCCGGAAAATCTGAATAAAAATTTTGGCCCTCCCTTTGTATCAGAGAAGAAGTCTGAATTATCATGGTACTAATCGATAAAATATGTTGATATTATACAATATTATACATATATTTTATGCATTTCTGAGTTTCTAAACTTTTTCTTTGTCATCTGCTGGCCTAGTGTTGTCTGCAGCTTCTGCAAAACTCCCCCAAAATTCTGGTTTAATTTTGTTTTTGTTTTTTGGAGGTGGGAAGGCAGGGAAATTGGGGTTAAGTGACTTGCCCAAAGTCACACAGTCAGTAAGTGTTAAGTGTCTGAGGCCGCATTTGAACTCAGGTCCTCCTGACTCCAGAGACAGTGCTCTATTCACCGCACCACCTAGCTGCCCCTCTGGTTTAATTTCTTACACTGATTTGTGACATGCCAAAACTTCAATAGGCAAAGTCTCAATGTGGAAGGGATAACTGTAAATATTTATTTAGTGTCTGCTATATACAGGGTATCATGCTAGAAGTTGGGGGAAGATAACAGTTTTAATCACTCTAGGACTCTGTCCTCCCAGAACTTGTAGTCCAGGCGTTGGATATGACACTGCTTAAGTCACAACTAGAAGAGAAACGCATCAAAAAAGGCACAATGAAAGTGTTAATGAGGGAAGTCCAGGTGCTGTGGGATACGCAGGGCGTGCCTTCTGGAGGAGGTGGCATTTCATAGGATTGCAGATTTAGAATTGGAAAAGAATTTATCTAGTCTAATTTTACAAGTGAAGAAACCCAGAGAGAAGTGGGCTGCCTAAGCTGTCCAGGCGGCAATTGGCAGCACCAGGATTTGAACCCGGGTCCCCTGCCTCCAAATCCAGTGCCCTTCCCAATGCGTAGCATCATAGGATAGTCACTCGAGTAGAGGAAGGCACCTCAGAGGACATCTAGCCCATTTTACAGACAAGGAAACTGAGGGCATCACACCTATCTAGTGTTAGGCACATAGTAGGTATTTAATAGATGCTTGACAGATGCCTCAGGTTCCAACCTGATGCTGAGCTGAACAGGGCTGGGGGATGGGAGGAATGAAGGGGAAACCAAGAGTTGGAAAAAACCAAGACTGTACTTCAGCAACATCCTGTGTCAGACTCCATAATCACAGGTTGTAGCTAAACCACCAAGGCACAGTGTGGCATCCTCTGCTTCTGGAAACACCAAGGCAAGGGCTTTGGGTATAGCAGAGATGAAATCACAACTCCCCTGGCCCTTCCCCAAATGCCCCCGTAAGGGGCACACCCAGTGGTTTTAGGGCCTAAAGGACATCTAAGGGCATAACAAGTCTGCTCTGCTATAGAGCAATGCCCGTTAGAAGGGACCAAGGCTTCCCAAAATGACTTTGCCCCTCAGTGACTTCTCTCCCCACATGAAGTCACATAGGTTAAGTGTCAGATGAGTGACAAAGACAATAGTGCTACTGGAATTGGGGTGAGAGGAAGGAGAAGAAGAAAGAGGGAGAAGAAGAGAGAAACAGAGACAGAGACCCAGAAACGGGGTACACTGTGGGCTGAGGAGGCCTCCTTCAGGAGAGAGGACCTGAGCTAGGCCCTGAAGGGTTCAGGGTTCAGTGACTCATACTTCTCACATCCCTGTGTCCTGAAATGGAGTCCCCAATAACATCGATGGGGAGGAATTCTCAAGTTAAGGAGTACAGAACCCCAGCTTCTAAATACAGCCCCTAGAATCTGCCTGTGGAAATGGAGGCTTCTCAGCTTGGCTGATGCAGGGCTGCATAACCAAAGCCATTTATTTTCTGAACCCAAGGTACCAGGCTAATAAGGAGCCCTCCAATTCCTTCCCACCCTGGAAGGTAAAGCCCCAGGTTTCAAGAAGACTGGGAAATGAAGCCAAAGAGCAGCAGCGTGCTATTATTGTCAATAACCACATCTTACAGTCCTGGACAGCTCTGGTTTACAAGGGACATCCCTCCCAGCCACACTGTGAGTTGGGGAATGCAGGACTGTCTTCAGTTTGCAGATGCGGAAACCGAGGCTTGGGGAAGCTCACCATGGGTCTGTGGCAGAGCCAAAACCCAAACCTAGGCCTCCCAATTCTACGCCCAATTTGATGGAAACACTTTGGCTGGGGGGCAGGGTGTAGGATAGTTCTAGAGAGGGGAACAGACCTTAGTGATGGTCATCTGTTTCAACTCCCTCGATTTGTAGATGAGGGAACTGAGGCCCAGAGACAAATAGTAAGGGCTCTGTCCAAAGTCATACAAGTAATAAATAAGAAGTAGAGTCAGGATTTGAACCCAGGTCCTCTGACTCCAAATTCAGGGCTCCTTTGTAGGAGAACTGCTTCCAAGTTCATTTTTTTTCTCTCTTAGCAGTTTATAGGGAGTGTAGTGGGTAGTTCTTATCCCTGGTATCCCTGGTACACCCCTCTCTGGTAGAGGGAGAGTATTAATTTGAGCCTGTATGCCAGGCCATAGCACACTGCTAGGTATCCATGTCCTTAGACAACAAGGAGTCTAGATCTTTCTTTGTACACCATGCATGGCATGGGTACTCACACCTCCTGTGGGCATCAAATCTGGAGAGACTCGACTGAGGAAAAAACTGGAAGTCCCTTTCTTCCTGGCTTCCAGTGGCCCAAACCCCCTCTTTAAAGAAAAGCTATCAGACCCAGGAAAATCTTCAGCAACACCGAGTTCCACTGTGGTTGGGGAATCAGACAGAGGCAGCTAGAGATTTGAGAGTAAGAAGGTTT
Source organism: Petaurus breviceps papuanus (assembly GCF_028583685.1). NCBI lineage: Eukaryota > Metazoa > Chordata > Mammalia > Diprotodontia > Petauridae > Petaurus > Petaurus breviceps. The sequence continues at coordinate 32,910,063 of NW_027187372.1, read as the reverse complement.
GATAGTAAGGTCTCTACATGCCTGAGCATAGACGCTTCCAGATGGCAAATCACAGGTGTTAGGCAAATTCCAGATGGGTAAATCACAGGTGTTAGGATCAGGAAGACCTGAATTTGAATCCTGCCTCAGACACTTTCTAGCCATATGACCCTGGGCAAGTCACCTAAGCTGTATTTGCTTCAGTTTTCACAGCTGTAAGCTAGGTCTCTTAATAACACCTCCCCCACAGGGTTATTGTGAGGTTCAAATGAGATAATATTTATAAAACACCTAGCACAATGACGGGAATATAATAGGTTCTTAATAAATGTTTGTTCCTTTCCCTACCCCTATCCTCACCCTTGCTTTCGCCCATAGGAGGGCTCTGTAAGAAACTCCAGTATCCCACCCCCCCAAGCTCATCATCTTGAACAATGATTAAGAGAAGAAAGCAACCAGCATGGAGACCGGGTTTGAGGTATACTCGACCTCCCTCCCTCACGGAAAGGCACTGAGGTGTAACCACCTCTGGGGGTGAAGGAGGGCAGCTGTTTACATCAGAAATCTGGCAGTTGTTAAAAATGGGAGCCTGGCAGCTATGTAAGACAAGCAGCAAAGCCAGGGCCCTATTCCAAGAACACAGTCATATGTGGTAGAGCTGGTTCCCCACGATGCAGCAGAATTCCTGGCTCCTACTGTCTCCCCACAACCCCGGGCTAAAACCTCTCTCCACCTAAAGTGCATCCTGTGCATCCCTCCCCATGTGAGCCCCTCCCACCTGAACCCATTCTCCTCTCACCCCAGCCTTCGTTAAACTGGAGAGGGACCACCAGGGCAGAGGGCTCACATCAGGGCAGCTGAACTATGACTAGCTATGTATTTTTCTTAGATAATAGATTGTGTAAATATTTATCTATGTCTTTGTATTATTTGTTATAGTGGTTCAGTCATTTCAGTCCTGTCTGACTCCTCCTGACCCCATTTGGGGTTTTCTTGGCAGTGATACTAGAGTAGTGTGCCATTTCCTTCTCCAACTCATTTTACAGATGAGAAAACTGAGGCAAGCCAGGTTAAGTGACTTGCCCAGGGTCACACAATTAGTAAGTGTCTGAGGCTGGATTTGAACTCAGGCCTGACTCCAGGCCCAGCACTCTATTCACTGCATCACCTTGTTACTGTTAATTTATAAGACTGACCACGTGTATTTGTGATGAGGGGCTTGTTTTTCTTTTTTCCAATGGAGGTATGTAGAGAAAATAAATACTTGTTAATTGGAAAAAAAATGTATAATGAAATAAATGCCAAAAAATTACATGGCCAGTAACAAAGAAAGAGAGTGCTGAACTTGGAGTCAGGAATATCTGAGTCCAAATCCTGTTCCAGACACTTACTGTGTGACCTTGGGCAAGTCACCTCTCAGTCTCAGTTTCCTCATTGGTAAAATGGGTAAAAAGTGAACTTGAGGAAGATCAGGGTCCCTTTAAAGCCCTAAATCTGTGACCCCATGACCTTGGACACACTTCTAGAAGTCCTTGCTAAACTACTGGTCAGACCCCACAGCAAAAGCAAGAAGGGTTCCTGGTTTTAGGTCATTTGCATCTTTTCTGGACTCTAGAAAGAAGCTGGAACCTCCAGGCCTAACATTCATCCTAGATAAGAAACTTCAAAGAGACTGAGACAAGAAAATCAGACCTAAGAGAACCACACTCAACTCTGGTTTCCCCAGTGAAATCACCTAGCACAATGTCTGACACCTGGAAGGCACTTTAAAGCAGGATGGGAGAGAGTCTATTAGAACCAGAAAAAGATAAGAAGATCCGTGCTTTTGTCTGGCCCTCCAAGATGGAAAAGTTTTAAGTATCTAGGCTTACTTCTTGGAATCTAGACTGAAGCCCCTTCCCAAAGGCTGGAAAGCGGGCGGGCAGGCAGGCTGATTCATCCCTGGCAAACTTCAGGAGAGGATGAGCCCCAACATGCTCAGAGTTAAAGCAAGTTTTCATTTCCCAGGTAAAGGGAAGGGCTTGGCCAGACTCGAAGTCACAAGAATCTTCCAAATCACAGACACTGAGCAGAAACATTACTGAGGCATGTTAAGTGGGGTTCTTTCTCTGTTTAACCCTACTGAAAGACAGAACAGGGAGGGACCTCTGAGAGCTCACTCTGGAAGCCGGAAGATACTCCTCCCTTGCCCACCTCCACCTCCAGCAATGTCAAGTGTTATAGCAGAGGGTAAGGGATGGAGCTGAACTGTAGATACTGGTATTATCCATCCCCTTCTCTGCCCCTAGAATGGAAACTACTTGAGAGCAAGGATTATTTCTTTAATTGTCTTTGCATATGGTTGACACAATATGTTTATATTGACATTGCAAGTTTTCTTCACTCGCTGTGGGGAAAGGAAAGGTGAAGTCTTCAAGCAATAGACAGATAGCCATTTGTCTGAGATGTTCCAGAAAGGATTCTTGTTTATGGGCTGGATTAAAGGGCTTCTGAGGGCCACTCTCACTCTTAGATTCTATGGTTTCTCAGACTGTTTGGTCCCAGGCACCAGAGATAACACAACAAAAAATAAAAATACAACGGCCCCAAATAAAACAATACCAGCTGTAAGGGAGCTTATATTCAGGTTTTCTCATTACCTGCTTTGCTCAGATCCTTAAAAGCATATTGATAATGTGAAGAAGGTACTTGATTTGATTTGGAGTTAACAGACCTGGATTTCAGATCTCAGCTCTGACATTTCTGATCTGTGTGCCTCCTGGGGGGGTCATATAATCTCACTGATCTCAGTTTCTTTCTCTGTAAAATGAGGGAACTGAAGTAGATGATCTCTTAAGGCTCCTTCCAGCTTTGAAACACTATAACCCTATGAGCCAGAGACAATATTATAAAGCCCTGATGGACCCTATGCCCCTTGACCATGGAAGACCAAAGAGCAGTCATATCCCTGAAACCTAGTAGCCATTCGAATTGAGTCGTCACCTCCAGGTCTTGTTATATCCCTTTATCTCTAGCACCTGGCATGGTGCCCTGTGGCACACTAGGGCCCATGGAGCAGAGGTGCTAAACCCCAACCAGGGACTTAGACAACCCCAGGAAGTTGACTGGCACAGCCTCAGGCTCCTAAGTAGGTGGGTACGTCTTTGAGAGCATGTAGGTCATTTGAATCATTCATTCCTAACCTGGCCACAGCTCTCAGGGCTAAAAATACATGACAAAAGAGTCAAGGGCAGGAGACTAATTGAGAAGGAGGAGCAACTCTGGTGCATAGCAAGTTCAGACAGGTGTTTCAGGAAATTAGAGACTTAGCTGTTGTCTGTCCAGAGGGAGAAAAATTGTCCTTGTCCTTGGGACTGCTTTTTCACTGGAGGTGGGGGTGGGGAGGAAGGTCTGCTCTACCTCATTTGAGGGCATTAATCCCTGAAGGGATGTCTTCCAGTAGAGCATTATTCTCGACCCAAACCAAGTCCCATTCCTCCTATATCACCTCTAGGGGACCTCCATCATCACCTATACCATCTCTAGGGGACCTCCATCATCTCCTAGATCATCTCCAGGGGACCTCCTCTAAAAGACGGTTGTAGACTAATGATCCTGTAGGAGGATATGAGGGCTGCTGCCTGGGGTAATCAAGTCCATCTTGTTCCTTCTCTAGCACCTCCTGTTATACACACCATTCACTTGCTTAAAGGACAATGTGAAGGGCTAGATGGGGTCTTGTTTGTACGTATCTCCCCAACTTTGTCAAGTCCACAGAGTAGAGGGACTGTCTTACCCACGAGTCTCCCTAGCATCTATCGTGTATCTGCACACTTTAAAAGATGTAAAGTCTCTTGTTTTGTATCCCAAATACTTAGTCTGGATGCTGGTCCATAGAGATGCTGACTGAATAAAGGGTTGTTGCTGATGCTGCTGATCTGGAGAGAATAACTGGGGGGGGGGGGGGGGGGGGGGAGTTGACAAAGATTTGTGAAGCAGGTAAGTGTCCCTAAGGTTGAACCTAAGCAGCACATCAAAGGCTTTGAATCTTATGTCATGAAAATCAGTTGAAGGAAGTAGAAATGTTTAGCCTGGAGAAGAGGATACTCAGTGGGGACAGGATAGCTGTATTCAAGCACCTGAAGGCCTGTCCTGTGGAAGAGAGATTGGTCTTGTTCTCTTTGGCCCCAGAGGGCAAAAATCAGGAGCATAGGTAGGCTCAAAATTAGGAAAAACTTCCTAAACGTTGTCGTTGAGTTGTTTCAGTCCTGTCTGACTCTTCCTGACCCTGTTTGGGTTTTTCTTGGCAAAAACACTGGAGTGGCTTGCCATTCCCTTCTCCAGCTCATTTTACAGATGAGGAAACTGAGGCAGACAGGCTTAAGTGACTTGTTCAGGGTCACACAGCTAGTAAGTGTCTAAGGCCAGACTTGAACTCAGGTCTTCCAGACTCCAGGTCCGTCACTCTGTCTACTGTACCATCTTGCTGCCCCCATTAGAACTGTCCAAAAGTGGAGTGGGCAGCTTTGAGGTCTAGATGACCACTTTTCAGGACTGCTATAGTGGGGATTGCTTTCATGTATAGTTTGGATTAGATGACCACTGAGCTCTCTTCCAACCAGAGGTGTGCTGGAACCAGCTGTAATGGGCTGTCAGATCTGATTGTTAAATTTTCAGTGTGAACATTTGTACCTCAGAAATCAGTAAATACTGTAAATAGGAACTTAAAAAAAGTAATGGAGAAAATGTTAATGCTGATTAAACTTAAAAGTGTATTGCTTACATTTTTTCCCAGTAAGCCAATTGTTAAACATTTACTAGCAACTGCCACTGCTTCCAACTCTCAAATTCTGTGGTTCTGTGATTCCATTAACTATTACTCATATTTTTATGATAATACTAATTGGTATTTATGTATTATGTTAAAATTTGCAAAACACTCTATGTAGATTATCTCATATGAGCCTTACAATAACCCTATGAGGTTGGCACTATTTTTTTTTTCATTTTACAGAGGAAGAGACTGAGGCTTAGAGATTCAGTAACTTCTCCCGGTCCCTGAGTATTAAGTGCCAGGGCTGAGTTTGAATCTAGAATCTCTGGACTACTAATTGAAGCTGCCTTTATATAAAAAATACCTAAAGGTTATCAAAGCTCTTTCCCTACAGATGCCGCTATCAACATGATGCCAGCTGAAATAATTTTCCACCAAGGAGGAGTCAATAGGAAATTCAATAAAACAAGTGCCCTAGGTTGGGTTCCAAGTGAAGAGAGTGAAAGGAGAGAGAGTGAACATGGGCAGTGGGGTGGACCAGTTCTTTGGAATCTTCTGGCTGAACTCCCCAAATGCAAGAAGATTGCCGATACAGATGTATCCAAACCCAAAGATATATGATAGAAAGACTTGAAGGCTGCCAGCGATCTGGGCACACATAGTCTCTATATAACCTTCTCCCCACTACTGTCCCCTCCTCCCCTCGTCAGGGTTCCAAATGACAAAGCAATCTGTCCAAGAGCTGTTTGCCACAGGGTGTTAGGAGAAAGGTGAATATATACAATTTAACTGCAGACTCTTGGATAGAATGATTTTTTATTTTTATTTTTCATAATCAATTTTTAGTTTTCAATATTCATTTCCATAAGATTTTGAGTTTTAAATTTTCCCCCACTCCCCAAGACAGCATGCAGTCTGATATAGACTCTACTTATACATTCCTAGTAAACATTTTTTCACATTAGTTGTGAGGTAAAAAAGAATTAGAACTAATGTGAGGAACCACGAGAAAGAAGAAACAGAATAAAAAAACAAATGAAAAAGAGAGCAAACAGTATGCTTCCATCTGCATATAATGATTTTTTAAAAATATATAATAATAAAATTGTAGAAATCCAAGTCACTTCCCTCAGTACCACCTTGCCCTGTTCTAAATGGTCCAATCCTTTTCTTATAGGAATCTATCACTTTCATCTTGGTGTGAGAAACAGGGTCCAACAGGTCTCCACAGTGCTGGTCCCTCCCCATGCCCTTCCTATTCTTGGGAAATGACAGGAGGAGGAAGCTGTTGGAAGGAGAAAGGAGGTGGTCTCCAGTCCAGTAGTGGGAAAGCGCATGTGGAGGAGGAGTGGGAAAATGATGACCACAAGTCTCTGAGAGAGCAAAGGGCAGCCCGGCCCCCCATTAACTGTGGCCTATTTTTGGTTCAGTCTCACAGGTCTGGAGAGCATGGCCCCCAAAGATAAGAGCAGCTAAATATGCCTGGTTAATTAACCCTTGGGTATGCGAGTGAATGTGTAAAGGGAATCAGAATGAAACCAGGCAGTCACGGCAGGAGTCAGGAGACACAAGCTCCTAACATTAGTCACTTGACCTCACTGGGCCTCAGTTTCCTCATCTGTCAAATGATCTGGAGAAGGAAATGGCAACCACTTCATTATCTCTGCCAAGAAAACCCCAAGGGGGGGGTCACAGAGAGTCGGCATAACTAAGAACAACTAAACAAGAAGATGAAATAGCCTTACTTCCTCCTACATTCAAAGACTTGGAGCTTCAAAGGAACTCAGGGGTCATTTAGTCTAAATCCCTCATTTCCCAGATGAAAAACTGAGGTGGGGCAGCTAGGTGGCCCAGGGAATAGAGCACCGGCCCTGGAGTCAGAAGAACCTGAGTTCAAATGTAGCCTCAGACACTTAACAGTTAACTAGCTGTGTGACCTTGAGAAAGTCACTTAACCCCAACTGCCCTCTCAAAAAAAAAAAAAAAAGAAAAACTGAAGCCCAAAGGGACTAGATTTGAACCCAGGTCCTCTGACTGTAGCATCATCGTACTTTCCACAGTAGCCTTGTTGTAAAAAAGGTGCTTGGTTAATTGTGGCTTGTATAAACACACCCACACTTCCCCTCACAGTGTACCAATCAATCAATATTTATTAAGCACCTACTATGGGCCAAGCACTGTGCTAAGCCAGTAAGGGACAGGACGGCATAGGAGAGAGACTCAAACCCAGCTTTCCAGGAGAGAGCCTGGTTGCTTTTGGCTAGCCTCACACACCTGCTCTGATGTCATCTTTGGACGTTCCTCACCAAGTTGATGACAAGCACCTTTTGCAGAGAAAAGGAAAGTAAACAGATTACGTCTGAGGTCCTTTCTGCAGCTCTTGCACAAAGATCTCTTTAATGGCAGGCCTTGAACCAGAGCCACGAGAGGCTTCTGTAGAGCCCTCGGTCTGGGCTCTGCACCTAACCTCAGCAACTTTCAAAATGACACATTTATTCACACTGGCAGCATGCTCACTTAGTTCCTAATTAGGCCCAGTGGGCTAATCCAACTTTGCTTGTTAATTATGTCATGTGGCAAATTGGACCATAGGAGTTTGTCCAGAAACTGAACTCGAGAAGTTATGGTCTGGAAAAAAAATTTGCCTCCTCCACTCAGTTGGGGTAATGGTACTCCCACCCCATGTCAGAACAGGCTAGGGCAGAGCTCAAAATAACTGGTAAGAATGAGAATCAATACCTACCAACCGTTTTTTCTTTAGAGAAACAGGGGATGAGACAACGACTCAGAGTCAGTCCCCACAAGCAAACATAGACTTTTGTGCAAATGAAGGGGCTGATCAAGATGTCTCCATGAGCTTCGGAGATGGGAAAATAGATGAGCAGTGATACCAAAAAGCGTTGGTGCATAGTACTGTGAGATTCTGGGAAAGAGACTTTTAGAAATGCACATGACCTAGTTACCTCTTCATCCACTTGGTTTTTCCTGTGTGGCCTGTTAGCTGAGTGACTCAGAGGAGAATGGAGAGACAGGTGATGGGTGTGACAAGGTTACAGCATAGTGACCAATGATGGCTTGGATATAAGACATAGTGTAAAAAGCATCACCCAGGGAGTATATGATCAGAGAAGGAGGTGGGCAGAGGTAGAGAGATGGGGAGCCTGGAACACTGCACGGGTATCCAAGTCATATGATGACTGAGGAGAGTCTCCAATCCGTCTCTTTTCCTTCTTCTTTGGGTCCCCATCCCCTCCCTCCACTATACTAGGGGGACCCATACCAGACACCAGCAATATTACCAAGAACACTCCAGATGGGACAGGACAATTCAAAGGCCATCACAGCCTTGGTCCCCTCATCCCTTTCATCTTTTTATACCTGACTATTCCCCTCACCCCAAATTCCTCCATCCAGTGACTATGGCCTCCTTTCCATTCCTGCTGGATGCTTCCCATGCTGGAACTCTCTCCCTCTTCATTTCTGCCTCCTGGCTCCCTTTGAGTACCAGTTAAAAATTCTACCTTCTATTAGAAGCCTTTCTTTACTCCCCTTAATACTAGTGCTTTCCCTCTGATGCTTACTTCCAATTTATTCTGTCTACATTTTGCCTGTACTTAGTTATTTTCATGTTGTCTCCCCCGTTAGACTATGCGCTCCTTGAAAACGGGACCTGATTTTTTTGCTTTTGTATCCCTAGGACTTGACACAGCTCTGCATATAGTAGATACTTAATAGTTGCTTATTGACTGACTGACTTGAAGCTTGTACTCTTTCCCAGACTGATTTGATTGAATCTATAACTCTTCCATAGGGCAGCTAGTGGGTAGAATTGCTAGGTCTGGAGTCAGGAAGATTCATCTCCCTGAGTTCAAATCTGGCCTCAGACACTAGCTATGTGACCCGTGGGCGAGCGTTTGCCTCAGTTTCCCCATATGTCAAATGAACAGGAGAAGGAAATGGCAAACCACTCCAGTATCTCCACCAAGAAAATCCCAAAAGGGATCAAGGAGAGTTGGACACAGCTAAAAAACAACTTTACAACATAACTCTTCCTGTGAATGTGCAGCAAAAGAACCAGGAAACAATTTGCTGCATAAGTCTTAATAAACCTAGGAGAATGTGAACAAGTTGGTGGCCATTCTACATTTCAGGCTCTCAGCAGCTCAATGGGTGTCAAAGGATATTAATAAGAATAGAGGTACCCTGGGGCCAGGTGCTGCATATGGCCTAGTAAAACCAGCACTGATCTGGGAGCCACAAAACTCTGTACAAGTTCTAGCTCTGTTACTTAGTAGCTAAGAGACTTCGGGGGAAGTCACAAAACCTTGCAGGGCCTCAATTTTCATTGCTGTAAAATGATAATAATACTTACACCTACAGTTGGTAGAGTTGTGAACTGATCCAACCATTCTGGAGGGCAATTTGGAACTGTGCCCAAAGAGCAATCAAATTGCATTGTCTTTGACCTAGCAATACCACTACTAGGTCTGTATCCTGAAGAGATTTTTTTTTAAGGAAAAGGACTTATCTGTACAAAAATATTCATAGCAGCTCTTTTTGTGGTGGCAAAGAATTGGAAACTGAGTGGATGCCCATCAATTGGGGAATGGCTGAACAAGTTGTGGTATAAGATTGTAATGGAATATTACTGTGCTGTAAGAAATGATGAACAGGCAATTTCAGAAAAACTTGGAAAGACTTCTACAAACTGATGAAAAGTGAGCAGAACCAGGAGGACATTGTACATAGTAGCAGCAATATCATAAATGATCAACTATGAATGACTCAGCTATTCCCAGCAACACAATGATCTAAGACCATTCCAAAGGACTAATGATAAAAAAAAATGCCTCCTGAGAAAGAACTGATGGAGTCTAAATACAAACTGAAGCATTTTTCACTTGATTTTTTTCATGGTTTTTTTTCCCTTTGGTCTGTTTCTTCTTTTAGAACATGACTAATATGGAAATGTTTTATATGACTGCACATATATAACCTATATCAAATTGCTTGCTATCTTGGGGGGGGGTAAGGGAAGGAGGGAGAAAATTTGGAACTCAGATTTATATATATATATATATATATATATATATATATGTTAATAGGGCAGCTAGGTGGCACAGTGAATAGAGCACCTGCCCTGGAGTCAAGAGGACCTGAGCTCAAATCCAGCCTCAGACACTTAATATGTGCTAGCTGTGTGACCTTGGGCAAGTCACTTAACCCCAATTGCCCTGCCTTCTCCCCTCCAAAAAGACAAAAAAAATTAATGTTAAAAATTGTCTTCAATGTGTAATTGGGAAAAATAAAATACTATTAAAACTAATAATACTATAGAGTGCTACATGAACGAGAGTCTTTAATGCCATTTGACAAGAATGTGCCAACTTGAGTCTGGTAGGGGCTTAGTTTTTTAGGTACTTTTGACAAAAATGAAGCATTAGCCTGCATAATGAAATTTATTGAGTTTAATCAATCACCATTTATTAAGTTCCTAATACATGCCAGACACTGTGCTATGAACGAAGGCAGAAAGACAAGATGAAATGGTCCCTGCTCTCAAGGAGATATTGACTTTAAAATTCTACTTCCAAAAACAATTAGCCCAGTAATGAATTGCTGCTTTCTCCCCAGTCAGGCAGATGCCACTTTACTGCCCACCTGCCCAATAGCCTTGGAATCCCAGCCTGATATGGCTTCTGGGTATACACATTCTTACACATGAAGCACTGTGAAAATAGCGTTTGAGTTAACTGGGTCACTGAGTCTTGGGGAGATGCTATTAAGCCCCCCTTTCCTAGCCTTTAAACAAAGACAAGGACAGGACCATAGAGCAATAGGTCACTTCTCCAGTAGTCTAGAATTGACTGTTATGTTGCAGGTGGGGAGGGCATAGTCCTGGCCACAAAGCTCATTTTCTGTGAAACCCTGAGCACAGAAACCTCTCTGGCCTCATCTGTGAAATGAAGAATGAACTTTCCTTCTTGCCATATTGCACAGCATTTTGAGTTCCTTAGAGGAAAGGTGATAACAGGAAAATATAACATGGGATGGATGATAAAGTGGAAAGAACACTGAATGAAGTATGAGTCAGAAGACTCAAGTTCTAATCCTGACTCCAGCACTAACTTTATGAGCTCAGACAAGTCCCTACACCTCTTGGGGCTCAGTTTCCTCATCTGTAAAATGAAAGGGTTAGGTGAAATGATCTTTCAAAGGCCCTCCCAGCTCTGACATTCCAGGATCATTAAAGCAAAATGATTCTCTTGCCTTCACTCCCACTCCCAGGTCTGTTATCCTTCCCTAGGCAGCATCTATCTGTTCACACCCTAATTAGCACCTAAAGTTACCAGATTCCTTTGCTACTATGGAATTTCAGGGCCAGGTTTGTTTCTATCCAGGAGAGTCCACTCTCAACAAACTCTCTGACACAGTCTGTTTTACTGGGACATTTGCTACCTATGCTAACTGCGACGATGGGACACACCTCTCCAAGGCAATCTTACCCAGTTCATTAGCAAGGGCTGATATTGCACAGAGTTGAGGGCCACCAAGAAATGAAATCAAACTATCCCCCCAAATCTTCTATTTCCTCTAAACACAGCAAGTTTCCTCTGATTCAGAGGAGTACAACAATACCCTACCAGTGTTTACCATTAGCACCAAAAGGAATTCTGGTACCTAGAGTCAAGTATTTCTAATGCATGCCCCAACCAAGCAGCGTGAAAGGCATGATCAAACCAACCAATTTAAAGCCCAATTCAATTGGGGAAAAGGAGAATGAGGGAAGAGCCCCCAGGGAGAGACTTCAGACAGTAAGGTTCCTTGAGAAGACTCTGAGAGATGCAGACACTGCCTTTGGAGGGAGAAAACAGGGAGTCCGGGACGACAGCATCTTGCCCTGCCAGGAGGCAGATACAGGGGGAGGGAATAGGGTGGGCCCAAGCTGGGAAGGAGCTGCTCTGACAAGTACTGCCTGTGGATAGAACCCTGGTTCCCCTGGCCTGGTTATAGCTCTAAGCATCCCAGGATAGACCTGCTAAGACTCAGGTCTTCTCAAAGACATGCTGAATGTAACTCCAACACGTTGAACCAAGGCTCCCTCAATTCCTGTTAGCCTCCCTACTGAGCTAAGACTTGGGCCAGCTGATGAGAGTGAAATTTTTCTTCTTATAGAGTCAGATTCCAGGTAAAGCGGGAGGGCTTTTAAATAGTTCAGGATCAGGACAATGGGCCCAGGGCCTACTGGCACCAATTTGTGCTGCTTTGGGGGGAGGCAGGAATGTGGCGGGGAGGAAATGAAATCAACTTTATTTCATTTCACTGCCTGCTCTCTAAACACACTATAAGGAGACTCTGGGCAAGAGGGAGCACAGCAGGTTATAAAAGGTGCGCCTTGCTAGATGGGCCCCCAAATCCCACGCCCAACTTGAGCAGCTATGACCTACCTGGAACCAACCCTGCCTGGCTCCGGGACCTCCAGAGAAGCTGCAGACTCTCTGACCACAGGCGAGTCTTGGGGAAACATCGGAAGAGCCTGTGAAGCCTCTTGGTGACGATACCAAAGCAGGTGGTCTCGGCTGTCTTCCCTCTGCCTTCCATCATTCTTGTTGCAAGAGATCAATAGTACCATGGAGCATAGGCACCATGGGCCCTGCTCCAGGAGGGAGGCACACCCAGCATGGAGGGCTACGGACCCCGGATAGGTGGTCCAGAGCGACTCACATTCCTCAAAAGGAGATTCCAGGAGCTTCCCCATAACCAGCCCAACCTCATTGCGCTTCCCAACACCCCCTGTACTTGGGGCTCTCAGCTCTGGCACCAAACACAGACTGCACAGCGCCTTCTATCTTCCCAGCTCAGGTCCTCTGTCCTCCACCCCCATGGAAAACTTTCTATTCCTGGGGCTTTTAGCTTGATAAGATAAAAACACCCCCACTGAAGAGGCTACCGAGAGGAGACGGCCCGAGCCTTCACCTCCCAATAGCTCCTGAGAGTCTGAAAATCAATGTCTCCAAAGTTTCAGCAGAGAGAGAAGTGATCAGTTATCTCACGCCATGCTCTGGGAGCGGGAGCTCATTAATGGATCTCTTTGAGGATAAGAATTAGTGCCTGGCCAGCTTTATAGAATTCTAAGGGACAAGCAGAGGCATTTAGATTTTTCAAGCCTCCAACAGACATGGAGGAACAGCAGTCAGTTTCAGCAGCCCTGCTCCGTGATCAGGGTCACCAAGAGAAGAACGGAGTTTATTTAATGCTTGCCTCTTCTCCAGAAAAACTGTTAAGGAGTCCCTACACAAAAGTAACAGTGACTGGCAAAAAAAGACACGACCTGATGGGGGAAAAGTGGGTAAAGAGGAACATAGAAAAGGATAATCCTCTTATAATTCAGAAGGTGTCTTTACATCAAGTGAATTAGTGGAGAGAATGTTGGCCTCTAGAAGTGTGACCTGGAATACATTGCTTCAGCTCTCTGGGCCTCAGTTTCCTCCTCTGTAAAATGAGGGACTTGGACCAAATGGCCTCTAGAATCCCTTCTGTGATCTTATGACTTGGAATCAGGAGTTCTGCTCTGACAACTATTAGCTATATGACCATTGATAAGTCATTGAATGTTTTCAAGTCCTATCTGCAAAATTAGGATAATGATATTTGTACTATCTACCTCTGCAGGGTTGTTGTGGGAAGAGTGTTTTATTAAACCTTAAAACTACCTAAAAGTGAATTATTATTAGTTATTATCATTATCATTCCCTGTACTGAAAGTGGTTCTCCTAACACGGCACATCACCATCATGTTCATAGCATGAGGTCACAGTGGAAAACGTCCTTTAGTTCTGTGCCTTCAAGGTCGAGAGCAGGATACTGGCCATAGTCGGACACCAAAGCGCTCTGGCTTGACAGAAGACTACTTTGAGGTTCTATGGAAATTCTGGAACTCTGACCCCGCCCAGGGCTGTCTGCTGCCAGGTACCAAGCAGCAGTGTTTGCAGACAGCCAGCTGGACCCGAAACGATGAGGAAGGAGAGACTTGTGCTCTTTTGCCAAAAGTGACTGCTGCTTGTAATCTGATAAGCTGTAGGCACTAATGAGGTCCCAGACTTAAGATGCATGTGGACTCTTGACTCTGGTATCTTACAGCTACATTCCAGAAGACAAGTCTTGTGACACATTCTAGCTCGGAACCTTTCTAGGTATACTGTCTATGGTCACACAGTTAAGTCCTCTGGGCTTCAGTCTCCTCATCTGTAAAATGGGGGTATTATCATTTGCCCTCTCTGCTTCCTAGGTCTGTGATCTAAAAAGCAGTTTATCACCTTAAAGCACTTTATAAATGCTAGTCAGTAATTTCCTTATTGTTAACGTTATCACCAGCATCACCGTCTTAACTCTACTCCTCAAGGTATAGCCACAGACAAGTTGCTTAGTGTTTCTATACCAGATTTTCCTCCAGTGGGAAAGAGAAAGCAGAAGTCAAGAGCTCTGGGTTTTAGTCCCAGTTCTCCTGCTCACTAGCCCTGTGACCTTGGGCAAATTGCAGCCTCTCTGAGACTCAGGTGCCTCATCCATAAAATGAAGGGGTTGGTCGGACCAGGTGCATTTATGAAATGCCTGTTTTATGCCAGGCACTGTGCTAGGCCCTGGGAATACAAAGAAGGTCAAAACACAGTCTCTGCCCTCCAGGAACTCACAACCTAATGGGGAAGACAACCACGCAGTCATGGACAAACAAGATACAGACGGAATAAAAGGACACAGGCAACAGAGGGAAGGGGCTTGCATCACAGGAGATCAGGAAACAATTCTCCTGGGTGGGATTTTAGCTGTGACTTGAAAAAAGCCAGGGAGGTCAGGAAATGGAGACAAGGAGGAGGAGAATTCCAGGCACGGGGGTAGCCATAATCCAACCACTAATTTACTCTCGAGTTCTCCCTGCTTTGGGTCATCCCTGTGGTAAGGAATGCTTACTGCTGGAAACATGTTCCCTGTTTGCAAACATGAAGCTAATCTGCATATTGTTTTGTTGCACAGAAGTTTGAGCTATTTATCCAAAGCCTTTCCTGATACCTCAGAGGCAGGTAGTGTCCTCCGTCCTTGGAATTAACAGCATGCTGTGCATTCATTCTCTCTATATTTATTCTGTATATGCTTAAATATGACTCGTGTCATCTCCTCCATTAGAACATAAGTTCTTAGAAGGCAGGGATTGTTTGATTCTCTGTCATTGTAGGCCCAGAATCAGCACAATGTCTGACATATAGCTGCTGTCGACCTTTCTTTTCCAAGAGGACTGATAACATCAGGGGGTGCTGTCCTGACTTGCTCATGAATTGGATTTAAGTGAGGCAGAAGTGCACTGTCATCAGCCTCACGCTCTCTTCCGGAATCATCTAAGTCCAGGGACAAGACAAAAGTCAGGATGACTGGTGGTGGTCCAGGACACAGTGGATGACCTTGATGTCTGACCAAGCTCCAAGTGCTCCACAGTGCCTGCTTCAGCTGCCTTCATGGACCTTGGAACAAATATCCACCCATTCCACCGGGAGAAGTCTTCACATGCTTTGAGTAGCTATTCGCCTAACTCACCGATGGGGTTGAGGCTTGTCTGTTACCCTTAACCTGGTTTAACCCATTTGCCAAGATGGTGCCAACCTTTCAATGCTACAGTTTCTTAGAGCCACAGGTGAAGAATAGGTGCTTCGTAGACACTTACTAAATGATTGTCAATTCCTTGCAGGTTTCCTATAAAAATGTACCACTCCCTCAACCTCAATCCTGAATTCAGAACCAAGCTCAGTATGTCAATGCCTCTGTAAGAAATGCAATCAGGAATACAGAAGGATATCCACTCCCAGACCCAAGAGCCAATGGCATTCTTCTGATATCTGATTAAAAACAAAACTTGCTGAGTGCAACGGAAGGAAGTCTGATCCTACAGCCCAAGACCAATGGAGCCTACAGACCAATTGGAGAAAAGGCACATTTACAAGCATGATGGGGGAATTTTAAAGCATCAAGTTACATGCAAGGAAGGGAAAATCCCTCTCAAATTCCCTCCCTGAAGTTATGCTGACCTCACTTCCCTTTTCTCCTTTTCACAGATCTAGCCCTCCAGAGTCGAATCCTCAAAACAATTTTAAAGGGAAGTGTAAAAAGGATCCTAGGAAAGGTGGCTTTAAGAGGATGTGGAAACCCCTTCTCTGGGGAGTCTTTAAGAAGAGAGATTGTCATCTCTCTGGGCAGTCAGGTGGTATAGCAGATGGCACACTGGTTTTGGAGTCAGGAAGACCTGAATTCAAATACTATCTCAGGCACTAATGAGCTGTGTGACATCCACCAAGTCATTTAATCTCTCTAAACATCAGTTTCTTCATCTGTTAAATGAAAAGATTGGACTAGAAGGCCTCTAAGGCCCCTACAAGCTCTAAACTGACCATCCTCTGACAGTCTGGGTGGACAATGGGCAGGAGGTTGGAAAAAATGGCCTCTCAAGTTCCCACCTACTCAAAAGATTCCTATATTTCAGTCAAATCAGGTCAAATCAATTAGCCACATACTGTACTAAGCACTAGAGATAGAAAGGGGAAAAAAAAGCCAGTCCCTGCTCTCAAGAAGGTCATATTTGTATGGGGGAAACTACACTAGAACAAATATGTACAAACAAGATATTTAAAGGATGAATTGGAGATAATCTCATCGGAAAGGCACTGAAGTTAACGAAGAGCTTCTTGAAGAATTGAAATTTGAAAGAAGCCAGAGAAGGCAGAGATAAAGAGGGAGAGAGCTCCAGGAACATGGAAGACAGCTTGTGAAAATGCCCAGAGTTAGGAGATGGCGTGTCACGTGGGACGAAGGTCAAGGAAGCTGGTATCACTGGATTGCAGAGAAGAGGGAGGGCAGGAAGGTGTAAGAAGGCTGGAAAGGTGGGGGTGGAGCAGGCTGAAGGGGCATTAAAAGACAGATGCAGGTATTATGCTCAATCCTGGAGGCGATAGGGAGACACCTGAGTTTATGGAGGGGATTGATATGATCACACCTGTGCTTTAGGAAGATCAGTTTGACCACTGAAGGGAGAATGGCCTGGAGTGGGGAGAAACCTGAAGCAGGCTGACCCAACGGCAGGACATTACAAAGAGGAACGAAAGGGTTGTGTATGAAAGAGGTTACATAGGAAAACAACAGGACTTGGCAGCTGTTTGGGAGAGAAAGAAAACCAAGAGCTGAAATGACACGACCCTTGTAAGACTCAATGATTAGGAGTCAGTGGCTAGGCAAAGTTTTCTCTAACACATTGTACTCTGGGGAGACTGTCGTTTAGTTGAGTGTGTTCCAAAAGAATAGGCTTACCTTCTCACACATCACCGTACTTTACACCATCTTTTTTGCACATAAGGACATTTTAATAGAGTAGGTACTCCTTGAATTCTTTAAAATGTATGTATAACTAAAATAGCATTTACCCTATAAATAACATGTGCAGCCTTTTCTACTGCCAGCATAACCTGGAAATGATGCTACTGTTTAGAATGACCTCCAGGTCATTCTCCTAGGGAGGCAAGGTGGTATTATAAACGATGATAGAAAGGATCATAGAAAGTAGAAAGGATGATGGATTTGAGGCTTGGCTTGAAGTCCTGGCCTCGGCATTTGAGAGAACATTGGCAGTCACTTAACTCAAACCTTAGTTTCCTCATCTATAAAATGGGGACAATAACACTAACTTTATCTACCTAGAACACAGAATTGTAGAACTGGCAAGTACCTTAAGGCTCCTACCTTAGACAGTTGCTAAGAGAAAAAACATTTTACAAACATAAGCTAACCTTGTTTTTAAAACCAAAAGAACGTAAGCTTTAGAAGAGACATTACAAGTCTCCTACTCTATACCTCTCTCTCCCTTTCCAGATGAAGAAAGGGAGAAATTTCCCAGGAGTTAAGTCATTTGCCCAAGGACATACTGTGGCAAAGCTAAGGCCTAAAACTTGGGTCTCCTGACTCTTAGGTCCAGAATGCCCTCCAGGGATGGGGAACCTGGGGCCTCCAGGCCACATGTGGCCCTCTAGGTGCTCAGATGAGGTCCTTTGACTGAATCCCCTTAATAAAAGGATTTGTTCTATGAAGTTTGAATTTAGTCAAAGGGCTGGACTTGAGGATCTACATGGTCACATGTCTCAAGGCCACAGCTTCCACAGCCCTGCAATACTGCTGAGGATTTTGGAGGAATTTGTTTTTTTTGTTTTCTACATTTAATTCTTTTAGTAAAAGAAAAGTTATGACCTTTTAAACAGATGTCACAAGACTTCCAACTTTCCAAATCCACTTGGATAGATATAATAGCCTTAGTCAAAACCCAGAATGGGGAAGGGGTGACCTTTCATGGGGCCATCTCCATCAAGATGTAACTGTAACTCCAACTCAATGAAATGTCATCATGCTGGGCACTGCCACAAAGAACCTTTGCCAACTGAACAGGGTATGGCTTTAAAAGAGGTACCTTCCAGAAAAAATATTCCAGGCCCAGCACTTTCCTATACTGGCCTCCCTGTAGCCTTCATGGGAAACCAGGAACAATCTCTTGATTACTTTCTTCTCACAATCCAGATTGCTTTCCCACTCCATCATCCATCTTGGTCTTGGAAACAATCCATTCAAAATTCATGTTGTTCTTTGGACAGTTTCCTTTGCTCTGGGAGCAAGGCCATGACCCAGAAGTGGGGCACAGGAGGGTGAGATAAGAAAGAAACAGGAATGGTAACAGGGAAAGGTAGAGAATGGTGGAAATGGAATGGTGAAAAGGATGAAGGCCTAGGATTCTATCCCAAATACTGGCTGTGTGATTATATACAAGTCACTTAATCACTCTGTGCCTGAGTCTTCATCTACAAAATGGGGAGGAGGGCAATGAACTCAATGGCCTTTGAGGTCCTTCCAGTTGTAAATCTCTGACCATGTGAACATTCATTGGCATATGGAAGTGAGATTGGGACCTTGAAGCCTACAGGTCCTAACAAGCTGGAAAGGTTTGGAATATGGATCTAGGGAAAAGCAGCACATCTGTTGTCTGTCTGAGAACCAGTCTAGGAGAGACCAACTAAAAGGTCTGCCCCCAAGTAAGAAACATTTTTGTTACAACTCCCAAAGGGAGAAGAGCTTTCAATCTGCATCTATGGGGAGAAACTCCCCTCCCCTGCAAGAAAATCCCAGATCCACAAAGAATTTAGAAATCATTATGAAAATGTTTACTTCAGTAGTCAAAGAATGCTCCAAAAAAATAGAAACTATTAATAACCAGAAGGAGGACTGCTATAAATCATTAATAATAAGAGAAATGCAAATCAGCAGAACCCTGAGGTTTCAACTTGCCCCAGCAAATTGGAAAAGATGACAAAAGATGGGAACAGTCGATATTGGAGGGGATGCGGAAAGATGGGCATGCTAATGATTTGTTGGTGGAACTGTGAACTGGTATAATGATTCTGGAAGGTAATTTGAAATTCTGTAAGGATGTTGACTAAAATGTCTACACTCTTTGACCCAGAGATTCCAGGGCTAGGCATATATTCATAAGGAGATAAATGACAAATAGAAAGGTCTCCCATTCGCCAAAAATTTTTTTTTACAACAGTCCTTGTTTCAGTAACCAAGAACTGAAAACAAAGGGGCTCATTGATTGGAGAATGTCTAAACATGTTGTAGAACATTAACATAACGGAATACTACTGTATTATTATAAGAAGTAATGAATACAGAGACCCATAGAAAGACTTCGACAAACTGACTGATGTAAAGTGAAGTAAGCAAAACCAGGAAGACAATGTAACAATGTACATAGAAAAAACAATAGATAAAAACTGAATATTATAAAATTATGACAAACTTTATGCTTAAGAAGAGATATTTCTCCTTGCTTCCTTGCAGAATTGGAAGACGATAGGTGTGGCAACCTGATTAGTAGATACATTGCTTAGTTTTGCTGACCCTTTTTTTTTTGCTTTTTTTTTTGGAGGGCAACTGGGGTTAAGTAACTTGCCCAAGGTCACATGGCTAGTTTTTTTTTTGTCTTTTTTTTTCTGCTAAGTGTCTGAGGCCGGATCAGAACTCAGGTCCTCCTGACTCCAAGGCTGGTGCTCTATTCACTGTGCCACCTAGCTGCCCCAAAGCACCTAATTATTAATTTTTTTGGAGGGCACTTGGGGTTAAGTGACTTGCCCAAGGTCACACAGCTAGTGTTTTTGTGTGTTGTGTCTGAGGCCGGATCCGAACCCAGGTCCTCCTGACTCCAGGGCTGGTGCTCTATTCACTGCGCCACCTAGCCGCCCCTTTGCTGACCCTTTTTGCCCTTCTGTTTTATTCTTTATGACTCTCTGGGTAGTGAAGGTTGAGCTGTGGGAAGGAATAGAGTGGAAAATACAGCATAAAAGACATCACTAACAATTATGTGAAAATATATTTACTAGCAATCACTTAGATTCAGTCAACTCTCAATGATTCAAGCACTCCAATATATAGATATCCACAGTACTACTTTTCTCCCTTACCTTATTGCTCTTTTTGGTTAATTCCCTGTTCATTAATAGGCCTCCCAGAAATCAAGGAGGGAGCTGGGGGAGACTTCCCTCATTCCTTCAATTTATCTCTGGTTTATGGCCACAATTTCTTTGCCATCCACACCCCAAATTGACTCTGAGAACACCAGCAGGTAGGTACCTCCAGTGAACACTCTCTCAGGCAATGAGTCCCATGAAATTATAACATGAAAGGAATGGAAAGGAAAGCTGGATGATGTGACTCTTCTTCCAGGTCCATTGCCTGACCTTCCCAGAATCACAAATCTATTCAGTTAGAAAAGACTTCAGAAACCACCCCTCCCCATCCTTGCCTGAACAATAATCCCTGCTACAACATACAGGACAAATACTCATCCAGACTTTGTTTGAAGAGCTCTGGGGAGGGGAACCCACTACCTTCAGAAACAGCCCATTGCACTTTGGGGTGGCTTTCATTCAAGCCAACAAATACTATTGCAGAGATTTTCCTTACACAGAGTTGAAATCTGAGTTTCTGCAACATCTAGTCTGTCCTTTGGGACCGAGCAGAGTAAGCTGAACACAGGATCACAGATTTGGAAATAAAAGGCAGCTTGGAGGTCATTTAGTCCAACCCCTGCATTTACAGATGAGGGAACTAAGGCTGAGTAAGATATGACAACTTGAGATAGTTAAGTAGTAATTAGGGCTTAGATTTGGAATTAGACACTTAGCTGTGCTGGGCAGCTAGGTGGTGAAGCGGATAGATTGCCAGGTCTAGACTCATCTTTCTGAGATCAAATCTAGCCTCAGATACTTACTAGTTTCCTGACCTTGGGCAAAATCACTTAGCCTGCTTGCCTCAGTTTCCTCATCTATAAATTGAACTGGAAAAGGAAATGGCAAACCACTCCAGTATCTTTTCCAAGAAAACCTCAAATGTAAAATGAGCTGGAGAAGGAAATGGCAAACCACTCTATTATCTTTGACAAGAAAATCCCAAAAGAGTCTGACATAACTAAAATAACTGAACAAACAAAAAAACTTAGCTGTGTGACTCATTTAACCCCTCAGTTTTCTCATCTGTTAAATGGGGATAATAACTTACTCCACAGGGCTGTTAGAAGAAAATAAGTTCACATATATAAAGTGCTTTGCAAACTTTAAAGTATTATACAAATGCTTATTATAAGTAATATTACTCAAGTTCACAAAGATAGTATGGCCCTTGGTACACAGTAGGGGCTTAATAAATGTTTATTGATGGATTGACTGGTGAGGCTGGTTTTTGAGCTGCAGTACTCTGATGCTCAATCCTGTCTTGTTTCTACTGTATCACAGCATGTTCAAATATTTGAAAATACATAGCATGTCTCCCTGAGCCCTCTTTTCTCATGGGATATAGCCCTCCAGTTTCCTTTGGTCAGCCTTGCTGCCTGCCTTGTGAAATGACGGGGTTGGCCTAGGTGATTTCTGACAGTGTGTGATCCGATTACTTCTCAAGGCAGGGAGGGCAGGTAGGCCAGGCCTTGTTTTCATGGTTGCCATAAGCAAACTCCCTGAGGGACTTCCTGGATCTATGTGCCTTAGGACCCACCCCATCCTAGAAGCCTGTTTGTAGACAGAACTGGGAGGAGGACTGGAATGTGGTGTTAGGAGGCTTTTCCAGGCAAGCCACTGAACACAGCCCAGTTCAACTATGGCCACAGGTGAGTGCTGCCCACCTGTCCTCATGACTCACCTCTATTTTCACCATCCCTTTTTATTCTCTCCAAATCCACCTAGAAGAGCTTGGAGTGAGATGATCAAATACAAAATCATGGACCCAGCAAGCTGTTCTAGCTCTGGTATTGGGCTGTGGCCAGCACTTCCTTACAGTGGGAGGAAGAAGGGGGAGGTCATACTTGACAAAGGAGAGGAAGGTGTCATGATGCAAACTTGTCCAAGCTCCCCCACCATAGCAGACCATCTGAATGGGTGACACATTATGGGCTAACATCCAGTTTACCCAAGGGGAAGAGGAATGATTTGCATGTCTACAAATACACACCCAGGCACAATCACTCAGCCATCTGAGGAATGTGGATAGTAATGACCCAACAAGGCCAGAGATGTTTTTGCACGTTCTTTGCCAGACTTAATTGTTTCACGCTGGAATCTTTCCTTATAAGCTAGTCCAACCACAGAGGGAAACTGAGAAAACAGGGGAAAGAAGAGGGATCAAGGAGGAAGATGAAGGAAGAGTAGCCAGCAGGAAAAAAAAAAGCCAGATCAATCTGGGATGATGGTAGGATACTTTCATCCTACACAACGGCCACCCAGGCAGAAGTGATGAGTATTGGCAAGCAAGAAAACAATACCTTTGAGGGCTCAAGGTCACTAGCTCTAAAAGTCAGTCTGAAAAAGTTCCAGATTAGTAGGCTGTAGCTCTGGTCCCAAATTTATGCTTGTGGGTGGGTGTGTGATCCCCAGCACTGGGAGTCAGCACTATGCAATGAAAATGGATTTCAAGTTAAAGAATTTGTGTTCTGATCCCAAGTCTGTAACTTCCAACCCCTTTGACCCTGGGCGAATCATTACGAGTCAGTTTTCTCATCTATAAAGTGCTGAAGGAGATGGCACCTAAAGGTACCTCCTGCCCCTAGACCTATGACCCTCTTAAGCTCATGACTCAGTTGCCGCCATGTATGAAATTGATTGGAAGCATCTCAATATCCTGACCTCAGGTGTTTTGAGATTGAATGTGCTAAGTGCCCAGAAAGCTCTTCAGAGGAGAGGCACTACGGAAATCCGGAATTCAGATGATGCCCATTAGCATTCCTAGGACTCACCTGCGTTGGGCAGAAGCTTACATTAGCACACAGCAACACTGAAGTGGGGATCAGTTGGCATCTGGGCCAAGGATGAACATGCCCCTCTGGCTAGACAGATATGACCTGGATGAGAGGAGGCTTGGCTCCTTTCTCTTTTTCCCCCGGGGCCAGACCTGTCCATCCAGGTCACAAGGGGATTAAGGAGAACTTCAGGAGAACAGGCAGGACCCCATTCAGACCCCTGAAAGGAAGGGAATAAGCTGGCAACTCATTTTCAGATCCCCTTTAGAAGTAGCAGACCAGATACATTCATTACCAAGTCTAATTAGGCTAGCAGACAAGTAGCATTAATCATTTTTGACCATACCTGGGATTCAAACCCCCTCAGTCTGTAATTGGGAAATTTCATGCTCCAGTGAATGGGAAACCAAGCCAACACCTAAATCCTTTCACTTTCATGGGGTGGGGGTGGGGGTGTCGGGGAGGAGGGAGAAATGAGTAGGCCGGGCCAGGCCCTGAGACAAGGACTGCAGAGTGCCTGTCTCAGACTTTGTTACAGAAGGGCCCTGGCCCAGGGAGTTATCGCCCATTAACGCCCCCACACCAACTCAGGCTCCCCTAAGGAGACATGAGGGAAAGGGGAGGGGGCACATCCTCCCTTTGCACAAACATGTCAGTGAAAGGAAGCATTTTTCACCTGTCAGTTCTGTAGCTGCCCCCACCACGACCACTAAAAAAAATCAAGAAAAGTTATGGGCTTCCAGGCAAATGAACAAGCAGACGTGCACACTCACACACACAAAGGTACACACACACTCGCACAGCCTTCAGTAGAATCAGAGTCATCTGTTGAACACCGTGGAGTACAAGAGGTAAATATGAAGCCCACAGGAGAACATGGTTCCATACATTTAATTTCCAAACTACCCCAAGCATATCCCATTCTCCATGATGGGGGAGTCCCATCTTCAAACTTGTAGTCCAGTGGAAAGGGCACTAACTGAAATCAGAGGACCTGGGTTCATATCCTACCTCTGTTATTTCCTACCTCTGTGACCTTGGACAAGTCACTTCACCACCTTGGGTCACAGTTTCCTCATCTATAAAATGAAGGTGCTGAACAAGATGGCCTCAAAGGTACTTTCAGCTTAGCATCCTAGGCATCTGGGCTTTATGAGGCTGGTACTCTATATATTCCCTTGAGGGCTAGGTGGTGGAGTGGGTGAATGCTGGATCAGGGGTCAGGAAGACATGAGTTCAAATATTACTTTAAACACAATCTACCCATGTGATGCTGGACAATTTACTTCAACTTCTGATTCTCAGGTTCCTCATCGGTAAACTGGGGATAATAATAACACTGATCTCACAAGGTCATTGTGAGGATCAAAGATGATAATATATATGAAATGCTCTGCAAACATCAAGGCACCATATAAATTCTAGTTATTACAACTACTATTATTATTGTTGTCGTTTAGTAGTTTCAGTCCTGTCCGACTCTTTGTAACCCATTTGGGGTTTTTTTTTTTGGCAAAGACACTAGCATGGTTTTTCATTTCCTTCTGCAACTCACTTTACATATGAGGAAACTGAGGCAAACAGAGTGAAGTGACTTGCCCAGGGTCACACAGTAAGTGCCTGCGGCTGGATTTGAACTCAGGTCTGCCTGACTCCAGGTCCAGCTCTCTTATTCATTGTACCACCTACCTTCACTACTACTATTACTGCTGTTACTACTACTACCACTACTACTACTACTACCACCACTACTACTACTACTACTACTACTACTGCTACTATGTGAGTTGAGCTCAAGACAAAAACAATACAGGTAGAGAAGTCAAGCAAAGGAAACTGTTGGTTACCACAGGGAAGTCACACAAAGGAAGAAAAGCTTCAAGCAACCCACAGTTTTGAGGTGAAGACAAGCTGACAAACAGGTGACTGGGGCAAGTGGAAACAAGACTCAGGGTGGTAGCAGAGAAGGGAGGAGATGAAGCAGGTTGGTCTGGAGGCTGGAAGCCTCCTGCCCAGTGGAAGGGGGATCTACTAGCACGGTGAGCTTCTTGTCAGCAGGTCTGACTGTACTGTCTAAGACAAATGTTCTTAATCTTTTTTTGGGAGGGGGGTATAATGGGTCCTTTGGCAAGCTGGTGAAGAACTCAGAGCCCTTCTCAGTACAACATCTTTAATGGTTGTTGAGTCAAGTTTTCAGTCACATCCAGCCCTTCATGACCCCAATGGGGGTTTTCTTGGGAAAGACACTGGAGTACTTTGCCATTTCCTTCTCCAGCTCATTTTACAGATGAGGAAACTGAGGCAAACAGGGTGAAGTGACTTGCCCAAGGTCACACAGCTAGTAAGTATGTGAAACCGCATGAACTCGGGTCATCCTGACTCCAGACCTGGTACTCTATACATTGTGCCACTTAGCTGCCCCAATGTTTTTAACTGCACAAAATAAAATACATAGGATTAAAAGAGAAATCAATTATATTGAAATACACTTATCTATCTGTCATTTATATATAAACAAGGCCATGGACCCCAGGTCAAGAACCTCCAGTCTAAAGAGTTATTATTTATAAAATGCTCTCAAGTTTGCACACTACAAATATCCGTTTTGAACCTCACAGTAACAACAGGAGGTAGGTGCTACCATGTTTCCCCGATAATAAGACACTGTCTTATTAATTTTTTTGGACAGAAAAACACCAGAGGGCTTATTTTCAGGGGAGGGCTTATTTTAATGAACATTGACCCCAATTTTAATAAACAGGTAAATGTGAACAAAAAAATGTACCTTTATTCAATAAGCAAATCACTGGGGAAGAACAGGATGATGGGCTCACTGCTGCAGCTCTGAATGGATGCAGCTCGGAGCGCAGCGTGTGTTTCATGGGGGGGGGGACGGTGTATACAGAGGGTAATGTAGCATGTAGCACAGGGGATCACCTTCACTACAGTAGCAATCTCAATAGGGCTTATTTTCGGGGGAGGGCTTATTTTAGAGGAATCTTACACAGTAAGGGGAGGGCTTATTTTCGGGATAGGTCTTATTATCGGGGAAACACGGTATTGTTATTTCCCTTGTTACACAAGAAGAAACAGGCAGGCAGAATTTAAGTGACTTACCCAGAGTCACACAGGCTGGATTGAACTTTGGATCCGAATGATGATATAATTATTATATATCTTAATCTTCCCCACAGTGGTGTCACCTAGAGGACCATGCAGCTCCATCAGGGCCAGACCCCATGAATGTGGAACATGAGGGGACTCCCTGACAACGATCAAGGGTAACAGAGCATCCCCCCCAAAGCCTATGTGTATTCAAGTACACTGAAGCTTTTCTCCCTGTACTAAATAAGTACTCAAAAGCCATCACAACAGAAAGTATTTTGCAAACCATAATGAATCGCTGCATAAATGTCATCTAATACTATTCTTCAGGGCAGCAGAAATTGACTTGACAACAACAACAAATTATTCTTCACCATAAAGACAAGGATCACTGAGGTCCTCATGCAGACAGATAATTCAAACAGCAGCATTAAAAAATTATCAGGGCCAACTAACATAGGGAAGTTTGACATATATATTTGATGTTCCAGTAACTATGTCTCTCATGAAGGGGGTGTCAATGACCCAAAAGGGACATTCCTACACATAGGACCTGGGAATCCAGCCAGAAAGCAGGCTCCAAATTTATTTGTTTACCATTCCCTCTTGGAATCTCATAGAGGAATTTCTCCCCCAGCCCTCCCTCTTACATTGAACACATTCAGTTTCAGTTGCTAATGGGAATCAGTGGGACTACAATTTTTTGCTCGTAACTTCAGAGTTAAAGAGAATGGTCCCAAATAAAGCCTTGGAAATGGGGGTGAACTAGAGAAAGTAAAAGGGGCTTTCAAGTAATAAAAAGAACACTGGTTTTTGTAGTCAGGAGACCCTGGGCTCCAGACTTAGTTCTGATACTGGGATAGGAGGTGGAAAAAAATGCTAGACTTAGAGACAAAAGAAGCCTGGGTTCAAGTTTCACCTCTAAAACTTTATAGCTGTACAACCATGGACAAGTCAGTTAACCTCTTGGAGACTCAATTTTTTCATCTGCAAAATGGAGATAAGGTAGTATTTACTCCCACCTTCCTATGTAGTAAGGATTAATGAAATAATGTAAATAAAAGTAAAAGGGCTTTGCAAACTTTAATGGGATGTAGATAGATGATAGATAGATAGATAGATGATAGATAGATATAGATAGAGAGATAGAGATAGATAGACAGACAGAGATAGACAGACAGACAGAGATAGATGATAGATAAATATAGATAGATAGATGATAGATGGATGGATAGATAGATAGATAGATAGATAGATAGATAGATAGATAGGTGATAGATATAGATAGATGGATAGATATATCCATATATACATACACATACACATATATACCAACTATTGTGCTGCACATGGAATTAATCCCACTTGGGTAGTTTCATCTCTGAGACTATTCTGACTCTGAGATTCTGTAATTCCATGAAATGTACACAGATAATATTTGTACCAACCTATAGTGTGGCTATGGGTAAATTACTCCGCAGCTGAGTGGTTCAGTAAATGAGCCTGGTGTTGAGAAGACTTGAGTCTTCAAACTTAGCCTCAGAGACTCTGCTGTGTGTCCCTGAGCAAGTCACTTAAATTCTTTGCCTCAGTTTCCTCATCTGTAAAATGGGAATAATAATAGCATCTACCTTGCAAAGGTTGTTGGAAGGATCACTGAGAAAACAATTATAAAGTGTATAGCACAGTGCTAGACACATAGTAGATGTTATAATTGATAGCTAGTATTATTATTATCATTAGGCAGGTAGGTGGTGCAGTGGATAGAGTGCCAGGCCTGGAGGCAGGCAGATCTGAGTTCAAATCCAGCCTCATTCATTTGCTACCTCTATGATCCCCTGCTGGCCTCAGTTTCCTCATCGGTAAAATGAGCTAGAGAAGGAAATAGCAAGCCACTTCAGTATCTTTGATGAGAAAACTCGAAATGGGGTCCCAAAGAGTTGGCCAAGACGGAAAAATGACTTAAAAATAACAACAAAAACTATTATTATTATCCCCTCAATTTCCTCATCTATAAGATAAGAAAAATACTTGTCCTATATCCTCACAGGAATATTGTGAGGAAAGCCATTTGTAAACCACAAAGTCCTATATACACCTGAGCCATTATCATTCACCATGGCAGGAGTGGGAGAAGATGAATTTCTTAGGATGTAGCACTGTGTGAGAGCCTTGCCTTTCCAAAAATCCCTGCCCCTTCTCTGTCTGTGTGTGTGTGTCTCTGTTTCTCTCTGTCTGTATCTGTCTCTATCT